>NC_067476.1:156647176-156994676 GCF_947179515.1 Apodemus sylvaticus | reverse complement strand
TCTGAGGCAGGCAGCAAAACAGTTGGAAATTGAAATGAAGCGGAAGGGAGCAGAGGGATTGGAAAGGGGGTAATGGTGTGTGTGTTTCACCATTTTCTAGCTGACTTCCTAGACAGCTGGATGGTCTAAGAAGTCTCTGGATCAGGTGGGGCTAAATGAAAGGCTTCGTCTGCACAAAACTTAGTCAACAAAGGGCAGAAGTGACTGGCTTGATGTCCCTGTTAACCTCTCCAGGGTCATTGCTTCACTGTCAGTGGGCGAACAGACAGAAGTCAACTGAGAGGCCAATAAGCAAGCAGATACAGCATCCCTGGGGAGCAGCACTTCTTCACCTTCTGAACGCTGTGACCCTTTATTACAGTTCTTCATGCTGTGGTGACCCCATGCCATAAAATTATTTTCATTGCCAACTTATAACTGTAATTTTCTTGTAACTGTTATTAATTGCAATGTAAATATTTTGGGGATATAGGGTTGCCAAAGGGTCACAACCGACAGGTTAATAACCACTGATGTAGGACCCCATTCCACCATGATGGACTCCACAGCTCTTCATTACTAAACTCCATACCTGCAAAACAAGGCACTGACAGGATTTGAAAGGAAGATATAGAATTTTTAGGGGCGTGTGTGTAATTTCTATGGGTGTTGTGTGCAATTTCTATGTGTTACATCCAATTTCTGTATGTACGTTGTATGCAATGCATGTGTTATGTACAATTTGTATGTATTGTGTTCAACTTTGTGTGTTGCATGCAATGTGTATGTTGTATGCAATTTGCTTATGTGTTATGTGCCTTTTGCATATGTTATATGCAGTGTGTGTGTGTGCGTGTGTATGTATGTGTGTGTGTGTGTGTGTTGTATGTAGTCTGCATGCTAAAACCAAACATTATTAAGACACACAAAAGGTGCAGAAATGAAGCTCCTATTCAGGAACATGAGGGCGAGGTGAGCTGATTCTACATGGGACCACATGCTAGACTGAGTCAGTGAGTATATCAACATATTCTCACATGCCATTATATAATCCAAGGATTCAGGAGAGTATTTCAAAACAGAGCATGTCAACAGGAAGTGACTAAATGGGAAGTTCTGACAGAGAAGGGGACACAGTGAGAGAGAAGCAAGGCAGCACTTAGTTCTAAAACTATAACAAAATGAACCTTTCACTAAGTCAACCTGAGCAGATTTGGTTTAGGAGAGAATGTTGTCCATGATGGGAAGTTCAGTGGTATAACTGTTGGAAAACCTCTGGGTGGTGCGTTGAGGTTTCCCATGTCCTGTCTTGACAGTCATCATGCCCAGGCAAGGGACAGTCCTCTTAGGGCTGGTAACTCCAACAGACCCCATACCCAAGGTCATATAGTTATAATCCTTGGCTATAGAGACCTCAGACTCCAAGACTTTTAGACCCGTAGGCTTATTGATCTGAAAGCTAAAGTAAGATTCTGTTGGGCAGGGTGCCAACCCCTCGCAGCTTGTGTTACAGCACCCAAGCTCTGGGTTTGGGGATCCATCCTCTTTATTCACGACAGCTCTCTCAAAGTCTCCTCGAAGACGGGCTCACAATCCTTGTGCTTTCCTGACTTCAGCACTAGTTTCTAACCATCACAAACCTGACCTTCCTGCTGTCTCTTACCTTCTTGATCCTTCCACAACCCACGGGAGTTTCTTATATATACATATATAGCTTCCAGCTACTTCCTGTAACCTTTGATTAACCTCTCAGGGTGATTACTCAGAGGTCTGAGTCCTGGGGTTCTTGCTTCTTAGTGTTTCTGTGAAGCCCTCTCGCTGCTGTCACTACACTTACATGACCCTGGCCAACTCTTTATGCGGGGCACTTCATCTTCCTTACCATAGTCACAAGCACACTAAAGAACATTTGAGGAAAGTAATAATTAGGCCTTAATATTTCAACTACACAGGGATGCACACGGAAAGGGACCTCCAGGCTAGTTTTAAAAATCTTTGAAAATACCGATTTACATATTCAAAAACCAAGAATGGCATCGGTACAATATGCAAATGTTGAATTGTAATGTCTACCAATCACAGCACAGTCTTCAATCATACCAATCATAAGTCTTATCTGAGGTCCAATATCAGGCTCTGTGTTGCACAAGTAACAACACTTGCACTGGGTCACCAGAGAAAGCATCCTCCCCTGGGCAAAAAGACAAGAGTGTGTATGAGCAGGGCCATTTAGAGTTCACCAGGGCTCTAAGGAGAAGCCTTGTGTGTTTCCTGAGGCAGTCATGACTAAAGCAGAGCTTTGTGGAATGGAAGCTGCTGTCTTGGTCACAGTGTCAGTGTCAGTGATCCTTGCATCTGAAGAAATAATTGTCAGCCTTCAGATTGCCATCATGACTGGCAGCAGAAACAGGAAGTGTCAGCCTTCAGATTGCAATATAGACACAGGTACCAGGAGCAGAGTTGCTTGGCTAGCAACTCTCCTCTGGATGCAGACACTGAAAGAACTGTAACACCTGTTCTTCAGGCAGTTGAGAGGCTTTCTGGTAATGGCTCAAGTCACTCAAAAAGAGAAGAAACAAAAGGAGTGTGCACACCACAAATTAGCTATGACATGGGCATTATCAGACATCCTTCATATAAGCTCTTTAAGGTTCATTCGTTACTATGTTCAACTCCTAGATGGTTTACCCAGAAAGCCTCAGCTTCCTCTGGTCTGCCTCATAAATAACAGAGGAGAAACAAGCAGAGACTGAGAACAGGATGGTATTGAACATCCCAACCCACACATGTGCAAGTATCACACACACACACACACACACATGCACCAAAAGGAGGTAAAGAAAATCCATTGTTTGAAACAATAGCTGTTCCAAACATTACTTGAAACAAGGATCCAGTGCTCAGTAGATAAAGGCCCTTGCTGTCAAGCATGAAGATGTGAGTTCAGGACCCACCCAGTGGGAGAAGAGAACTAAGTTCCACAAGTTGTTCTCTGATCTCTGCATACACACCTGGTATATACATATTGACTCACACACATGTGCAAATTCATCACACACACAATAGACATAAATAAAATGAATTAAAAACTAATATGAGATCCTCTTAAATATGGATGACAACATGTTGCACTCCTACAGAAGGATGAATAAACTCAGGGTAGAATAAATGCCTTCCTGAGTATGTCTTTCACACACACCACATTCAACAGATTAAAGGCTAGTTTGACATAAAAGGAACTAGGAAAAATTTTAAATGACAAGGAAAAACTATTAGAGAAGACAGGAATTAGTCATATATAGACATTGGTTAGTGACAGAAGTTTACTCTGAAAAATTAGACATCATACGGTCCCATATGTGTGTGTGTGTGTGTAAATATACATATGTATATATACACAAATAAATATGCACATACATATATATTTGAGTAATGTGCTACTTTGTACATATGCTGGAATTAAACATGCATTTTATAGATAGTGCATGGTAAGTATCATCTCTTCAATGTCAGAGTGACATGTTACAGAGGAGCAAGAGGAAGTCTTAGGATGCTGTGTGAATCAGTGAATTACAGTAAAGGTGACCATATGAACTCATGGTTGTCTTAGCTTATAGTTGGGTACATATTTATATCAAAAAATACATGCATGTTAAATGTTATATACATTCCCTTTCTGTGTATATATGTATTAGAACATGGGTATGATTCCTTTCTGTGCATACATGCATTAGAACTTGGATATGTTCCCTTTTTGTGCATACATGCATTAGAACTTGGATACATTCCCTTCCTGTGCAAACAGATCAAGTTGACACCTAGTGCTCAGATCTTAATTTCTATTATCATGACACAGTAAAAGGAAATCATATTCCCTAAAGAAATATTTCATACTGGAGCCAAAAATATTCAAAAATGAATCTGGTGAACTATAGAGTCCTAAAAGATTATAGAATATTCCATGAAAGATGAAATAATCAAAACTAACAAACTGATTTTCCTTAAATAGGAAAGTTGGGATTTTAATTTTACATATAATTTCATGACTCACTATAAAGCAATGATAATTAAAAGTATGTTTTGGATATAAAGAATGGGGCAGATATCATAGGCAGACATTGAATCGAGCATCCATGATTTCCTCAGTTTTGACAGAAGCGTCAAATCAATTTAACTGAGGAAGAAAAATCTTTTAGAATGCATGGTGTTGCTTCATCTAATGTATTCCCTCAAGAGGATAATGAGCATTGACCTTTTGTCACATCATGCATAAAAGTTCACTCCAAATGTAAAATCTCAAAGTATTGAAACTTCTACCACAAAATACAAAAGAAAATCATCATAGCTCTATAGGAGGCAAAGACATCTTAGAACATAACAAAAAAAGAATGTAAATTACTTAAATGACAATTGACAGGTTGCCATGTCTGTCATCAGGAGATATAGTACTTTGTGATGTTTTTCAGACATATATGACTGAATTAGGGAGTGTTTTGGGTATGTGAAGAGGTATATTCTGTATATGAAAATTGTACTGGGGTCAGTAGTTGGCAAAACAGTAAGACCCTGACGTTCCAATAGATCATAACAGCAAATTCTACTTTGGTTTTCATTTCTCATGAAAGTGGTGTATAGGCAGGAAAGAAAGAAAGGTTGAGAGTTTTGCCCATGTCGGGCAGTAAACTTGACAGAGGCTGAATTACATTTAAACAGATGCTCCCAAATTACTATCTGACTGGAACATGGAAAAGAGATTGAGTGTACACAGAAGAGGAATGTGTGGACCAGACCATAACAGTTATGATGTCACTTCCACAAGAGTTATGATGTCACTTCCACAAGTTGCTACTAAGTGACACTACACATCTAACTGCAAAGGATGCTAGGAAATGTAGTTCATCCATGAGGCTCACAGTGAACAATGACCACTGTGTATCAGATTTCTAGCCATTGAGGTTGTGTTGCTCATTCAGAATCTATTTTACCTTTGTACAAATATTTTAATTATCATTCCATCCCTCGGTGTGGTTCGGATTAGCATTTTAAAGGCATTTAATTAATTGAGCCATTCAGAGGAAATGAACTTTAAGTCTCGAATTTGGGGGCATCTAGTAGGAGTTCCTAAGATGACAGTTTGCACACCAAACTACTCAGACCCTTGATTTAAAAGGAAGACTGAAGGCAACAGAAATGAAAATCAGTTAGAGAAAATGGACAAGACTCGTGCTTTCTGAAGCTGCTGGATCACACTGAACCTGTAGCCAAATTTACTTTGAGATTTAAAGACCCAGGAATGAGTCTTTCCCCTGGTAATTTGAGCAATATAAACAGCATTTGTTCAGTGACAAATGAGTGTATTTACTGATTTAGGGAGTTAGAGATGACTGATGCAGAGAGAGAGAGAGAGAGAGAGAGAGAGAGAGAGAGAGAGAGAGAGAAAGAGAGAGAGAGAAGAGCACATCCACCAGTCAGGGTAGCCAGGGCAGGCGTGGCTCAAGGCCATGCTATATTTTAAAGGTCAGGAGCACCAGAACGTGGTTCAGTCTTTCAAGGAAAATGGCCTTTCTGAAAGACAGATGTGACCAGCCAGATCTATTTAGCTTTCGCTCACAGGATCATCTGTTAGTCAATTCACTCTGGAGACCTGCAATTGGGATAATTTGATTCCGTTGACTCAACAGATAAAGACTGGGGTTGTCTCTATGTGTCCAGGAAGGAATCAAGGGCTGGGTCTTCAGCCTTCAGAGAAAGCCAATTTCTCTCCCTTTCAACCAGTTTCTTGACAAATTCACAGCATGGAGGAAGCATTGTAGCTTTTAAATGGATCTTTCTAATAGGAGGACTCTTTCTAGAGACTTGAAATTTGTATGTGTTTGCCTGTAATATGAGAGTACATAGCAGTTAGTTAATCTACTAACTGCTATGTTTACTAATCTTAAACTAGAAACATGTAGTAGGAGTGATTTAAATGTGTACTTATGCTCCCATTGACAATACATGTTCTGGAAGGAAAGGAAAGGCAATTTAAAGAACCAAGCCTCCCTCCTCCCTGTAGAACAAGGAAAAAACACTCACCATGTTAAAATGGCTTTGGCCTCATTGGAAGTCACTGTTTTCAAAGGACAGAGACACAGCTGATTAGTCAACATCTTCATCATTAATGACATTTGGGCTATGGATTTATTGCTAGCCTTCTGGTGACATAAAATTAAATCCTATTTGTTAAAACAGCATGGTATTTACAGCAATAATTTATTTGCCTAGATAATTCTCAGCAGGAGCTACCATAGTCTCAAAGATATAATATTATAAGGTCACAATGTTAAGATGTGTTTATTTCTATAACTACCTTTTGTTCATCTCACATTATGAATTCCTAACTGGGGTCAAAGTCAATTAGCTTCTGGGGCAGGAATATCCACTGTGACTCATAAATTAAGTGCTACCTGTTACAACTGAATGGAAAATGTGCTTTAATGCCTACAAGGCTGGAGTGTCTTATATTCAGTGTTTTTTTTTGCTTGAAAAGCAAATCGTACACTTCAAATGCTTGACCCCATTTCCATGCTACACAATGCACATATGTATTAAAGCCACGTGGTGCTACATAAATACACACTGTACCTTTTGTAAAAGCTAGTAAATGTTTTTTTCAAGCTATCCATATCCTATTCAGACTCTTGTCAAAATAATTTGCACTTGTAGGAAATACAGAGGCATTTTCTATTCCACAGGTGGCTTTTAAGTCCTGCAAAATAACCAGATCATAGAATTAAAAAATCAAATTGCATTGGTTCATATAATACACTCAATGAATATGCCTTGAGCAAGAAACGTATGGGAAGTATTTTGTTGCAAGCTTAAACGAGAAATTAAACATTCAAATCCTTATAGGGGAAATGGCTCAGTTGGTAAAGTATTCGCTTTATCAGCATAAGGATCTGAGTTTGAAGTTCACAAATCACCTTTTAAAACAGGGTGTGGCCGTGTATGCTCACAATCCCAGGACTGAGGAGACAGAGAAAGGAGGGCCTGAGACATGCTGGCCAGGTAGCCTATCTGACTTGTAAAGTTCTAGGCCATGGAGAGATCCCATCTCAAAGTAATAAAAAATAAATAAATAATAAATAGATAGACAAATAAATAATCCATAAAATATAGATACTACCCGAGAACAACAATATGAACTTCACATGAATACTTGCAAACACACCACCACCACCCTAGTATAATCACATTAAGAGCTCTTCTGATAAGTGTGTGTGTGTGTGTGTGTGTGTGTGTGTGTGTATGTGTGTGTGTATACCGCTGGGCACCATGGCTGAACATGGGGAGTTTGACTGTGGCTATCCCATGCTGTCACTGGGGCAGGTGCAGGACTGTAGGGAAGCACTGAGACACCACTCTGGGGGTGAGAAAGCGAAGTCTGAGAAAGTGGGAAAGTCTGCTCAGGCCGGTGATGCGGCTGGGACCCTGGGGTTCTCAGACTCTTGTACATCCCAGTGCTGCTGGGAGTTGCAAAAGTGCAGAGAATGCCGAGTCCAGGTCCAAGGGCTGGGGACAGCATCTAGCCCAGGGCCAGGGGAAAGCGGAGCTCTGGTTTATCCCAGCGGTGGCCGTCCTTAGCTTAGCAGAGGCAGGTTGGTGGCTGCAGACGCAGAGAGGCCTTAAATTGGAGAATCAGCCTGAGACTCAATAGGCCAATGCCTTCTCTCTGCTCCCCGTGGTGGATCTTGATGAAAGAGACAGTCCCTGGTTCTAAACTGTTTATCGGTTGTTCATGGTAGAAAATGTGTACATAATGTACCATACCCACTTCTCAGGGTATCCCTGAGATTAAATACCTTTTGCAGGGAGGAATGTATGGGAAAGAAAGCTAATTGGCCTAGCCCTCCAGGCCTCTAGTATGCCATTAGCATGGAGAACTCTATTTTGGGCCTACGTGACTATAGAACAGATTTCTTTTATATGAGGTGTGTGGCACATGTTCCAGACCAGAATCTGGAATCTGGCAGGGGGAGGGGAGTGGCCCAAGTCTCCGGGTCTCAACCTTCTCTCCCTTACCAAACGTCCTGGCATGGTTTTAAGGCCTACATATGCCTGCAAACAGTCTTACTTGTGAAGGGAAGCTGGAGTGTGGCAGTTGTTACTTCAGACTAGTAAATAAATATACCTTGCATCTTCTCAAAGTTAAGAATGAATCATAAAAATACAACATCAGCTTTGTAGCCTTTGCAGAGGACTCACTCACGCTGGGGCATCATTTCTGAGAGTTCATTCCTTTACATGAATGCAAAATATGCAGCCATTGTTTCCCAACAGATGGAGAAATAGGTAAAATGTACATATTTAATTGTTGAAAGTATACAATCACTCATTTTTAAAATAGTACTCTGTGTGCTTTTAAATCACATGGGACCATGCTGGATTTTTCTGAAGAATTCATATCAAGAGAAAGGTGACATATTATTTATCTCTGCAAATAGCATAAGACTGTGGAACGTTAACATTCTACCTATGGCTGGAGGTCAGGGAATAAGAATTCCCTGCAGGCAATAAGACCAATTTCCTGGGATAATCACAAAAGGAGAGAAAGGTTGTTTCCAAGGAAGTACTATGGAAGAAGCAGTGTGTCTCCTTCCAAGTGACTCCCTGCCTGTAATATTGTCTCCTTTCAGTCAGCTCTGTCTCTGAAACAACACCCCGAGCTTATAGCAGTCAGGGCAGAAGATTTAGATAAAATAATCTTTCTCCCATGTCAGCCGGAGCTACAACCTGGCAATGGAAAATTGCCTGAATGTTGTTGTCAGCCAGCTTCACTGAAAAATGCTGCACAGAAAATAGCTGCCTCTTCTTCTCACTGTGTTCATCTCTGAGCCTGACAGACAGGCACTGTGTCTGAATTTTGGAACGTGAAAACATTGGTACAGGAGGAAGACTAGATTTTATTCTGCCCCTTCCATCCCTTCCCAGGTCCTGCCACAATGTCATTCTTCTCCAAGTCCACAGTGGATGCTGCTTCCATCTGTGTGGTTCCCTGAGGCTGACTGGGAGTCACATGCTCTTGACCTTTCCGGATACAGCAGGCAGCCCAGGACTATTTCCCACCAGTCGTCAGAAATCTGGGAAAGTGTCTGGTCCTTCCCTGTGTGACTTCAATAGTAACTCCTGGGAAATGAGGAAGGTGAGCTTCAAGGAGCACCTGTAGTCATCTAGATTTGAGCTTCCAATCCCACCGTGTTGGTTGCTTTTATATCAGTGGGTCCTGAACATTTGAGAGAGGCAAGTTAAGGCAGGGAGGCTCCTCTTGGTTCAGTTTCTGTCTGGCCTGGCAGTGAAGGCCCAGAAAGCCTGGGAAGGCCACATCTACAGCAGCAGAATCAGGAGGTGACCACTCTGCACAGTTTGGTTGATGAGGAAGCAGAAAGAACAGGATTCAAAGCAAGCCTAGGCTACGACTCTCAAGACCCACTTCAAGTGAGCCATGCCGGCCGGTTAGCTCCTAATTATCAAGTTCCATAAGCTCCCCAAAACAGTGTCATCATCTGGGGCCCAAGTATTCAAACACATGAGTCTATGGATGACATTTCAGACTCAAACCACAACATTCCACCGCTTATCCCTGTGACACTGAACAGCAGGCTTCACCGTGCTGAAGAACCTTTAGATCTCCTGCATGGAAAGGACACACAGTGTATACTCTTTCAGTACGAGTTTGAGATTGTGTCTAGGGCTCCTGTTGGAATGTCCTCCAGAAGGCAGCTTTATACAGAATACAGTACAGTATGGTATACAGTGAGTGAGGAGTCTTGTGGAAGTGCAGAAGATCCCTGAGTACAAATGCTCACGGGGTTCTCCCTTTGCATGACTACCAGGACGTTCGCTACCAAAATGAGCCATTCATTTAACTGCCGCATGCTCAGATGATGATGCAGAGGTCAAGAAAGATGGAGAGCAGTCCTTGCGATGGCTGGCCGATGACTGGCAGAGGGGAACATCCCTTTCACACCCCAGCTCCGGTGCAGAGAGCTTCTCTGACAGCAGAGGTGAACATCCCTTTCACACCGCAGCTCTGGTGCAGAGAGCTTGTTTACAAAGACCGGGTAGACAATTGTATTGCATTTAAGAAGCAGATAAGAGGAGATCTATTTAGAATGCTACCAGCTGGCTTGCTTATTTCAAGAGCTGAAAAAAAAAGTATTTCAGAAAAACATGAAAATCGTTGGGCTAACCTTTTGCAGGTGAGGCTGAGCGGCAGTTGCTATGCAACTCACCAGGGAAGATGGGCAGACGGCTGGAGTTGACTGGGAAGCCGCAGATCTGACTAAAAGTTGAGGACTGACTAACAGATGTGAGAGAAGCCAGCTCATTCCATCTCCGAGGCACGCATTCATGGTGCCACGAGGGACAAAGAAAGCAAGACTTGAAGCATTTGGAGAGCAGAAGTGCTTAGCTGCAACACTTTTGATAACTTTTCTTATATTCTTTTATATTAAATACATAGACACCACCCCTCATAAATAACATTGCGAGAGAGTTGTAATTTTACATTTTTAAACAGATACAGTGTTTATATGGAAGTAGAGCTAACACAGTACCCGAGAAAGGACTCTGGGTAGTTAACCTTGAAACATACAGAAATTATCACAACTTAGACAACTAATGATCAAATATTTTTTGTGACTTTTTGGAGACTGGAAAAGCCATTGACTTAAATTAATGTTTTAAGATTTATTTTGTTTTTAACTATGTGTATGTGTGAAATCTGTCTGTGTGTGGGTATGCCCATGTGAGTGCAGGTGCTTGTGGTGACCACAGGGGCAGCAGATCTGCCTACAGCTTGAGTTACAGGAGGTTGTAAGCAGGCCAAGCTAGGATCCTAATTCAGGTCCTGTGCCAGAGAACCATTTGCTTTTAACCACCAAGCTATCTCTCCGCTCTCCTCTTACATTCTTAATGGAGATTTCTGCAGTCGACAATCTAAGAAATGTCGAAGTTTGCAGCTGGGGTCATTCACCATTTTCTTTTTGTGTCTCTTTATTCCCCACAAAAATGGTGAGTTCTTCTTTGATTCTGCTAGTTATCTGAAGCCTGGGTGCTCCCTTCCAGTACTCAATTCCAACCCTCAAGTAGAAGAGCCTTACTAATTGAGCTTTGTTCTTCCTCAAAGCGACATCAAAACTGGGCTGTATCAAACCCAATTCCAGGAAGCATGTGATATCACCTCAGCATCTCATAGACAAAGAAGTAAACATCAAAGGGAGAAAGATCTGACTCTTGCAAGGATGCCGGGTGGCTCTTCACTGCCTCCTTGTCTTTAATATAGTGCCAGGCTACCTCCAACTGCACTTGACAATAAACAGTTTCAAATTGCAATATTCTAGGTGCAAACATATGTGTGAGTCAATACCATTTCTTAAAAACAATACAGTGAAATATATATATATATATATGTATATATATATATGTATGTATATTAAAAACCTACTTCTTCTTCTTACTAAAGACAAATACAACCTTTAAAACATGTGCTGTGATAATAAATGGCACTAAGTCCAGGAGGCCACCAAGGCCAGGACCCGCCCTAGGAGGGATTGCTCTTATTCATCCCAGGAAGGACTTAGTCACAGGTGTCTGAGGAAAATGGGGAGCAGCCTTAGTCCCACAGAAGGCAGGGAGCTAACAAACATACTAACCTGTGCTAATCATAGAATTACAAATGGTTAAATCTCAAGTTTTAACAAAGTTTGACTCCATACATTTTGTCTTAGTCGGGGTTTCTATTCCTGCACAAAACATCATGACCAAGAAGCAAGTTGGGGAGGAAAGGGTTTACTCAGCTTACTCTTCCACATGCAGAGGCCATGGAGGGATGTTTCTTACTGGCCTGCTTCCCCTGGCTTGCTCAGATTGTTCTCTTATAGAACCCAAGACCACCAAGCCCAGGGATGGCACCACCCGCAAGGGGCCCTCCCACTTTGATCACTAATTGAGAAAATGCCTTACAGGATCTCATGGAGGCATTTCCTTAAGGGAGGCTCCATCCTCTGTGATAACTCCAGCCTGTGTCAAGTTGACACACATTTCAAGGAAGGATCTATGTAGTATGCTCATCTGTGTTAATCCTTGGTCCATCTCAGGAGAAAACTTGAAATATCTGATCCTGAAATCTACAATCACCAACTGGCCACTTCTCCTGTATGTTCTAAGAGGCATTACTACTAAGAGTTTTTGTTTTGATTGATTGATTGATTGATTGATTGATTAAGATATGGTAACATTGTGTACTTCTGGCTGTCCTGGAACTGGCTGTATAGACCAGCCTGGCCTAAAACTCATAGAAATCTGCTTGCCTCTGCCTCCCAGGTATAAGGATTAAAGGCTTCATATCCTGTCTCAAAAATTCTTTCAAAGTCATTTTGATGTACTGTAAAGCCCTGGCACCCACAGTAACAAACCCAGATCTTTATAGGACAACATGCTCTAAGTAGTTCTTCAGAGCTCCATACCCTAAAAGACTGAGAAAGTCAGTCCTGACTAGAAAGTTGCACACACAAAATTACTGAGTGAATTTTTCAATAGAGGAAAGATGGCTCAGCAGGTAAAGGCGCTTGCTGTCAACCTGACTGATGGAGTTCAATTCCCGAGATCATGCTGAAAGGACAGACTGGATTTCCAAAGTCATCTTCTGACCTCCAAATGGACACCATAACACACACACACACACACACACGCACACGCACACGCACGCGCACGCGCGCGCGCGCGCGCACACACACACACACACACGCATGCACACGCGTATGCGCATGCACACGCACACATAGTGATAATGATTAACAATAAAAATACTAAAAGGAAAGATAGAAATCACACACACTCACACACTAATAATAATAAAATTAGTGTCAATGGTTTGGAATTTATACTTAATAAACCAATCATTCAGGATGAGGGACAACTGAGAACATTCTTGAGATGAAGCTTGGAGGATTTACTGGCTTGCAACCCTGGCTGCTCAAGAGTCTTAGATACTGAACGAGAAGGCTGAGAAGTCAGAGCCCTGAGCTGAAGGATACTGGGTCGTGGTGAATCTGCAGGCCAATTCAGACAGCAAGAGTAAATATGGAGAACTTGGAAAACACCAGCATGGCCCTGAGGAACTGTGCATGCTCCCCTGGTGCTACCTGCCCGGGTGGTGGCGCCTCTCGGAGGCAGGACTGCTTGGAATTGTTTTTGTCCGGTTCCTGTGGGGAACCCAGAGCAAAGGTTGATTTTGGACCTGGTGGCTTGTGTGAATCAGACATCTGAGGAACTGATACCATGGCAAGCAAGAGGTTAGCTTCTAAAGGAGTAGGAGAAAAGTCTCAGAACAAGCACAGGGAATGCCAGCATGTTATAAAAGGTGCAGCAACCATAAAAAAAAGGAAACCCATAAGCTAGAAGGTTAGAATAAGAAATTAATCCAGATTTCCTGTTGTGGAAAAATAGGGAAATTTATGGGATCCTGATTAAGTCAATAATTGTGAAGTTGAATTTAAAATTAGTTAATGTAGCTATCCAAAGGTGTTACCAAGAGATAATAATGAGACAGTATTCATGTAAGAAAGGTCAGGAGGAGATGGGAAAAAGAAACATTAACAAAAGTGCTGATGCTAACATAGCCAGTGAAGCTCATTTTGAGACAAAGTAGAGTGGGCTGTTGCATATCTGTAAATGCATAACTCAGGAAGTAGAGGCAGGAGGATTGCCTCAAGTTCAAGACCAGCTGGGCCTACATAACTCTAAGTCAGGCTAAGCTGCACAGCATAGACTCATCCCCAAAACAAAGAAACAGAAACAAAAACAAAACGAACAACAGAAACAGTCAAACTGCATTTAATGATAAAGATTCTTCAGTGTACCAAATTTGCTAGATGGGCAGAAGAGGCACCACGGTGGTTCAGAGAAGAGCCCTTGCTGTTCTTACAGAGGTTCTAAGTTTAGTTCCTAGAACCCACATCACAACTGAGGTGGCTCACAATGGCCTATAATTCCAGCTCCAGAGGATCCAGCACCCCGCTGACCTGCACTCATAAGGACCTATCCCAATACAGACAGGCATGTAAACATAACAAAAAATAAAATATGAGATTATAACATTGTGTTTCTAACAACCCCACTACAAGGTTTACAAAAGCATTAGAAATTGTAATGCAAAACAAAAATGAATTATAAACTGATATATTGCAAGTAAATAAGATTTTCTAAACATACACTGCAGCCTATACTATGATATTAATAATAAGCAGTATTTTCCAAAGTCCACAGAGGAAATACAAAAATAATCAAATCACAAAATACAGTAAAGAAGAAACTAAGAGGAGAACACATTCTTTTTTATCTTATAAAAAAGAATAAAAATTAATAAGCCAGATATCTCAGGTTAATTACACATGTATTATAATTGCAAAGAAATAAAGAGGAGCATAAATATTTATTTGGAATGATGTGTATCACTAGATGATTTGAATAAAGGAAATGGCCACCAGGAACGGAGATGGGAAATGCATCATTTTGTTACTCTGTATATATTTAAAGCGGAATATTAAATGGTGCCTGTTGCGATTGTAAAAAGAGAAATGGGTGTGAGGGAGATATGCGGGAAGGGGGTGCCTCATCGGGCCCATGGTGAGGCATCCCTTTCCCCTCAGGGACCAGACACATGATGGTATAGTATAGAACAGAGTTTATTTAGGGCATGGGGAGGGGAGTTAAGAGGGTAGTGGAGGCAGAGAAATGCAGAGAGAGGGAGAGAGTAGAGAAGTAGAGGCCGGCCATGACCATGTGGAGAAAGAGGGGAAGGGAAGGGGAAGGGAAGAGCCCAGGAGGGCAAGAGAGAGGCTAAGAGAGTAAGAGAGAGAGGAGGGCAAGCAGCCCCTTGTATGGTGGGCCAGGCCTACCTGGCTGTTGCCTGGTAACAATGGGGGAGTTGCACACCTGGCTGTTGCCAGGAAACCATGGGATGGAGCTTAGACAGATTGCTAACAGTGCCCACTTCCCAAATGCAGATTCAACTTGCCCCCTCTTCAATTAATTTATTCATTCACTTTGCTTATCAATTGTAGTCCCTACCCTGAGCCCTCCTATTCAGCCACTACTCTGCATGGTGGTAGCTCCCGGTGTGTCAGAGCTATCGAGTTAAGAGCTATCTGTGTGCTCTGTGTGCTTCTCTCTCTTTCTAGCTTGGATAAGAGCAATCTCCTGGGTGCCCTGCTTCCCCGCCTCCCCTCCTTCTCCGGAGATCTGGAGATTCACCCAGCTTCCCTGCCAAGGCGTTTCCTTTCCTTCAACACTGTGTGATCTGACAAAGCATTAGGGATTGAACGTCATGTATAATTTAATGACTGAGTGGGTCATGAGCTTTACTTCTGATCTCTGGCTTTCTGACGTATTTCAACAACTTCTAAGAAATAAGTGTGCATAGGTTTTTGTTGTTGTTGTTTGTTTTTTTGTTTTGTTTGTTCTGTCTCTACGTTAGTTACTTTACAAGTAGCTGCCAAAAGAGACTTAAAGAAGAAAGGGTTTGTTAGGGCTGAACGCTGGAGAAAGGCAGGGCGTCAAGAGTCACTCTGCCCCACTTAGGAAGGAGAGAGAGACA
Source organism: Apodemus sylvaticus (assembly GCF_947179515.1). Lineage (NCBI taxonomy): Eukaryota > Metazoa > Chordata > Mammalia > Rodentia > Muridae > Apodemus > Apodemus sylvaticus. The sequence goes on along the minus strand of NC_067476.1, from coordinate 156,979,057 downwards.
GAGACAGAGACTGAGAAACAGCGAGAGAATGAGAGAATGCTGGTGTGCAGTCGCAGTTTTCTTTTTCTATCTTGGATTCAGTTCCAGTCCTCAGCAGGTGGGACGGCTCCAGCCGGTTCATGGAGGCTTCCCTCCTCTGTTAATCCTATCTGCATATTCCCACACAGACATGCCTAACATGGGTCTTCTCAGGGATTCCAAACACAGACAAACTGAGAAGGAGAAATTAAGCACCACCAATAGCCTGACAGTCATGGAAGATGCAAACGGAGGTGCAGAGCAGAATGATTGTTTACCAGTAAGCATGAGCATTTACCATTAAGAAGGCACTTGAGAGGCAGAGGCAGGTGGTTCTCTGAGTTAGAGACTAGCCTGGTCTCCATCATGAACCTGAGACCAGCCAGAGATCCAGTGAGACCCTGTCTCTCAGATATGTTTTTTGTTTCCTATGAAAGCTCTGAGGATTTGGTAATGAAACTGAAAATAAACAAATCCTAGAAAATAACTCCAATACAAAACTTTAATATACATAAAAGAAATTGCCAGTAATCTCTCCCAAGAAAAGCCTGGTAGTGGTCAAGGGGATAGGTAAAGTGAGCAGAAAGAGGGAGAGAGAGAGAGAGAGAGAGAGAGAGAGAGAGAGAGAGAGAGAGAGAGAGAGAGAGAGAGATGAACCTTATATGTTAACAACAGGATCTTCAGGATCTTCATGGGGATATGAATGGACCAGCCTGACTCCATTTTAAGATTAAAAGCCATCTTGTGACAAGGTCAAAATAAGTTCATTCCTGTTTTCGTTAAAACTTGGATTTGACCATGTCTTTGCTGATTTTCTGGAATTAACCAGGTTCCACACCAATACCCACTCTGGTAACATAGGGTGTTCTGTGAAATAATTTTATGATTTTCTGTCAGATTCCCAGGTAACCAAAACCCTTGAAACTTTCTAGCCTTACAGTTTGGGGGTTTTATAAGAGCCACTTTTTCCTATGTTCAATGCTATATTTTACAACCCCACTTTAAGGAGACAGACCTAAATAAATAAATAAAGCCTGTTTAACTAAGCTGACAGAATTGGGTGATGGTCTTTAATATCATTCAGTGGGTCAGTGATAGATGTAATTTTTAGTCTGTAATTTCAGTTTACAAGTGTATTGTTGATTACTTTTTCTTAAATTCCAATTGATTATAATTGTGTGTGTTTATAGGATATAATGTGGTATTTTCATGCATGAATACATTTTGTGATCTTGTTTCATCTTCCAATCAAGCTAATTAACACATCTGTCACCTCACATAGTTGTCTGACATCTTCTGAGAAATTATTATGTGTAACCATTGCATTATTAAATTTTTCTTTCTAGAAAAAATAAAAGAATATAGAAAAACACTTTTTATTTTTTTCAGTCTAAAGCAGATTTAACTTTTTAAAAATAGAATAAGACACTTAACACAGCAAATTGTAAAAAAAAATAAATTGCCTGTTATTATTAATATGGCTAAAAAAATCTCTAAAGTGTTAAATTTATTATCGACATTTAGACCGATGTGGCAGCATTTATCATTAAGAAGGCACTTGAGAGGCAGAGGCAGGTGGTTCTCTGAGTTAACGACTAGCCTGGTCTCCATTGTGAACCTGAGACCAGCCAGAGATCCAAAGTGATACCCTGTCTCTCAGATATGTTTTTTGTTTCCTATGAAAGCTCTGAGGATTTGGTAATGAAACTGAAAATAAACAAATCCTAGAATATAACTCAACAGACTCTGTCACAGCCTACTGGTTGTTTCCTTCTATTTTATATTAAACAGAGAGAGGACTCAAAAATAGTGAGTCAAATCAAAATTTTAAAACTCTAAATTGAAAGAGAAGAACATTGAAACAAAGAGAGGAAACACTTGAAAACAATCATTCTGGTCTACACCTCTATTTGTATCTGGGGCAGATTCTGCACCCAGACCTTAAAGGCTGCCCGTCACCCCAAAGAATCACCCTAACGAGGGACACAAGAGGTCTGCCATAACTCAGAACACAAGAGGACTGCTCTATCTAGGGATTCGGGAGGACTGCTCTAACAAGGGACACAGGAGGGTTCTCTTAATGAGAGACAGCACCGCCTGCCTCCCAGAAGGCCTGCTCTAACCAGCTCACAGAGCTCCTTGGAGGCTGGCTCCAGTCAGAGACACCCCTCGGCCAGTTAACACCAGAGATATTCTGATGGCAAGAAATAGCACAAAAATGTAAGTAACAGAAGCTGATGCAGTTTGGTATCATCAGAACAGTTCTCCCACCACAGCAAACACTGGATACCCTAACATACAATTACAAGAAGCATCTGTGAAGGAGATCGTCTGCGTGGCACGTGGCTGCTTCAGTTCAGTGCGCTGACGCCTGTTGTTGGTGCAGGTATCCATAGTCTTCGTACAGCAAAACCTGTCTATAGAACAGAACAGGGTTCTTCCTTGGTTTCATCTTGGCATGCTTATGTAAATAATCTACAGCATCTTTTGGTACCTGTGCTTTCCATTCAATCTTGGTTAAATTCCTAATTGCTGTTCCTGATGTATACATGCATACTTGTATTGAAGTGACTAGAATCTTTCTCTGGGAAGCCATATCACCTTATTTCCCCATCAACAATCAACAGAGAGATTAGGATGGTCCCACCCACACCAACACCTGCTGTTGACAGTCATATCAATAGCTACAGCCCATTGCACACAAATCATTTTCTACATCCCAACAGAGTACTCACACTTGAAACATTTATTTTACAAGACAGATTAGTGATTGCTCTCTTGGAAGCCACACACCTACAGGAATTAATATGTACACACAATAGAGAAAAATATCAAACGTGGTGATCTGTGTGCAATCAACAAAACACACTGAGAGGGGGTCTGAAACAGAAATGATCTCATTTCTTCAACAAATAAATTATAAAGGAAAGGAGATGGGAGAGTAGAAGGAACCTTATCTCCAACTTTCCGACATCTATGGCATTTCCAGCTCCTGCTTAACCTTGCATATCTGCCCACCCCATCACCAGTACTTCCTCCCACTCTGGCTCCTCCTACTTAACCTTGCATATCTGCCCACCCCATCACCAGTACTCCCTCCCACTCTGGCCCCTCCTACTTACCCTTGCATATCTGCCTACCCCATCACCAGTGCTCCGTCCCATTCTGGCCCCTCCTACTTAATCTCATATATCCACCCACCCCATCAGCAGTGCTCCCTCCTACTCTGGCTCCTCCTACTTAATCTCATATATCCACCCACCCCATCAGCAGTGCTCCCTCCTACTCTGGCTCCTCCTACTTAATCTCATATATCCACCCACCCCATCAGCAGTGCTCCCTCCTACTCTGGCTCCTCCTACTTAACCTTGCACATCCACCCACCCCATCAGCAGTACTCCCTCCCACTCTGGCTCCTCATACTTAATCTCACATATCTGCCAAACCTATCAGCAGTGCTCCCTCCTACTCTGGCTCCTCAGTTTCTGCAGTCACTTGAGCCTTATGGCCTTTGCCTATAAGGGCTTCTTGGGGGACACAGGAACTTGTGAAAGCCCCTAGCTATGGTTTCATTTCACACCATATGGAAAGTGTGTGTTTGCTCATCATTATTCCTGATATTTTTCTAATTCCAAATGGGTTGTTTTAATTTTTCTTATTGATTTAAGTTATTTATATTTTATGAATACTAATCTTTTTAGTTATACACTTGAAAATATTTTCTTTCATTGTATGATCTGACTTGTGAGTTTAATAAAATTTTATGGTAGAAAATCATCATTGATACAGTTTAGTATATTATTATACAAAATTTATGTGTCTCTGTTCTATAATTTAAAACCCTTTATTCTAATGTTATAAGATATTCTCCTATACTTTCTCATAAAATTAAAGTATTTTCTTTCATATTTAAACCACATCGCCATCTGAAATTGATTGTAGTATCTAGTGTGAGCTTGAGATTCAATTTTCAGTTTCTACATAGAATTGACCCAGTATTATTTATTTAACAGTTTTGGAGCTTGTAAAGACCTGCAATGCAGAGTATGCAATGTGCAAAGTCTCATATATCTGGTTGTATTTGGAACTTCCTATTCCATTTTATTGATTTCTTTTATTATGCCAAATATAGTTATATTTAGAGGGTAAATCATTTCAAAGTAAGTAAATACATATTCTTTCTCTTTGATTTATTTGGGCATGTAATTTGGTTATAAAGTGTGCTTCCTAAAGTTCATGTGTTGAAGACTTGGTCCCCAGTAGACAGATGAGTCAGCATTTGACCGTGAATTTTCTAGGTTCAATAGCAGCCGAAGCCTCTGACAAAATCCACACTTTAATGGTATTATTGAGAGCTAGTTGGAAGTGGGACCAGTTAGTTAAAGTGGAATAGGTATGCCTTCCTAGGGCATCTCTTCACTGGATTCTTCTTATCTGTCTCTTCGTATTCGACAGAACTCTCTATGAACTGAGCAGATTTTCCCTCACTGTGATGTTTGGCCTTTCTCTATCACACAGAAAGGACAGAGGCAGCCATGGTCAGAAACTAGGACTACCATATTTTTTTTCTCCAATTTAAGTTGTTTTGGCAGAGATTGTGTCACAGAGGTTAAAAGAGCAGAAACACCTGACACACACATACACACACAGGGCATGTCCCTGTTTCAGACCGCAGTGCCAGAGAACACAACACAAGCATACATGCATACACCCAACTGACAACTACCTCCCATCAATGCAGAAAGACTTCTACGTGATTCTCTGTTCTCAAAATCAGCAAGCAGAACAGAAATCATGAACATCCTGCCTCTCTCGTTGCCAAGTAAACTTTACTTATAGGCTACACACATCGTTTACAAGTATGTAAATGGTATAGCTGTTGTCTCACATTAGAGCACTGTGCTCTGTAGGCTGTAGTGCATACAGATGGAGAAAGTGATCATATGTCCCTTTTATATTGAATAACAAGCTAAACTCCAAACCAAGGATTTGAACATTAATTTCCTTGTGATAAAGAAACACTCACCTGAAAACCAATTATGCCATCACATAAAGGAAGATTAAGCATAGAGACATCCCAATTAAATACAAAACCCCAGTTTCTGTTACTGCCATTAACAGTTCTTTCAACTCCAGTCCTGGGAATACTATGTCACCACCAGAGAATTAATAGGTAGAAAGAAATATTGCCAATAATGAGACAAAATGCTCACTATGCGCAGGTGATACTGTTAGCCTGGAAAACTGCACAAACTCAGGAGAGAATGAGCTGGGAAACCATTACAAGAACAGGGACAACCAGTCTTTCTCTAGGACTAAAAGAAACAAAGATAAAAACATAAAACAGCAACATAGTCTCGACTTACCAATAGCAACTGGGGAGTTCTGATGTGTACTGATTATGGCAGTAATTATGCCATAGCCAGCATCACTAAATCGCTGCTGAGGATTTAGTGATGGCGGCTATGGCATAATTAACTGTGGTAACTGTGACCACGCTGCATTTGTAGCAGCTGAATAAAAACACAGTAAATCATGTAATTCATTGAGGCAGAAATCCTAAGAAGATAATATATACATTCTTTTACATTTCGAAAAGATAAAAAACAAAGCTTCAGCATTTCTCCCAATGTGTAAACTGTGTCAGCCACGTTAATCTGCTCAAGCCTAGAGTCAACATGGAGAGATTAAATCCCCAAACTCAGTCAGCATTTGGGAATATGGCTGATTTACTATCTGATAAAAGAACAGATTAAAACTGGGGCTACACGTCATTCAAAAAGTAGTAACAATGAGACAGAAAATACTAGAATTGGACTGCAAGGAAACATCCAAAACTGCACGCTGAGGCAAAATCAGCATCAAGTGACCTCATTCATCACTATTTTTTAAGAAACATGGCAGAACGCACAATATGGGGGAAAAAAAAGTTGGTGGTGTAAGTTAGCCAACACCGGAAAAAGTAAGTCAATTACAAAGCAGAACGGTAGGCAAGACTATAATCAGTAAAGGATGTCTCTGAAAAGGTTTAAAAGCTGATGCACTTGCTAACAGGAGCCTGAAACAGCTGTCTCCTTAGAGGCTCTGCCAGAGCCTGACAAATGCAGAGATGGATGCTCACAGTCCGCCATTGGACTGAGCACAGGGTACCCAATGAAGGAGTTAGGGCAAGGACTGAATGAGCTGAAGGGGTTTGCAGCCCCATAGGAGAACAACAATATCAACCAACCAGACCCCCCCAGAACTAAGCCATCAACCAAAGAGTACACATGGAGGGATCCATGGCTCTAGCCACATATGTAAAACGGGTGGCTTTATCTGGCATCAATGGGAGGGGAGGCCATTGGTACTGTGAAGGCTCGATTCCCTGGTATAGGGGAATTCCAGGGTAGGGAAGCAGAAGTGGGTGGATGGGTGGGTGAACACCATCATAGAAACAGGGGAGGGGGATGGGAGAGGGGAGTTTCCAGAGGAAAAACTGGGAAAGGGGATAACATTTGAAATGTAAATAAAATATCCAATAAAAGGAAAAAAAGAAAGACTCCTGTTGACTGAAGAGCGGGTCAGCTGAAAATGAGATCAAAGCATATAGTTTCGGTCAATGACAAATTCTAGAACATCAGTTTTCAAACTCTAGTTTCAAGGCTTTAATGTTCTAAGGACCTCCCCCCCCCCCCCCCCGCAAATTCTTGGTTATGTCAACTGTAGATATTTGGCATAATGGACATTAAAATAAACCATTTGAAATGCAAAAAGAAAGAAAGGAAGGAAGGAAGGAAGGAAGGAAGGAAGGAAGGAAGGAAGAAAGAAAGAAAGAAAGAAAGAAAGAAAGAAAGAAAGAAAGAAAGAAAGAAAGAAAGAAAGAAAGGAAGGAAGAAAGGAAGAAAGAAAGGAAGAAAGGAAGAAAGAAAGAAAGATCTGTTTCCTTGTACTTACTGGCATTGGCTCCAGGTTGACACAGCCTGCTTCCTCACTGTAAAAGCCTATAAACACTGCACAGGCAGATGTGTGGGGTTTGACCCAGAGATGCTTCTCCAGGTTTAAGGGAGTTTTCTGTCCATGTACACACTCTGTTTTTAACAGCCCTAGATGCCTAATTTTTATTGTAATGACCGCAGGAGTCTCAGGTTGTAGTCAGTCCAGGGAACTGTAGTCAGAATGAGGGTGTTTTAAAACCAGCAAGGAATACCCACTAAAACTCACCTCTGGGCAAAAGCGTTTCTCCAGTTTTGATTTGATTATAGTTTTTTACACAATACACATTTGTTTAAGATTATATGCTACCGGAAACCTACAACTACCAGATGAATGTCCAGGTACAGCCAGAGAATAGAAATACAGCCCTGAACATATCTATGCTCAACTGTCAGAGATAATCTCAAGGGGCTCCAAAATACTGAGTGAGGGTTTATACTGGCTGATTTTGTGTGTCAACTTGACACAAGCTGGAGTTATCACAGAGAAAGGTGCTTCAGGTGAGGAAAGGCCTCTATGAGATCCTGCTGTGGGGCATTCTCTCAATTAGTGATCAAAGGTGGGAGGGTCCACTGTGGGTGGTGCCATCCCTGGCCTGGTAGTCTTGGGTTCTATAAGAGAGCAGGCTGAGCAAGCCAGGGGAAGCAAGCCAGTAAGGAACATTAGTCCATGGCCTCTGCATCAGCTCCTGTTTCCTGACCTGCTTGAGTTCCAGTCCTGACCTCCTTTGGTATTGAACAGCAATGTGGAAGTGTAAGCTCAATAAACCCTTTCCTCCCCAACTTGCTTCTTGGTCATGATGTTTTGTCCAGGAATAGAAACCCCGATTAAGACAGGATTAAACATTACCTGCCTGAGGCAGCAGGGGCAAGTGCACTCTGAGGGGTTTGGGGGAGGGGATATGGGGGAGTCCATATGCTTCAGCCAGCCTGGCTAAAGCTCCACTCTACTTTCTCATAGTTGTGTTTGCTAGAGCAAGTTATTGCAAACACCCACAGCCTTTCCTTCTTTTGTGAACAAACAAACAAACCAGTATTTACATTGCTTACTTCTATGTGCTGTCGTGAAAGTCTAGAAAATGGGGATCTTAGGGTAAGCCTGTGGTTACTTGCAGACTTGTTAATTGAAGAAAAGTGGGGATGAGGAGCCTTCTTTATTTGGTGTGCCAGAAGGGCTTTTCAAATAAGGTGTCATAGACAGATACCTGAAGGGAGACACCTGAAGCCATTGGAGAACAGATAATCAACACAGATCGCCACGGTAACAGAGAGCTTGGTAAATGTGAGGCCAGGAAGCTGGACATGAGTGGGGAAGGAGGCTGGGGATTGTGGGAGAGCCAGGAGCATGGTCAGCCAAAGGTTGGGATCCAATGGCTGTGGCACATTCACATTGTCTGCTGAGTGGATGAAGAACACTCCAGACTGCATCAGGGATGGGCACCATGGCACATGCCAGGGCCATGCCTGAAGGCCATGTTGCTTATCCAGGAAGGCTGGCAATAGGTGTGCACTCAGACTTTCCAAGGCACGCCATTTCCAGGTTAAACATTTATAAATCTTGAAACTATTACAGAATTTTCAATCCAACTAGGAAGATTAGTAATTCCATACACAGACACACACAGACACACACAGACACACACAGACACAGACACACACACACACACACACACACACACACACACGTATATGCCTATGTATATGTATTGTATATATAGGCAAACTCCAAAACATGACTGAATTATAGACTTAGAACTAAATCAGAACACAATTTTTCGAGTTAAATTTTAGCACATTCATACCAGCTGTACCAATGGTGTCAAAGTGAAGTCTTAACATTGTCAGTCATCTGAATTCTCAGCCAGTCGCAGGTGCTACATGAAAATATCACAAATGTCATCTGTCAAGCTAATGGAATAAAAAGGCACAGTCATGATCGGCGCTGTTATCTAATGCTGAGCAGCAGAGTCCAGCTAAAGCAAAAGAAGAAGTGATGAAAGGAAGGGGGTGGAGACAGGAAGGGGAGGGACAAAGAGAGGAAGACAGGAAAGAAGAAAGGAAGGAGAGAGGGAGGAAGGGAGTGAGGAAGGAAGAAAGGAATAGAGGAATGAAGGAGAGAAGGAGGGGGGAGGGATAAAGAGAAGAAAACAGGAAGGAAGAAAGGAATAGAGGAACAAAGGGAGGAATAGAGAAAGAAAGGAAGAAAGGAGAAAGGGAGACAGGGAGAGAGGGAGGGAGGGCAGAAAGGAGTTCATGGTAGGTGAGAATTACATCCTTCTTGCCATCCTGGTCCTGTGACCTCCACAGACATGCTGCAGCATACACAAGCAGGCCCACAGAGATAAAGGAAATAACAAAATACAGGTGGTAAATGACTGGCTACTGAGTCAATTCCTCCTAGTATGGGTATTACACATTATATATAATATTGTACAATATGCACTGTATATTATTTTATATGATGTACTTTAGATCTGTGTTCTCATGTCTCAACAAATCTGGGGTTTGGAAGAGACGGTATATTCAACAAATGTTGTCTGTGAGATGAGACAACAATATGGCCTTAGGGCCATGGACTCAGAATGATTCTAGCTGTCTCCTTTTACCATATCTTTAGTATTGATCACTGTGAGAACCTTCTAGAGGTTGTCAATTTCACATTGCTTATCAATAACTTACATACATTGGCATCTCAGCTCAGAGATTTTAATTCCATCAGTGCCCGCTGACTTACAAAGCCACACTGAGCACTGCTAATGCTACTGTGGAAATACAAATGTCCTCATTGTCTAGCCAGGGGAAGCTCTTGTAATGAATTAAGAATTGCCTCTACACTGGAATTGCATGTAGAAATTATGTACACTGAGCTGCAAGGATAGACTCTGAGAAAAGCATCTTTGGGCAATTTTACTGTAGTGTTTATACAACAGTAAAACTGCCCAAAGATGCTTTTCTCAGAGTCTATCCTTGTGTGTAGAGTGTGCTGACATGCATTTAGATGATGGAGCCTTTTACACACCTAGGCTATGATATAACATGCATGAATATACTATGTGAATTGTATGTACATGAGATATAACCCATGGCTCCCAGGGCCATTGTGAAGAAAAAATGAGATTAACCTAGCAAGGGTACACAAGATTGATGCAGCAAGTCAATGTTTCATGAAGCCACTGCTGACAATCTGGTGCTTCAGAGTTAGTTAACTTTGTCTCTCATAAGAAATATGTTGACAAGGTGCCCACCCCTCAATGGAGAGCTACAGCCAGCCAATGACTGCTCAGAGAGGTAGAATCAGTATTCTCCAGAGATGAACTTCTTATAAGTTATAAGAAGTTCAAATGGTCAGCCCTAAATAGATGTATGTATGAGCAAAATTAAATGGACTCAACAGATTCTATCTACCCATGGGAGTGTTACAGGGGAGGGAGATTGCAATAATAAGTAAAGAACCAGAGATCATGAATTGAGAGGGAGGTATAGATGTGTATGTCTATGTGCACATATACATGTGTGTGTTTCTGTGCATGTATATTTATGCATGTATGTGTATGTATGTGTATACATGTGTGTATGTTTATGTGTGTATATGTATGTATATGTGTGTTGTTTGTGTTTATGTGTATGTATGTATGTGTTTCTGTGAATGTGTGTATATGTGTATGTATGTGTATACATACATGTGCATGTGTGTTTATGTGTATGTATGTGTTTATGTGTATGTATGTGTGTGTTTCTGTGAATGTGTGTGTATATATGTATTTGTGTGTGCATGTGTATGTGTGTATGTGTATGTACGTGTGTATATACACATGTGTGTATATGTGTGTATATGTATATATATGTGTATGCATGTATGTTTTTGTGTGTATAAGTATGTATATACATATGGGCGTGTATGCATGTGTATGTTTGTGTGTATATGTATGCATGTGTTTTTATGTGTATGCATGTGTATATATGTATGTGTATGTGTATGTGTGTATGTATGTGTGTATATGTGTGTATATGTATGTATCTTCATGTGTGTATATGTGTGTGCTTATGCTTATGTCTGTATGTGTATATATGTGTATATGTGTGTGTGGTGTGTGTATGTGTGTGTGCATGTTTCTGGAGGAGTAAAGATAATGCAAATATAGTACTCATGAATATTTTTAATAAAATTTTAAATTTTTAAAAGAATAAAAAGCAACAAATTAGCAACAATATATATTATCATACTGAAACAATATCATGTATATAATTATACTGAGTCCAGTTTTACATGGCTGGAGAAATGTAGACATGTGGACACCAGCATCAATGTGACCAGCAAGATCATAGTACACCATGAGTTTACACTAGTTGTGTCAACACTGGGCAATAGGAAGGCTTCAACTCTACAAGACTCATGGACCCACACAGCCCAAGAGGTGTAGGCTGAGTCCCCTGTATTCTTTAGCAACCAGGAAAATGTTCCACAGACAGACCCACAGACCAATATTAAAGAAGCAATTTCTCAGTTAGGGTTCCCTCTTTTCACGTACATCAAGTCGATAACCAAAATTAGCCATTCTAGGTAGCTAAGTTTGACTTCTATAAAACAGCATGTTGCTAGCCTCAATCCTTCACAGTTTAATGGGGAGAAGCAGACGATGTTTGCACCATGCTATACACGAATCCATGACCACACACAGCTCTTCTTCTTGTGCCAGCATTGAATTCACTGGTCTATCTTAGTGCTCTCATTGCTTGACCTCTCTGATGAGGAGAGAGTTCCCTTTGTAAAACACTTTTCCTGCTTTTTTTGTGACATCATTTCCTGTTGGCTTTCTTTCAGGTGACCTCTCACCTCCCTGGCTTCCTCTGCCCCTGTTCGGAGCCCCGTCCTGGCTACCTCTTCACCTTTTAACTAGACATGTTGCTCATCATGTCGGAGGTCCCCCTTGCTTGGATATGCCTCTGAGCAAAGCACTCCAGACCTGTAATTCAACTACTGACTTGGGATGGGAGTCCCATTATTCACCTCACAGGCATCCCGAAAGGTGGGCGTATATGCAGAGGCGAAAGCCTCATGTTTCAGCCAAATTGCCTTTATTTTTAGATTTCACATTTCAGAGTACAATACCCGAGAGACTTTCTCCTTCAGTCCATACTCAGACTCCATATCCAACACTGGGTTACACAACGTTCAGTTTACCTCCTCAAGACTGAGAAGATGAGTTCCCTAGCTGTGTATTAAAAGGAATGCCCACTGGGGAAAACAGAAGTCTCCTGGACAAACTGATGGTTCTGTTAGCTCTGTGGTGAAGCTGGCTCTTATAATTTTTCTGCAGCATTTTTTTTCTAATATGGATGAGAGCGGGTGCTCACACTTGAGTGTACTAGGGAATCCCTGGGACATCTGCCAGGAGCCAAACTGTAATTATTTCATTAGCTAGACATTGGATTTTTTTTGCACAATTCATAAGATATGAAAATGTAAAACAGTTCAAGAATTATTTGGATCCTGATGCCCGGCATTGGTTACAGGAGCAACAAGAAAACCACACACTGCCCAGTGGCTTCCAGAAGTTTCTGGTCCACAATGTCAAGGAGCCAGAAGTGCTGCTGATGTGTAACAAATCTTACAGTGCTGATATTGATCACAATGTGTCCTCTAAGAACCGAAAAGCCATAGTAGAAAGAGCAGCACAGTGGGCCATCAGAGTCACCCATCCCAACGCCAGGCTATGCAGTGACTAGATGACTTGTGTGCATGTCTTGTGTTTAAATAAAATCACAAAAACTGTCAAAAAAAAAGAATTATTTGGTATGTGATAACAAGGTCTCTTCCATGCACATGCCTGGTGTCCCTGCCCATCTCCACCATCCATTCAACTTTACTTATCCCCATGTAATGAAAAATCCTATACACGTTATTTTTTTCTATGCTATTTACAATGGTGAGCTGCCTGGAAAACACTATAGTATTCGGGAAGAAAAGAAATTGTGCTCCAAATGTCCACAGCCTGATCAAGGCATACATATAGAAATGAGTTTGCAATACTCCAATTTGGAATGTGTCCATCACAGTAAGCACAGAAGGCTCGCACTAGATATTAGCATCACAGCCTTCAATCTGAATCAGTTTCAACCAACATAAAATGAAACTAAGGAAAAAAATTGCAAAACAATTAATTATTAATATTATGACATTGTTCATAATGCAACATTAGTTTCTCTGTCTATAGTGTATTTGTGATTTACATGATTTTAAGTTACATAATACTTTGCATAGATGGAAACATGATTAAATAAAAATTCTGTTGAATCAACCTAGTATGAAAAAGTGTTTACTTATTTATAAACCATCACATATTTAGGGGAAAATATCTTAAAATGTGGTTTAGATACAGGCAAGGTTTGTTAGAAATCTAACAGGAGCCTAAGGTCACAGCCCTAATGTTTCCCTAAGATTTTTACAACATAACTTATTCATGTATGCCCTTGGCCATTTTCTATACTACAACTTCCCCCAAAGACGAAGAAAAGTGGAGAAAGCCTTTGAAGACAAGCGGGTCATATTAGATGATATGTCTTTGCTGCTGATGGATGGCTAAAAAGTTGGAGTATAGCCTTGGAAGACTGAGAGCTGCCACTGTGGCAGACATGCTGAAGATCTGACGGGACCCAGGACCAGTCCCTTCAGAGAGACTCCTGAATACCAAGAGGTGATATCAAAAATCCACAAAAGAACAAAGATGCTGAGAAGAGTCATGACGTTCTTAGTGAGGAGCTCGTGGGGGAGGAGGAGAGTGAAAGGTCACTTTGTGAGTGCCTGGAGTGCAGTCACACGACTCAGAACCAGCATAGGGCAGAAATTCAGAGCAGGAGAACCAGTGTGTGCAACATCCTGTCAAAGCAGGGCAGATTATCCCCATGGGTCACAGAACTTTAGGAACAGCAAGCACATGTTCTTAGATCCCGAGACTATATAAAGGCATGCTCTAGTGAAACAACACTGAGATTCAGCTGTGCACAGGATCACCATGAGGAGAGAATACTTAAGATGTAGGAGAGGTGGTTTGAATGAGGCTGGTTTCCACAGGCTCATGCCTTTGAAGACTTAGTCTCTAACCAGTAAAACTATTTGGGAAGTGTGGTTGTATTTTTATTTTTAATTATTTTAGTGGTTTCTGATATCTACACCCCCTTATAATCCTTATTTTACGGGAATCTTTCCAATCCCCTCCAAACACTAGGTAGGGGGAGGTCCGAGGGAAAGGAGAACCATAGACCTCTTTAGGCTACTTCCTGCTTATCGCCTTCATCAGAATATCCAGCAATCCAGCAATCCAGCAATCCTGGGAGCAATCAATAGCAAATGTAGCAGCAAACACAGCATCAGAGCAAGTAGCAGCCGCCATTGCCTTCTCCAGCTCTCCCGTTTATACCGTCTCCAGAGTGCCCCGAATCAATCTGTCTGCAGCCAAAAGATCAGGCTCCTGCTCAGTGCAAGAAGCAAACCCCAGTCTCCTGTGAAGCAGCCTCTTAGCCCACACCTGGGATTAAAATGAAACCATATTCACATAACACAACTGGGTTTTTAAACTCCCATTACAGGGACAGATTAGGAGGTATGACCTTGTTGGAGGAGGGGCATCGAGGGGATGAGCGTGGAGATTTCAGAAGACCTGCACCATCTCCAGTTAGCTCTTGCTGCTTCTTGCTTGTGGTCCAAAGGCTAAAATCTCCTGCTGCTAGTGCAGCCTTCTGCCACCTTTTACCTCCACTCTGCGATCGTGGATGCTTACTGTCTGGAACCATAATCTCAAGCTACATTCTTCCTCCTATAAACTGCTGTGGTCATGGTGCTTTATCACAGCAACAGAATGGAACTAAGACACTGGGCAACGGAACTCAACTGGACACTTTATATCCAAAGGCAGCTTGAGGAAATTAGCCATTTCCCTTTTTGATCTGGAGGCCTCATCCACAGCGGACACTCCCGGCAAGTGCTAATAGAAGTGCCAACTGAAGGGTTCCATTCCTGTTTCCACAAGAATCAGGGTAGAATACACAAAGAGGCTGCATTTGAGTGAGAATCCCAGTTCTACTAGGGACCATAAGTAGGCCTCATCCTATGAACTAGAGTATGGTGGGTATCTGAAAGATGCGGTACAGAAGTATTCTTCAATCAGGTTCAGCTGCAATTGATTAGCAATGTCTGCCCTGTGCAATGGAAGAGCAACTGATTAGCAATGCCTGCCTTGTGCAAAGGAAAAGCAATATCCCTCCTTGACTTGTTGAGCTTCAACTATTTGGATGCTGGGTTTTTGTAACCTGCATTACTGTTTGAACTTTTTGGAATAGTGGGTTTCTGATATTCAGTCCATGCTTTCACCTACAGATCAATAATCCAAACACCTAGTGTTCCTATTTTCCTAATCATGACACGGTTACCTATGATATCCAGAAAAGAAAGACTATTTCTTAGAAAAGATACCTGCCTCTGTGGGATGAAAACCAGCTGCCAGTCCAAATAGAGGATGCCTGTCCATTACTTTAGCCTTTACCCATTTGTACCAAATGCTGTTTTTCCCCCAGCAAATGATTGCCTGCTATGTTTTGATCTGTACTGCAGGAAGTTCAAGCATTTTGAAGAGCTGCTGACATTTCCACATCCAGATATCCCAGAATATACCCCAAATCTCTGGGATCTTTTTTTCCTCCTCTTTAAACCACTGAACAGATTTGTGGCTTAAATTCTAGATAAATAGTCTCGATTTGCCCAATACCAGCTTTACCAAGCCAGGCAAATAATAGACCTCTGAGAACTAAAGGGGACAGATGTCACAACATCTGCTTTCATCCTTAGTCCCAAAGGTGTTTTGTCTCAGCCAAGTTTTGCATCACTGAAGCAATAATTCAAGGGAGAAGGTGCCCATAATCCTCTAGTGGACTCCTCAGACTGTGTTCCTGTGCCTCTCACAGACTTGCTTCCTAGACTGTACAGATGCCAATGTGAATACTGGGAGCTTTGCAAGTCTCAGTCTCCTTAATAGAGACATTGAGCATCTGAATTTGAAAGAATTTTATCCCAAGATGTTCCCACGCTTCCTAGGATGACTCTGTATAATGAATAGAAAAATGTGTTCTTCCTGCACGATGAGAAGAGAATAATTCCAGAGTGAGGCCACGATTAGCTTATAAATACGATAATTATCCACACAAGTGACAACACTAATTAGTTTCCTCTGGTGTGGGGCTGGTTTGGCAAAAGTATGCTCAGATATCCCACAAAAACAAAAATATAGTTTAAAATCACATGTAAAGGAGGTCTTCATTTGTTTGTAGTGACAACTGAAAATGATGGAATAAATTGTACATTGAATTTTATTTTATTTTACTTTGTTTTGGGAGAATGTATTATAATAAATGGATTGACATTAGCTGAGATTTCATTATTTACACACTATTTGGTTTAGCTTATTTAATGATCTAAAATGACATTTTTTTGATGCAAAAAGCAAGAAGATTTTTATTCAATCCAGCGTGCTGGGGTCGCCCTGCACATGGGGAGAGAACGACCACACACAGCCCACATAGTGGCCCTTTATACAGTCCTCAGGGCAGCCGCCACTAGGCACAATGTGATTGGCAGAACAGTGTTACCTTTAAACTAATTGGTTGTTAGGTAATGAGTAGGTGACCAAAGGTCTCGGAATAACTCTGGGCCTTCCCTAGCCGCAGGGACCTCCCTGTGGTCTGAGAAATGTAATTTAGCCCCTCCCTTCTGGGAGGGCAAGTGTTCCATGATCTTTCCCAATTTCCTGAGCTGACCCTTTCATTTCCCCCTTTTCTTTGTGCATGCTTCAATCCTGAAGCAATTGCTAGTATTCTGATAGCTCATACTCCTGGTCTTCTATATCTAGTTCTTTGCATCTCTGCTTTAAAATCACAATAGTAACCAAGCAGTTCAAAATGTAGGGGCCAAAGGTCAACAATAGCTGGAGAACAATTAAGGGTCCTAACAGGGTGGATGTGTAGGTGGTTAAACAAGGGGAGGAGTTAAACCAAGACTCGAACCAGCCCTGACTTTGTTCTCTCTCTTCTGCTTGGCTAGCCCTTTCCTCACCTTGGCCTTCGACTCTTTAACAACCCTGGAATGGTCTATATAAAAGCAACACCACTCAGCTAAGGCAGCACATAGCCCTCCTGTTCTGAAGTACTACTATTGATAATGAAGTCAGTGATTCTTGACTTCAATCAATGGCTGCCCCTCAGACTGTCATAATCGCCCCCTTTGTAAGACCAGAGTGGAAGTCCTGGTGGCTGCCCTGGCCATCCCCGACCCCAAACAGTGGGACAGTCCTGCTTTTGTCTCTTAAGGTAAGTCAAGGATTGGCATAGATATTGGGGACTAATTGAAAGCATTATTGGGCATATTGTCCCCAGAATTCAGGGCAGGTAGAGAAAATAAATGGAACCCTATGAGAGACCTAAACTAAATTGACCTTGGAGACTGGCTCAGGCTGGGTGGTGCCCCTCTCCTTGGCCCTGTTCTTATCCCAGAACAGTCCCTGCCATTTTAACCTGACCCCTTTTTAAGATCCTGTTTGGTACCCCAACTCCTTTGATGTCCACTGGGCCCTCCCAGGAGGTATCCTACAACATGAGATTTGATCCAAATTGTCTGCCTTAAATGCTCCAGGGATGCCAGAGACTCCTTACTGCTTCCAGACTGGTCACTGGCTCTATATAAGGAGGTTTCGGGGGCAGTCACTAGAACCCTGATGGCATGGACTCTTCCTAGCTCTGCTAGCCCTCAAGGTGGATGGTACTGTGGCCTGGGTGCATGCTTCCCATGTGAAACCTGCATATGCCCTGCTCTCCCGAAACCCCCGCTGGACAGTACAGAAGATGGACAATCTGCTCAAGCTCAAGATCACTCAACCTTGATCATGACTGCCTGGTGGTACCTTTGGATTCCGGTTCCTTCCCCCATCCTATGTTCCTGTCCGCCAAACCTGTTACAGCACTCACTAAAATGACTTCCAGGGTTAGAATTTCCATATTTGTTTTAATGTTCATCATTAATGAAGACATCAACAATTCATGTGTCTTATCTGTTTTATTTGTTTACTTTAGACTTATTTTTTACTCTTTAATATTTGCTTGTGTGGGTATCTGTAGGAGGGGGTCATCTGCATTTGAGTGCAGGTACCCACAGATGACAGGGGAAGGTGTCAGATCTACTGGAGCTGCCTGAGACAG
Source organism: Apodemus sylvaticus (assembly GCF_947179515.1). NCBI lineage: Eukaryota > Metazoa > Chordata > Mammalia > Rodentia > Muridae > Apodemus > Apodemus sylvaticus. The sequence continues at coordinate 156,960,824 of NC_067476.1, read as the reverse complement.
GTGCTGGAAACTGAACTACAGACTTCTCCGTGAGTAGAAAGTGCTCTTAGCTGAACTGAGCCAGCTCTTCATATCTTGTCTTGGCTTTCTCATGCGCAGCAATCCGAATGCTTCACTCACCCTTGCCTGTGGTTTCTTTGTTCCCATTGGGCCTGCCCAGCATTAAGGATCTGGCATTCCTCCGTCCGGAACAGAGAGACATTCTGCATATTGTATGCCAAGCGCTGTTCTGGGTGCTGGAGGTAAAGAAGAGGCAAAACTGTCCCCATCCTGGGGCTTCCCTTCCAGGATGCTCGAGATATAGATTGGTATCTGTCCTGTGGGTATTTGTCTGCATTGATCTATGTTTGGCACCTCAAACTCAAGGAACCATTGCTTGGCCCTGGCTAGTTGATAATATATGAAGCTGTAGTCCTGTGATAGTTGGTTTTGTCAACTTGGCAAAACTAACAGCCACCTGGAGAGAATCTCAGTGAGGGTTGCCTCTGTCATCTGAGGCCCTGAACATGGCCTATGAAATGTACTTCTTCTGTAGGTTGATTGGTGTGGGAAGAGCCACACTGAATGTGGGTTGCATCCTTTCACAGACTGGACCATTAATGGCATAAGATGATAAACATGCACACATTTATTTCTCTCCCCGCCTGCTCATGTCCGTGGATATGACCAGCTGCTTTAAGTTCCAGCCTTGAGTGCCCTGCAGTGACAGCCTGTTAATCTGGAGTTGTGAGCTTTAATAAACCCTTTAGCTCCTAAGTTGTTTTTATCACAGTAACTAGAAAGGGAACGGGAACAAGTCCCATTACAACCAACTCCTCCACAAAATATTTATAATTTTTTTAAAAAAATATAAAAATAGACAAGACATATGTATAGGAAATAATCTGTAGGGGGAATGCTGGGCAAACAAGTGCATGGATGACAGGATATTTACTCTATGGTCTCTGGGTAGAACTGAAGCAAATAACTCATATTTCCAAGTTCCTTCTACTCACAAATTTCCATAAAAGCTACCATGCCAAAGGTATATTTAGGAATTCTTCCACAGAGAAACCCAATCACTTAAACATTATATTGATTATATTTAAATGAACTAAATTGAATGACTTCCTAATTCTCTTATAGTTCCAAGAACTTAAGTAAATTTACTATCACCATTCAGAACAAAAATTAGATCAAAGTCATAACCAAGTTGTTAAGTCTTTATTATTTAATTAAACCTGAGGTAAAGAAAATATCTGGGATCAGTGCTTCCTAAGATTTAGGATATAATATTAGTAAATAATATCTGATTAGTAATAATAACATCATCTAGAAATGTCTTTTCTTATTATCAGAGACTATATAACTAATCAACATCATCTAGAAATGTCTTTTCTCATTATCAGAGACTATATAATCAACATCATCTAGAAATGACTTTTCTAGTTATCAGAGACTATATTAACTAAGGGAGAATTTTAAATTTGTTCCTTTTAGCAGAGATAACTTCAGACTGTGCAAATGTTTTATTTGAAAATCGTTAAAGCATGATTAGATTATTTAAAAATACAATGAAGTATTTTGCTCATCTAGTATTATATGAAAAGTGTTAATACAAAAATTTTCACATCTGTGAACTAACATTGTCATGTTAACTAATTTTATTCAACATTTGTCTTCTGTATGAACATATAACATGGTTGAAGTTTGAGGGGAGCAGGGCTTTGAAATCACACACACAAATGTTCTGGCTTTATATAAAATTAGAAATAATTTCAACCTCTTCAAATCACATTTTAAATAGAAGCTTACAGCATCAAAGCTTGTCTTGACTTGTGGGAATTTTAAATCAGCCTATTTGTCAAGTAAAATCTCCTGCATTTGAAAGCAGCCTGTGTTGGGCATTATTAGGGCTTTTGCAATACTATGCTCTTTTTAAATTTAACTCAATGTTCAAACTTTCAGCAGACCACATAGCATTTCATCAGCATTAGGAAGTGGAGAGCATGAAGGGAGGCTGAATTTTGTCAAATGCTTTTTCAGCATCCAATGAAATGACCGTGTGTTTTTTTTTTCTTTGAGTTTGTTTATGTAGTGGATTGCATTGATGGATTTCCGTATATTGAACCATCCCTGCATCCCTGGGATGAAGCCTACTTGATCATGGTGAATGATTGTTTTGATGTGTTCTTGGATTCAGTTGGCAAGAATTTTATTGAGTATTTTTGCATCGATGTTCATAAGGGAAATTGGTCTGAAGTTCTCTTTCTTTGTTGGATATTTATGTGGTTTTGGTATCAGCATAATTGTGGCTTCATAGAACAAGTTGAGTAGTGTTCCTTCTGTTTCAATTTTGTGGAATAGTTTGAAGAGTATTGGTGTTAGATCTTCTTTGAAGGTCTGATAGAATTCTGCACTAAAACCATGTGGTCCTGTGCTTTTTTGGTTGGAAGACTGTCAATGACCACTTCTATCTCTTTAGGGGTTATGGGACTGTTTAGATGATCTATTTGGTCCTGATTTAATTTTGGTATTTGGTATCTGTCTAGGAAATTGTCCATTTTGTCCAGATTTTCCAGAATGCATCAACTGATAAGTGGATATTAGCCCAGAAACTCTGAATACCCAAGACACAACTCACATATCAAATCATTCCCAAGAAGGAGGAAGGAGAGGGCCCTGGTCCTGGAAAAGCTTGATGCAGCATTGTAGGGGATTAACAGGACGGAGAAGTGGGAGGGGGTGATTGGGGAACAAGTGAAGGGAAGAGGGCTTATGGGACTTATGGGGAGGGGGGAACCGGAAAAGGGGAAATCATCTGGAATATAAACAAAAGATATAGAAAAATAATAAAAAATTGAAAAAAAAAGAAGTGGATAGCATAAGATACTAAGTGGCACATACTGGGTGTGCTCACTTTAACATCCAGCAAGTATATGTCTGGTCATTGTGGAGCAACATTGGTTGAACCAACTACAAATAAATACAAATTCTGGTAATGAATAAATGATGATAGTGCTATAGAAAAGGCACAAACTCTTCTCTCTTGTACCTACCCCCTTGACCTGAGATGGAACTTTTCATCAAAAGGCAAAAGTTATTTGTCAGCCCTCTGCTTCTGGAAGGCCAGAGGACTGGTATTATCCAGCAGAACACTACAATTATGGCACAACTTGTGATCTGGAAAATGGGTCCATTGAGACTTGTGATCATGTGATCTCTTGGGGAAGGAGACTCTAAAGTAATTTAGCAGAATATTAGTACCTGATAAATGGTGAGATCATGAAGTGTTGAGCCAATTTCTGCCACATTGAGGGATTTAATAAATGACACAGATCTCTATGCAATGGTCACACATAGACATGTTCTTGAATGAAAGGGCTCACTCTAAGACTTAGAACAAAAATAGCATGGTCCCACAGACCAGGCTCTAAACCAACATCCCACAATAAAAATGCATTCTAGTGATTGTACCTAGATTAAACTCATTACCGCCATGTTCTAAGTTAAGTCAGTTGCTGTGTTAAAGCACCCAAAGCAATGTAGGGAAGGAAAGGTATTTGTCTCATGATTGCAGTTTACAGTCCATCATTGAGGAAAAATCAAGGCAGGAACTTGAAGAAAGGCACATTTGCTATTCCACACAACATCACTTCCAACCAAGGAGCTTGCTTCGCAGTCAAGGAAATACAATAGAAACTGTGGGGAATGCTGTTTGCAGACTGGCAAGCAGGCTCAGGCTTAGATAGTTTTCTCATACAGTTCAGAACACCACTGCTCTAGGGAATGGTGCCACCCACAGTGGTCTGGGCCCTCTCACATCAATGAACAATCAAGAAAATCTTCCAGAGACTTGGTCACCTGGGCAATCTGATCTCGACAGGCCTTCAGTTAAGAATCTCTTCCTCGGGTGATTCTACCTTGTAGCAAATTGACATTTAAGGCTAGCCAGTACATATCATTCTTCAAAATAATACCCAGAGCTACCAGAGTGTACTAGTCACAATGTATTATCACATTATACAAACATAAATAGACATATGAAGAAGTGAAAATAATACGAAGTTTGAATGTATAGGCTAAAAGGCTTTGGCATATCAGACAGCAAAGAATAACCATCTAGTAATTTGACTAAGAAAATTGCAATTCAAATATGAAAGAAAATTACAATGGATTATTACATTTTAGCACAATCTTTGAGTTACAGGAGATTGGCTAGTAAGAGTGCTCTAAAATATACAGGAAACACAGGAAATGCTGGCTTATGCTTAGAATGTGATCTTAGAACTCAAGGGGCTGGACCAGGAGGACTGCTACAAGTGTGAGAACAAAGAAAAAAGAAAGAAAGAAAAGAGGGATGTTATTGTAAAGAATTCAGAGAGGACAAACATTGGAAGTGTCCATCAGACCTTGGGCAAAGAATTGTGAAAGAAGAAATTGTGTAGAAATTGTGATTATTTTGGAGTTTGGTAGTAAGGCCGAGGACACAGCCCACTGGAGAGTAGAAAGGTTTGTTGAGAGTATCACCATCAAGGCCCTCTAGGAATATTTCTGATGTGTTGGGTAAGCTATTTATAGGACACTCTGATTTTAGTGTGCCTTTCAAAGCCACTTGACAAAAGCTGTTCCTGGGGGATGCCTGAGCTACAAAAAACAGCCTTGAAGAAGCCACATGCTCTCCAGATGTCTGCCTACAGGAGCTGAACAGGGTGGGTTCCGTATGCACAGCATGAGAATTCTGTCTGTTTCTGTCTCCCCGTCTCTCTGTGTGTCTATGTCTGTGTTTGTGTCTCTCTCTGTTTCTCTGTCTCTCTGTCTCTCTTTCTCTGTCTCTCTGTTTCTCTCTCTCTCTCTCTCTCTCTCTCTCTCTCTCTCTCTCTCTCTCTCTCTCTCCACTTGCATTTGACAAGGAAACTTGGCACTGTAGCAGCTGAGGATGAATCCCATAGCATTTGTCCAAAAGAGGTTCTCCTCTTAGGGATGCTATTGCTGTGATCATACAAGATGACCATAAACATCTTGAGGAGGAACAAGTTTATTTCAGCTTATACATCTCAGATCACACTCCATTGCTGAGGAAATTCAGGACAGGAACTCACACAGGGCAGGAACCTGGAGGCAGGAGCTGATGCAGAGGCCATGGAGGGGTGATGCTCACTGGCTTGCTCCTCGTGGCCTGCTCAGCCAGCTTTCTCATGCCATCCAGGAATACATGCCCTAGGGTGGCACCACACACAGTGGGCTGATCCCTCACACCTCAACTGAGAAAACATACCACAAGGTTTCACACCGGACAATCTAATAAGGACAATTGTTTTAAATTGAGGTTCCCCCTTCCAAAATGACTCTAATTTTATGTCAAGTTGACATAAAGCTAGCCAGCCCACTACTGAAGGGTAGATTAAAACTAAGAAATAATAATTTGATAGCTAACACATATGACAACTGACCTATAAATAATAAATCTACTGGATGTAGAATTCAGAAATAATTTTATGGTGGAGAAATCTAAAGTGCCTAAATATTGTTTAACATTTTTATTTAAAATATTTAGTGATTAAGAGTGCTGTGCTCGGTAAGCGTCCTCATACTCTGACTTAATCTTATGTATGTGAACTCGAATGATTTTGAGCAGACCGTTATTATGATTAAAGCAATGGATTTGTTTCATTATGTTATTTAATTTGTATCGCTTCTTGTTTATCATTTTTTACTAAAACACGAGTATTTCCATATTACTTTGGATTATTTACTGGAATCTGTGTCAGTGTGTGACTTCTTTGGTTTAAATAAATAAAACAAATGATGGTTACTTTGAGCAAAGAAGACATCTGTGAAGGAAAGAATGTGAATCCTAGGATACAGGGGATTGGTACTGGGAAATGTTTAATAAATGTTGCTTAATTTTAAGTTGTTTACTTAAATCAATGGCTTATTCGGCTATTTGCATTGCTTAAGGGTAGTTTTGATGGTTATTTTTCTAGCATTTATTTGATTTGAGCTCATTATTCTAGTGGTTGGGTTATTCTGAATTACTGAACATGAAACCAAAGAGGGGATAGTTCATTATACCCTCGACTTTGTGTTGAGGGCTAGAGAGACAGCTCATCACATATACATGAAGGCTCATAGCTGCACATATCTCCAGTTCTAGGGTGTCTGAGTGCTCCAAAATCACCAGGTGATATACTTATACACATGCAGGCAAAATACTCAGACGCACAAATTTGTTTTTGATTATTGTGGGGATTTGTGTGGTTGTAGGCATGGGATGCATACGTATCTAGAGGTCAGAGGTCAATTCAAGTCTCAGTCCTCTCCCTCCCCCTCTCCCTGCCTCTCTCCCTCTCCCCATCTCTCACATTTTCCACTGGCCTGGAACTTTTCAAGCAGCCTAGGCTGGCTAGATTGCCTCACTCTCCCAGAGAGACAGCCATGCATACCAGCATGCTATTTTCTTTGTTTCCACGGAGGCTGCCGATTGGCTGAGATGGCTCCCAGCCTGGTTACCTGGTTAGCGTTTACTTTGACTAAATGACACAAGGCTTACAAGTTGGAATGGAAAATCATCAAAGCAGATTTAGAGGACCCAATTACATCTGGGGCGACGAATATATCAACCCATTTGTCCACTTACCATATCCCCCAGCCCAGACTCAGACTCTAGCAATTGCCTGTTTGGCTAAGGTGAGATCACATGACCTTCTCTGGACTATACTAAAGCCAAGAAGATGACTGGCTGTCCTAAATGTATCTCTAAGAACCCAGTCAGCTCTTTTGAGGGGAGATGAGACATCCACACTTATCTTGATGACAAACAGAAACTTCATTTAAAAAGATTTCATTTTTATTTTAATTAGGTGTGTGTGTGTGTGTGTGTGTCATAAGGGGAGGTGGGAGTGAATATTTGAATACAGTGTCCATGGAGGGCAGAAGAGGGGGTCAAGTTCCCCGCAACTGGAGTTATGGGAGGTTATGCAGCTCTTGAGAAGGGTACTGAGGACCCAGCTCTGACTGTAAGAGCAGCGCTCATTATAACCTCCGAGAGAACGAGAGCCCCAGTGTAACTTCTCTAAAAAAATAAAATAAAATAAAAAAAATAGCCCTACGATTTTCCAGTTTTCTCTACCAACATGGCTCTACACCAGGACCGAGATTTTGCTTGTGGCTCAGTGTCTGTCTGTCGTCTGTCTGTCAGACAGGGTTGGGAGAGGCTGCTGCCACATCAGCAGTAGGTAGAAGCATAAATGCTGTAACATACCGTCCAGTACATGGGACAGAGCTTCAGTCACACGGAACTAGAAATCACATAGCACAGCTGTCATCAGTGCTGAAGATCAGAAGTTGGCTCCTTAGAGACATAGAAATCCCAGTGTGGCCTGCTAGTCTCTGGGTTAGAGCATACCTGTTAGAATGAGCTTATGTCGCTTTAGTGAGAACGGCCATCACTGTGAATACCAACAAGGGAGCACCATCCTTCTGGCGGTGCCCTGAAGCATCATCTGGCATCCTCCGACTTAAACAACTCTCCATATTCCTGGTGATCCTTCTGTGGTGAGGTGTGTGTGTGGGGGGGGGGGGGGGATATTCCTGGTGATCCTTCTGTGGTGAGGTGTGGGGGAACAGGCGGGGCAGGGAGCACAACCTGCCATCTGAGAGGAAGCTTGCTTCAGAGATTCCCAGACACTGTAATGCATCCTCTCAGAACCGCGGCAGCCATGTCTGATTGATAAGTCTTGGAGTTAGCTCACTCCGGGCTGCTTTACTCTCTCCTGATACTTAGACGGAAGGAAAATAATTTAAAACCATAAATGTGAGGCTAGAACCAGACAGTGGTGGCACATTAATCCCAGCATTCGGGAGGCAGAGGCAGGCAGATTTCTGAGTTTAAGGCCAGCCTGGTCTACAGAGTGAGTTCCAGGGCAGCCAGGAAACCCTGTCTCAGAAAAACAAAAAACAAAACAAAACAAAAAAACAAAAACAAAAAAACAAAAAAAAAATCCAACAACAACAGCAAAAAACCCAAAAAACAAAAAGCAAAAAATCCCCCAAAACAAAATACAAACAAATAAAACAAGACAAAACAAAACAAAAAAACCCATGATGCTAAAAACCTTCAGAGTAGTTATTTTATCTGCAGGTAAGAGCCACAATTTCCAAGATTTTTTCATCTGATTATTGTATGTGTTTTGCTTGAATAACATTTATAAATATAAATATATTACAGATACATTATAGAAATGTATGGTGTAAGGTATCTTTTACAGTCATGTAAGAAGTTGGGGGCTTGAAAATTACGCAGTTGGAGACTTGCCTTTTAGAATTTTGTCACCAGCAGCAGCAGCAGCAGCAGCTCTTCCAGTGGAGAAGGCCACCACCAGTGGAACCAAGGCGACAGGGTCCAGGCAGGCCCTGTGCCTGCTACCACTGGCCACCACCAGTCAGCCGAGCTGCGAGCAGTGGCGGAGTTACAGCGCTTTTCACCGCACTAAAGCCACATTAAACCTCTGCCTCCCACCAGCCAGTTACGAGAGGCTTTCCGCCATCTTGGCTCCCGGATGCCAGAGAGATCTGACAGCCCCAGGAACGCAGACTCTCCGGCACTGGCAGAAGGCGCACACCGCCATCTTGGCTACAGGATGCCAGAGAGCTCTAACTGACAAAGCCTGTTAACAGACATAGCCCAAGGCTAACAACGCAGGGGTCTCAGACTGAAAGGCATTGGCCTGCACCTAGGCTCTGGGCAGCTTAGTGGGCCACCTGTGTAACAACCCAGCCAGGAGGTTGTCTGCTCGGCAGACTGCCCAGCACTTGTAGGGTGCACAGCACCATCTTGGTTACCTGATAGAACCAGTTAGCAGACATAGCCCGAGGCAAACATTGCTCGGGCCTAAGCCTGTCAGGCTTTTGCCTAGACTCAGGGCCTGAGCAGCTAGACTAGCCTTGTGTGCACCAACATGGTTGGGGGATTGGCTGCCCAACAGAGTGTTCAGCACTCGGGAAATGTCCCCACAGCATCCACCATCATCACTCCCTGAAGGAGCAAACAGGCATCACCTGGTTCACAGAGACAACCTGGGGCAAGGCACACTAGGGTTCCAAGGGCACCCAAGAGGAGGGCAGCATGTCAGCAAGCTGTGCCAGGGGAAACCCAGTCATCCAGTGTTACAGAAATAGCTTTATAATCTCACAGGAGGCTCAAACACCAGCCAGTGACAACAAGGCCAACTAACGCCAGAGATAACAAGATGGCAAAAGGCAAATGTAGGAAAGCTTCTAACAGAAATCTAAGCAATGTGGCAGTGTCTGAACCCAACTCTCCAACAACAGCAAGTCCTGGATACCCCAACACACCAGAAAAACAAGATTTGGATTTAAAATCACTGGTCATAATGCTGCTAGAGGAACACAAAAAAGACATAAATGAATCTCTTAAAGAAATACAGAGCAACATGAATAAGTTAGAAACCTGTATAATGGAAAAACAAAAATCACTTAAAGAAATTCAGGAGAATAAGGCTTAAGAGATAGAAGCCAATAAAGAAGAAATGCAAAATAAAAAAATAATCTTAAAGAAATGCAGGAGAAAGTGAGTCAAATGGCAGAAGTCATGAAAGAGGAAACATAAAAATCTCTTAAAGAATTAAAGGAAAACACAAACACACAAATGAAGGAATTGAGCAAAACCACCCTGGATCTAAAAACAGAAGTAGAAATAACTAAGAAATCACAAAGGGAGACAACTTTGGAGATAGAAAACCTTGGGAAGAAATCAGGAGCCATAGATGCAAATATAAACAACAGAATACAAGAGATGGAAGAAAGAATCTCAGATGCTGAAGATACCATAGAAACCATTGACTCAACAGTCAATGAAAATGCAAAATGCAAAAAGCTTGTAACCCAGAACATCCAGGAAATCCAGGGCACAATGAGAAGGTCAAACCTAAGGATTATAGGTATAGATGAGAGTAAAGATTTACAACTGAAAGGGCCAGCAAATATCTTTAACAAAATTATGGAAGAAAACGTCCCTAACCTAAAGAGAGAGATGCCTATGAATATACAAGAAGCCTACAGAACTCCAAACAGACTGTACCAGAGCAGAAATACCTCCCATCACATAATAATCAAAACCCCAAATGTACTAAACAAAGAAAAAATATTGAAGGCAGTAAGAGAAAAAGGCCAAGTAACATATAAAGGAAGACCTATCAGAATCACACCAGACTTCTCACCAGAGACCATGAAAGCTAGAAGATCCTGGGCAGATCTCATGGAGACTCTAAGAGAACACAAATGTCAGCCAAGACTACTATACCTAGCAAAACTCTCAATCACTATAGATGGAGAAACCAATATATTCCATGACAAAACCAAATTTACACAATATCTTTCCACAAACCCAGCCCTACAAAGAATAATAGGAGGAAAACTCCAATACAAGAAGGGAAACAACACCCTGGAAAAAGCAAGATAGTAACCTTTCATCAAACCCAAAAGAAGATAACCACTCAAATATAAAAATAACATCAAAAATGACAGGAAGTAATAATCACTATTCCTTAATTTCTCTTAACATCAATGGGCTCAATTCCCCAATAAAAAGACATAGACTAACAGACTGGATAAGGAAACTGGGCCCTACTTCTTGTGGCATACAGGAAACATACCTCAGGGTCAAAGACAAAAACTACCTTAGAGTAAAAGGGTGGAAGACAATGTTACAAGCTAACGGTCTCAGGAAATGAGCCGGAGTAGCTATTCTAACATCAGATAAAATTGACTTTCAATCTAAAGTTATCAAAAGAGACACAGAAGGACACTTCTTGCTGATCTAAGGAATAATCCACCAAGAAGAACTTTCAATTCTGAACATCTATGTGCCAAATGCAAGGGCACCCTCATTCATAAAAGAAGCTTTACTAAAGCTCAAAGCACACATTGTACCTAACACAATAATTGTGGGTGACTTCAACATTCCACTATCCTCAATGGACCAATCAGGAAAACAGAAACTAAATAGGGACACAGTAAAACTAATTGAAGCTTTGGACCAATTGGATTTAACTGATATTTATAGAACATTTCACCCTAAAGCAAAACAATATACTTTTTTCTCAGCACCTCATGGTACCTTCTCCAAAACTGACAATACAATTGGTCACAAGACAGACCTCAACAGATATAAGAAGATCGAACTAATCCCATGCCTCCTATCAGATCACTATGGAGTTAGAGTGGTCTTCAATAGCAACAAAAACAACAGAAAGCCAACATACACATGAAGGCTGAACAATACTCTACTCAATAACACTTTGGCCAAAAGAGAAAGAAAGAAAGAAATCAGAGATTTTTTAGAATTTAATGAAAATGAAGGCACAACATACCCAAATCTTTGGGATACAATGAAATCAGTGCTAAAAGGAAAACTCATAGCCCCGAGTGCCTACAAAAAGAAACAGGAGAGAGTATACACTAGCAGCTTAACATCACACCTGAAAGCCCTGGAACAAAACGGAGGAGGAGAAGACAGGAAATCATCAAACTCAGGGCTGAAATCAATCAAGTGGAAACAAAGAGAACCATACAAAGAATCAACAAATCCAGGAGCTGGTTCTTTGAGAAAATCAACAAGATAGATAAACCCTTAGCCAGACTGACCAAAGGACACAGAGACAGTATCCAAATTAACAAAATTAGAATTGAAAAGGGGAATATAACAACAGAAACTGAGGAAATTCAAAAAATCATCAGCTCCTACTACAAAAACCTATACTCAGCACAACTGGAGAATCTGGAGGAAATGGACAATTTCCTAAACAGATACCAAATACCAAAATTAAATCAGGATCAAATAGATCATTTAAACAGTCCCATAACCCCTAAAGAAATACAAGGGGTCATAGAAAGTCTTCCAACCAAAAAAGCACAGGGCCAGATGGTTTCAGTGCAGAATTCTATCAGACCTTCAAAGAAGACCTAACACCAATACTCTTCAAACTATTCCACAAAATAGAAACAGAAGGAACACTACCCAATTCCTTCTATGAAGCCACAATTACGCTGATACCAAAATCACACAAAGATCCAACAAAAAGAACTTCAGACCAATTTCCCTTATGAACATTGATGCAAAAATACTCAATAAAATTCTTGCCAACTGAATCCAAGAACACATCAAAACGATCATCCACCATGATCAAGTAGGCTTTATCCCAGGGATGCAGGGTTGGTTCAATATACGGAAATCCATCAATGCAATCCACTACATAAACAAACTCAAAGAAAAAAAACCACATGGTCATTTCATTGGATGCTGAAAAAGCATTTGACAAAATTCAGCATCCTTTCATGCTTAAAGTTTTGGAAAGAACAGGAATTCAAGGCCCATACCTAAACATAGTAAAAGCAATATACAGCAAACCAGTAGCCAGCATCAAACTAAATGGAGAGAAACTTGAAGCAATCCCACTAAAATCAGGGACTAGACAGGGCTGCCCCCTTTCTCCTTATCTTTTCAATATTGTACTTGAGGTACTAGCTTGGGCAATTAGACAACATAAGAAGGTCAAAGGGATACAAATTGAAAAGGAAGAAATCAAACTATCATTATTTGCAGATGATATGATAGTCTACCTAAGTGACCCAAAAAGTGAGGTAATCCAGTCTCAAAAGATCAATCACGGTATGAACTCATTAATAAGTGGATATTAGCCTAGAAAATTGGAATACCCAAAGCATAATCCACACATCAAATGATGTCCAAGAAGAACGGAGGAGTGGACCCTGGTTATAGAAAGACTCAGTGTCGCAGTCGAGGGCAAAACCAGAACAGGGAAGTGGAAGGGGTGGAGGGGGGGAACAGGGGGAGGGAAGAGGACTTATGGGACTTTTGGGGAGTGGGAAGCCAGAAAAGGGGAAATCATTTGAAATGTAAATAAAAAATATATCGAATAAAATAGAAAAGAAAAGAAAAGAAAATTACGCAGTCAGCAAAGTGCTTGGTACTTAAGCAAAGAAAGGTCCTGAGTTCCCATTCCCAGCAGCCAAAAGAAATGTTTTGTGCTTCTTGAATCTCAATGCTGGGATGGTAGAGAGAGGATGTGGGGTGGCACGGCCCTGAAACTCACCAGAGAGCCAGGCTTACCGAATGGGTGATTCAGTGAGAGGCCTTGTTTCAAAAAATGAGATGGTGTATTATCAATGAAGATACTCACTTCAAACTCTGATCTCACAGGCATACAAACACACATGCATGCACCCCTACCTGTATGTGTGCACACACTGTACTAATAATACATGTACTATAGATACATACATACACACAATTTTGTATCTTGATAACAGTTATCTATACAATTATCTCCATGATTAGCAACAATTTTATAACACTTAAGTATAATATAGTGATATAAGGTATAGCATGACACTCAGCAATATAATTATGCATGTAATTGCCTACCAAATTCCACAGACTCGTGACTAGCTTTGGATGCATAATTAGGTTGTGCATACACTACTCTGGCTGGTACAGACATGCCTCTTTTTTTCTCAAGCTGCATTTAGTGTGGCATTTTCAAACCGTGGTCTGGTAGTAAAGAGGTTGATGGGGATTCATGCTGCTCAAAGCTTTGTTTGGTTATCTTTTTCAAGCTCATTCCTTGTAGATGTTACCCTACGGAGGTATTTTTCAAGCTGTGGCAGTCTGTAGCCGTGTTTGTGAGCTGAGGAATGTTTCATCTTCTAGTCTCACAGGGAGATAAGAAGCCTGCCTGCTGTCAGTGGCCCGCGCCAGGTCATTGGTGAAGTTAACTGAACAGGGGGAGAAAATTCCTCTTAGAGATACACCTGGATCCCAGACAGAGTGGCCAGATATGTCACCAACAGGTGGCAGAACTTGTAGCTGATTGGTTCTTGGTAGGATTCTATTTGTCTGGCTGGCAATCCTTGAGACAAGCCTCAGAACTTGAAAATAAATCTGCATTAATTATTTTCTTAATAACCATTAATAATTTTACAAGGTTCAGGAAGCTTGCCTTCGGCAGCTGATAGGAGAGGATGCAGAGATCACCAGCCACGCCAAGAGTTGGGCAGAGAGGACCCAAATTAGAGATCTCCATCTGGTCCCTCCTCTTGGAGCTGGGGCAACCCCTAGGAGAAGGAAGAGGAAGAAGAGGAGGAGGAAGAGGAGGAGGAGGAAGAGGAGGAGGAAGAGGAGGAAGAGGAGGAAGAGGAGGAGGATGAAGAGGAGCAGGAGGAATCCCAGGAGCCAGAGGGGTTGAGGACACCACGGGAACACCAACCACAGAATCAATGCTGAAGCAGGGTTTATAGGGGCTCAGAGGCTGAAGCAGCATTCACAGAACCTGCCTGAATCTGCACCATGCTGCAGTTGTTAGCTTGGTGTTCTTGGGTGACTCCTAACGGTGAACATGGGGTGTCTCTGACTCTTTCACCTGATCTTGGGACCCTTTTCCTCCTAAATGCGTTGCCTTACCCAGCCTTGATACGAGGGCTTGTTCCAAGTCTTATCATGTTGTGTTCTATCATGTTTGGTTGATATCCTTGGGAGGCCTGTACTTTTCCAAAGGGAAATAGAGGAAGAGTGGATCTAGGGGAGAGGGGAAGTGGGGATGGGAAGAAGACTGGAAGAAATGGAGGGAGGAGAAATTACAAAGATGAGATATTGTATGAAGGAAAATAAATTTTAAAAATATATAGTTTTACGATGTTGGTAATAAATGCAACATCAATTACACTTCTATAAATTACACTCTCCCCTCTCTGCTCTCTCCTCTCTCCAGTGTGCTGCACCCTGCTTCATACCTGGACAACTCCCAAGTCATTCTCCTGTCTCACTGCCAACTCTCAACTTGAAGCTGGGAACCCATACCCTGCCTTGGAAGTTGAAGGCTCCAAGCTGTCTGAACTTGCCCAATCTTCAAGGCTGCAGGATGACCGATGTAGCATCCTGTGTTTTAAAGTGGTTCTTGAACTCTGGAGACCGTGTGTCTTAGTGCCCTGAGTCACAAAGAAAGTATAGCTTTAGTGGCCTTATGTCATTACGCGGCATCATAATTTCATCTTTTATCTTTTCAACCTCATAAACACTATCTTTATATTAGTTTGGTAACTCGTAAGAATGGGATTATAGGAGAGAAGTTTGGAGCTGCTGTCCCTGTGCTCTGAGAAGGATGTAAACCACATCTTCAAGGTTGGCATTCAACCTTTGCATCCTCTAGAACCTGGACTGGATCCTCTGTTCCTAGACTGGGGTTCTGAAATGATTTGGAAATTCTAATCAGGAAAGTGGGGTGAGAGAGGAGGAAAGCCCACATACTGCCTCCTCATCCTAGTTTATCAAAGACTGGGTTGGGTTGTGTCCCCAGCGTTCCATAGGCTGCTGGTTGCACCATCCTCCTGGGGTCTTGGACCCAGACTCAGCTCTAGCCTGTCTTTGCAATGGTCTCCGTAGTCCTTTGGACTTTTGAGCAGCAAGGACAGAGGAGCAGGAGAGAGGTGTTCTGTGGTACCACCATGGACCTTGGAATATCTTATCTACATTATCAGTGTTTAAGCTTTTCTATGTCTGATACAAGGGGTGCATTTGTGTTTCTGTTATGTGTCCTATAAACCTTAATGGTGGACCTGAACCTCCTTTGCCTACTGATTTCATTGCCTTCAAAGGAAGTGGATTTTCTCTTATGGATGAAGAGATGCTGCTGTCACTCTGAGCTCCCTGGGCTAAAGCCAAGGAGCCAAGCAGTAGGGCTCATGCTTTCAAACAACATGCTGAAAAACCAGTGCCTTCTGATGTCGTATCTCACCCTGTCCTCATCCAGTAGGTGAGAGGGAGAAGCCAGTTGTTTTAAAACCACCTTCAAACTATTTCAGACACATATAGGGAAGTCTTTGATTGACTTGCTTGGGTCCTGGCTCCCTCCTGGTTGCCAGTCCATGGTAGTGGAAGAATTTTACCGGCCTGATGTGGATTCCACACTTAGCGCCATGTGGTTGATAGAGGCAGAATAAAGAAGCCATAGGGCTTGCAGAACAGAAGGTAAAAGCCCACCAGGGATGGACATCACACGAAATGCTGGGTGTTTCATGAACAGCTCTGAGAACTTTCTAACTTCTCACAAGGAAGACCCCTTTAACCATCATGGCCATTGAAAATATGATCAGGGAGAGTGAAGGAATGAAATGGGCCAGACACAAGTCAGGTGCTTTGCATGGGCCACGGCAATTACAATAAATGGTCTTGGTGTAGAGTTTGATTTGATTTAGCCAACTACACTCCTGTCTGCACATGGTATACACAGACATGTGCATGCACACACAGACATGTGAATGCACACATAGATACACACACAGAGACAAACACAGACACACATAAACACTCACACTTCAGGGGTGGATGTAGATGCGATAAAACGTCAGTGCAGGAGAATGCTGCCTGCCCCATCAGAGGGTGAGTGACCTGACATTTGAGAGAACATTTTCAGTTTACAAAGGGCCAGGTGAGCTCAGCATTTCACTAATCACCTATAGGCAGGATTAATTTTCTGGTTTTGCTTTGGGGCCAAAAAGTAACTATGGGTCACACTGATGTGACAGCAAGTGCCCCATTTCTTTACCAGTCCCCAACAGGTCCACACTGCAGGAATCCAGTCACACACTTGCCTGAATGGCCAGGACTCTGGTGTGCCACAAACCACATAATTTAGCACAGCGCTGGTATTCCTGATGAAGAGAGAAAAAAAAAAAGCAACGTAAGGATCACTTGCCATAAATTACCTGCATGCCCAAGAAAGCGCATGAGTTGATGGTTATTAAACCTGGCATAGCGATGGCTGAATGCATTGTTGCATAGCAACTGCCAAGCACAAACCCTCCTTTCTATTTTTCTTTTCTTCTTTTTCTTTTCTTTTTTACATTCTCACTGCAAACAGCGTCTCTGGTCCATTAGCAGGGGCCTCTATCACTTCTGTCTAAAACCATATGGAGGTTCCTTTCATAACACAATGCCGTCTTGGCAGTCATTCAGTCACTCAAAAAAATAAAAAATAAGATAAATAAAAGAAAATCCTCCTGCTTTAACAAGAACTCCATCTCATTGCTCTAGATACGGGGAAGGTTGATTTTCCAAAAAGTCTTTCAGAGGAAACCTGAGCCCCACACACCGCCGTCACCCGCATAGGTTTTCTTCCTGTCTGCCTTCCTGCTTACTCAGCCATGCCAGGACGGAAGGTCAAAGGCTGAACTCTTTGGGAAACACCCGAATTTAGCAAATTGAAGGCTTATCTTTAGATAAGCATGGCAAGTTTGTTGTTCTGATGAATTCCACTAAGCTGAGGTGACCAGGAAAAAACGCATGTATTGGGAACAGTGTATGAAGGCGTGTATGGTGGGAAAATGCCATACCAATATCCGTTAGTATGCTAATCTTTTAAAAAAATAAAAATTAAGATTGAAGACTGGGGTTGCAAAGTCCTGGCTAAGAGGTCAAGGAGAACGACAGCTCTCACCCAGTACCCACCTCAAGAACGTAACAGAACCATAGGGGGATGTAGTGCCTATTGGCCCACAATCCTGGGAAGAGGGGCAGACAAGCAGTTAAGTGGTACAGACCAGAGTCCAGGGATCACCCGCTGAGATTTCCAGGTTCTTGTGTTTGGAACAATGAACTGGATCAGGGACACAGGATGTTGGTGGAACCTGAGGGGCATGGAGGTGGGAGAGGGGGTGGAAAAAAGATACTCCTGAGCTGAGCATGGAAGTGGCCTACTGAGCAGCAGCCACAGAAGTTCAAAACCCCACACTGCGTGAGTGAGTTCTGATCCATTGGAACCTGTCTTCTTCCACATTTGCATAGCGCCTACATATCCTGCGCATGCTCTGTTTGTCTCCTGTGGCCAGACTAGGAAACGGCTGCCATTTTTTATTTCTGTGGACAGGCTGATTTTACATAGTAAGCTGATGCCTCTCTCTCCATAGCCTTACTCTCCTGCCACAAATAAGCTACCATCTTTCAGAGACGAGAGAATCTTTTTTGTTGTTATTGTACTGAAAACTACTGGATCTTACATTTTGGTTACTGATTCAAATTTATTTTAATTATGTAGGTTTTCAAAAACAGAATTATGGAGGCTGGAGAGATGGTTCAGCAGTTAAGAGCACTGGCTGCTCTTCCAGATGACCTGAGTTCAATACCCAGCAACCACATGGGGGCTCACAACCATCTGTCATGGGATCCGAAGCCCTCTTCTGGCTCACGGGTAAATAGAGTAATACAGAAAATAAGCAAATTTTTAATTTGCGAACATGTAACAATCCGGACACTCTCAGTGAGGCAAAGTGACCTTAAACAGTGTGAATGGGGCCATCCTAAGGACAAGAACAGTGGTTAGGAAAGGAAAGGCTATCGGAGAGAGAAGAGGGGCGGTGACGATGCTACACAGCTAACTTTAATGCTGAAGGGAGAGACTTGAGGAACACAGTGCCTTTTAGAAACTGGAACTAGCATGGAATCCTTTCCTTGCAAACATTTGGATTTTTAACCCACCCCCCAGACCCATTGCCCATTGGATTTCCAAAACTGTAAGTACTGTATTTGTGATGTTTTGTGGGGCATGGCACCCATGCCCATTGTCACAGCAACAAGTAGAAGTGGATGAAATCTGAATCCTGTTCTGATATAATACTTTCTATTTATTTCTGGGTTAAACACAGGGTTTAAGCTTGAGATTGATTCTCTGACTCGGTTCTCAAATGTGATTACTGACTTTCCCCCCCCCCCATTTTGTATGACTGAGAATTGGAAGAGAAATGAAGACATGATACTTAATAAAGAACCTAGTATTGACTGCCGTCATTATTAGTGGTTATTGTGGTCAGTTTCGACGCCACTTCTGATCCAACATCTGACACCTCCAGATGCATGGAATTTCTGTTTCTTTGTTTTGCAACAATAAGCTCATTTGAGTTCTGATGCTAACTATGCAATTAACAGAGAGGAAGAATTCACTGATATAAAATGAACCAAATTCAAAGGGCTATTGTGAATGTAATTCCCAGGCTACTTACATTGCTACCTTGCCAACGAGACCTACCTGATAACTTGCTTGCTTATGAACCCATCTTTCTGCAAGCAACCTCAATCCTGGAGCTGTTCAGGGGCCCTTACTGGGATGTTAGGAAGCACACCCCTCACAGGAGAAGCATCAGTGGTTTTAGAGATGCTGCATCTGTAACCGTGGACAGGGGTCAATTTTCTTCTAAGCGCACCATCCTCACTGGCAACCTATCCATGCCATATTGGCTACGATACTTTATCTGACCTCCTCTGACTCCATTGCTCCCAGAGCAATGTCTGTATCTGTCAGTCTTCCTTGAAGGCTGGATTCCAGTCGAGTCAGTAAAAGGACATCAAAAAAAGCAGAAGAGAGCTCTGGAGAGCAAAATATTTATCTTCCAATGTCTTTCTCTGTTTTGGGCCCTGAAGGCTAAGATAAACATGTCTCAGTCCTTGTCCCTTTATGTCCTGGGATCATGCTGACACTCTACTGGGTCAGGTCTCTGAGTACTTGAGTATCTCCTTTGAGTCGCCTACATTGTGTCCAACTTTAAATAGAGTCCTCTCAACTCTTTAATCAGAACTTATGTTCTTACAGGTATGGCCAGCTATGTCATTTGCAGATTCTGTTTTAAAAAAATTGAAAAAAGTAAAGTTTCATAAATCCAGGAAAAAAAGCTATTGTTCAAGGTTCCAAAATCAAAAGCTTTGTTCTTAAACCTGTTGTCTTTTCATTAACTTCTTTCGTTTCTTTTTCCTTATTCCAAATAAATATGAATGAAATACACAAGTTACACAAACAGTAAGGACTGCTAAAAAGAAAAACCTCCCCGACTTGCCCAGCTGCCTGCAGGTCATGTAGGAAGATTCCTGCTTTAAGAGCCATGGTCTATGCTGGGCCTTCTTTGATGCAGGTATCCTTGAGTCACCCTGGTCCTGTAAGTAGTCCTTGGCCCACGTTCCTGTATGTGACCCCTATGAATTCACACCTCCATCAAGCTGGACTTCGGTGGTGTCATTACTCTGTTTAGTTGCTTGTTCCCTATCTGGGATGAGAAGGCATTAATTCACATCTCCCCAGAAATAGTCATAGAAAATGAGCACACTTACATGTGCACATTACATGCATATGTGTTCATACACATGCACACACACATGCACATATGTACACAGGCATGAACACACACATGTACACACATGCATATGTCCACATATGCATGTGCGCATATGTGCATACGCTCAAACACATATACATAATGCACATATGCAATACACACATATACATGCACACACATACATGCACACATGAACATGCACACACAATCATACACACATCCATATATTCATATAATGCAAACACACAATGTACATGCACATGCACATGGCTACACATGTACAAACATGCACATAGACACATGTACATATATATATATGCACATATGCATATGCACACACATGTACCCCCACAGCCATGCACACACATGTGCCCACACACACATACCTACCACATACATGCAGTGCACACACACATGCATACACATGCATATACACATGCACATATATACACATGGATATACATATATGCATGCACATATACACATGCACACACACACACACACACACACACACACACATACACACAAGAATTCTGTGACATTGACCATTACAGACATCTTATAGGAAAGGATGGAAAACCATTCACAACATAAAAAAAAGTCAGAGACAAGATTATTAAAAAGTCTGAGGTGGCAAGTGAACATTAAACCAGGTGTGTGCCTTTTAGCATACCCCGAGTATACCATTGACCACCAATGGCCTGGACTACAAGACCATGCCTTGGCACAAGCAGAAAAGATAAGAGCTTCTCACTTCTCTAGTGCAGCTGAGGCCAGCAGACATGGTTTATAGCGTCCTGTGTGAAGATGCACTGCTGTTAAGTGAGATTCCTGCTCTTCTTTCCAGTGAAGAAGAAAGAGACCATCTATTTAGCACTTTGCAGACCACTTCTGTATTGGAGTGTTCTGTTTTCCATGACCCATATTTCCTTTTCTTTTAATTTTATTCTTCTCTCATACATTAGACTTCAGTTTCCCCTCCCTACGCTCTTCCCAGTCAGACTCCCATTTATTTCCCCTCTCCCAACAACTCCATTTCTGTTTTAAAAACAAAAAAATGAGCTGGTCTCTCAGGGATACCCACTGAACATGGCCTTAATTAGATAAAATAAGACTGGGCAGAACCTTCATATTGACACCAGACAAGGCAACCAATAGGAGGAAAAGGGTCCCAAGAGCAGGCAAAAGTGTCAGAGATACCCCATCCCCACTGTGAGGAGTCCCACAAAAACACCAAGCTACAGAACTGTAAGGTATAAGCAGAGGACCGAGTTTAGACTCATTCAGGGTCCACGCTAGTTGCTTCAGTCTCTGTGAGCCACTGTGAGCCCTGCTTAGTTGATTCTGTGGGCCACCTTCTTGTGGTGTTCTTGACCCTTCTGTCTCTTACAATCCTTCCCTCCTCCGCCTGCAGCAGCATTCTTCTAGCTTTGCTGAATGTCTGGATGTGGGCCTCTGCATCTGTTCCCACCAGTTGATAGATGTCTCTCTGGTGACAACTGGGCTAGGCACCAATGGATCTGTGAGTATAGCAGAATATTATTAGGAATCATTTCATTGAGGTTTTTCCCCCAGTGGTGTTGGGTTCTATTCTGGGTCTCATTTCTAGTTAACATTACTTCAGATACTGTTTGCTTGATTGCCCCTGCCTCTGTAAAGTGGAAGTGGAGTGTTTATCTCTCGAGATGAAGATTTTTCTCTGTCTTATTCAGGACTGCAATCCCAGTCGAGAGTTACACCTAGCAGCAATAGTTGCTTCAATCATTTGCATGTTAGCCACCAGCACTCTGATTCAACCTCCTTGTACTAGGAGAGCTTGAGAAGGAAGGAGTGCTTCTTTTGAGTCAATTTACAGAAAAAAAAATAAGGATTTGGAGAATTAAATCCAAAGTCCAGCATTAAAAAGGTCTCTTGAGATATTCAAGTTAAAATGAAAGGAGATCCTTGGTCAGTGGAGTTACAAAGGCCAGTTTGAATTTCTGTGATTTTTCAAAGGGCATATAAAGCCACCCCTGAGCTCATCAGAATGAGAGTTTCCTAACTTATTACATCACTCTCTTTAACTTTCTTAGTAAGATTTTCCAGTGAAGAGAAATCCTTCTAAGAGCTGTAAGCTCACCGAGTCTCTTGGTTCTAACTTGGAATGCAGATGTAGGGCGACTGTGTTGGTAGAAAATGTCTAAATTATTTACTTTCTCCCAGACTCACTAATGAGAATAAATTGATATGCTAATTAAATATGCAGTTGCCAGTTGGGCTGGAGCCAGTTGGTGAAAACACAGCCATCAGTAGGCAATAGATAATTATCCTTGATATGAAGCCACGAATGTTTTCAAACTTTTGCTTTGATGGCTAAAACATAAAAATATTCTCAACAACCTGCACTCTCCCCCATGCCTGTGAACGTCTCCAAACACAGGATAGTTCACCAGCTAAATAATAAGCCAATATTCACATCATGTTTTCTTTAATAATTTATAATTTGGTATAAAATATTTCTTGCCAAATTTAGTGTTACTGTCTCTTACTTTTTAACAGATTTTTCTCTTTTGTATTAGAGCAAGAACACATGATTGTAAAAATATCACAAAGCAAGAATGAGTAATGGAAAATAATACTGATTTAAATTATCACAACTAAAAGATAATTACTATAGCAAATCAGTATATATCTTTCCTTCTGTGTGTAATTTTCAAATATTGTATTATTATAGTATTATATAGATTTTAATGCTTACATATTAAGCATGCCCTAAATATTCCCAATGTGTTAAAAATCTATTTGTCATGGCTATTCAATTAGCATATTTTCATACTTTTCTGTTAAAAATAAGTGCTGGTCATAAATATAGAGTGATATCTTCACATGTTAATATTGATTGTCAACATGATAGCATGTAGAGACAATTAGAGACACAGGTCTAGGAATGCCCACGTGGAATTACCTACATTAGGTTGCTCTCCCAGACTTGCCTGTAAGGGGTTATCTCTATTAAGTTGAATGACTTGGGACCCATATTGAATGCCAGCTATATGGTCCCCTGTGCTTTAGGACCTAAAATGCATAGAAAGAACAAAGCCAACTGAACATCTGTGTTCACTACCCTCTGTCCATGTCTTAACTGGGGCCTCCTTAAGCTCTTGTTCTCAGGGTTTTCCTTCCATGACGACTGTGAGCAGAAGGAAGCTCTTCTTCATTTAGCTTAGTTCCTTGTCAGATATTTTGTCCCTGCAACAAGATGAGTAATCAATACACCTCATAACCTTAACACACACAGAGATATTTTAAGCCAGAACTTAAAAATACAGATCATGACAAAGAGATTATTCATGAAAAATAGCATTTCTAGGAAAATATTTAAACTTCAAAGTACAAAAATTTATTATTTATCTAGAAAAAAATGAACTTTTGTTCCAAATATATAAAGATCTATAATACATCAAGAAAAGCAAAATGATATCAACAAGGTATTTACATGGGGCTTTCTAAGGGGTTCCAGTGCATGCAGAGACACCCACTTCCCTCCAGGACACCTGTCAGCATCTCTAACAAGAGGCAGAAGATATAAAATCTTAGCAAGGAGGTGGGAGTGCCAGTCAGTCAATACACATTCCTAAGACAGCCTTGACATCATCTCTATGAGCCAGGCTTGTCTGGCCTTATGATGTCACAGTGTGATGATGTCACCTACAAAGTTCCCACCCATGAACCACAGACAGAACCACATAGCAGATGTATAAAAACCACAAGAAAAATCTCATAGATGTTTTGATATACATTCTGTTTCCCCTTCCTCAGAAGATCCCCCCCTCCATCCATGGCCCTGGCTAAGTACCTAACCACTAATCTCTGCGGATCTTCAGGCCTAAAAGCTGAAATTCCCACATAAGAGGATACACGCTAAGTTTCTCTTCTGTGTCTGGTTGCCTCACTCAGGGTGATTGTTTGCAGCTCCATCAATTTACCTGAGAATTTGACAGTATTTTATTAGGAGCTAAGTAATTGCCCATCATGTAAATGTACAGTTTTCTTTATCCATTCGTTCTATGACAGACGTATAGGTTGTTTACCATCTCTGGCTATTCCGAGGAGAACAGCAATGAGCTCTCTGGAGCAAATGTCTCTGTTGTATGAGGTAGAGTCCTGCGCGTATAGACCCAAGAGATGGATAGCTGGATCTTGAGGTAGATCTATTCCAATCTTCTTGAGGAACCTCCACACTGTTTTCCTGCATGTGATGCTATATTAGGATATGCTTCCAATAGTAATAAATTAGTCATTGTTTTTCTTTCCCTGGATTTTTGCCATTACCTGCTGTGTTTGTTTGTTTGTTTGTTTGTTTGTTTGTTTTTAATTGATCTTGACCACTGTGGCTGGGGCAAGATGAAATCTCAATGTAATTTTTAATTTGCATTTTTCTCATAGTTCATGATTTTGGATATCTTTTAAATCATTCTCAGACACGTGAGTATCCTCTTTCTAAATTGGGCTGCTTGTTTTCTTTCTTTCTTTCTTTCTTTCTTTCTTTCTTTTTTTTTTTTAGTATAGAATAGTTTATTTAGGGCAGAGGATGGGAGTTAAGGGGGTAGTAGAGGAAGAGAAAGGCAGAGAGAAGGAGAGAATAGGGGCCGGCCATGACCATGTGGAGAGAGGGGGGAGGGGAGGAGAGCCCAAGAGAGAGGCAAGAGAAAGAGAGCACTTGTTTTCTGGATGTTCAGGTTTTTTTGTTTTGTTTCATTTTTTGTTTTGTTTTGTTTTGTTTTTTTTTACTTCTTTTTATATTCCAGCTACTCACTCTTTGTCAGACATTTAATTGGTAACAATTTCTCCCCATTCTTTAGGGTTCCTCTTTGCTCAAATAATTGTACCCCTTGCTGTATAGATGCTTTTTAGCATCATAAAAGCCAATGTAATACTTGTTGGTCATAATGCCTGTGCCACCAGGGTCCTGTTCAGAATGCAGAATTGTCATTTCCTATGCCAAGGACTTAGTGTGTATTCTCTAGTTTTCCTTCGTATCAGATGTTTTAAGTTTGTGATTTTGTGATGGGCCTTATTCAGAGCAATCCTCAGTCACATGTCTACAGTGTACAGACAGGGCACACTAGAACCAGGTATGTACCCATCACATAGCAGCACAAAAGCTCTTGAGCTTCTTAAAGCTCTCTCTCTCTCTCTCTCTCTCTCTCTCTCTCTCTCTCTCTCTCTCTCTCTCTCTCTGTGTGTGTGTGTGTGTGTGTGTGTGTGTGTGTGTGTGACTGTGTACACACACAAAGACATAGAAAAGCAACCTCTGAGAATATTCACAGACCTCACAACAACACAAACAAGCTTTGGCATTCCCACAAGGGAATCCTACACACTGATGTGAAGGAATGTGTTCTCTAACTAAGTCTTGCAGAGTTTATAGTAAGTGAAGCTTGGAGGCCTTGGACTTCACTAATCAAAATTTCTATCCGTTTTATATAAATTCAGCGCCAAGCAAAGCTGATTAACGGAGAAGGAAGCCAGAGCACTGGCTGCTTCTGGAGTAGGAGTGATGATCTCAGGCTCCGGAGTCTGCACTGCTGCTGAGGTTTTTGGATGGATGAACTCAACTCTGTTTACAGAACTTAGCACTTGTGACTTGCGTGAGTTTCTGTGTGTGTTCTCCTTCAGTGACTTTTACTTAAGAAATAATATCATAATATATGTTAGCTATGTGATTATGTATTTCCACAACAATTTGTAGGGGATAAATTTCTAAGAAATGGTTTATAACCTGGTACTGCTTTTAGCACCTTTTTTTGTATAGGGTGTTTGTTTACTCTATATTAGAAAAACTCTACCTGAGGTTTCTATGTTTCTGATCCTTCTGTAAGTGTTATGGTTTCCTTTTGGTGAGAACTCTAGGTTTATATTCCATTTTCGCAAAACAGATGCTAACATGACCCTGTCTTTCCCCACCCACCTAGGTGTATTTTCTTAAGATAAAACAAACATGTATCTATTTAAAACTCAGTCTCCCCTGAGAGCAAACAGAAAATAACCACAATGCCTTTTCCTGCAAAAGTTTGCTCTATCGTAAAGCACTATGGGAAGAACCTTTCCTATCCTTTCTGCTTTATAAAGAGGAAACTGATCCACATGAGTTAAACTTTGAATGTTGGGCAGAGCCAGAACTAAATCCAAGGTCCAGGAGCCACAGTCCATCCCCATATCTAACAACAGCTTTCCATGATCAACTCCTCTGACTCACTGATGATGCAAATGTGCCAGCCTTGTGTCACTCTCTGAGCAGGAAGGTCAAAGAGCCCTCCATTCCTTGTGTTGTAGACTTGGTTTAATGCTTGCATTATGGGTCCCCCAAACTGCAGGAGAATTCTTCATGTAGGACGCTGAGGGTCCCTGTCCCAGCTGGTTCTGAATGGTTAACAAAGTTGCCAGTGGCCTTTGGGGGGGAGACAGAGGCAGGACTTAGGATTTGTAGGCAAGGGGACCAAGGAAGAAGCAGGGTCACCACGCCAGGGAAGGAATAAGATCAGGACTTAAGAGCTGCAGGAAGAGAGGCATTCCAATCATGTAAGATCCGGGGAAGAACGGCTCCAGCCCTGCACCCAACCCCCGTTGGGTCTGGGGTAGCAAAGAGTATCAGAGAGGAGGCGTTGGCAACATGGAAGTTTGGGAGTGGCCTAACCATTGAGGTGTTTAAGGCATATTAAAATAGAAGTCACTCTCTCTCTCTCTCTCTCTCTCTCTCTCTGTGTGTGTGTGTGTGTGTGTGTGTGTGTGTGTGTGTATTTCTTTTAAGAAGCCAGAGCATTGTGGTGTGTAGCAAGGAGCTTGCTCTGCCACGGCTGAGGACAGTAGAAGATATTAAGCAATTACAGGAACACCCTCGGATTTGCAATCAGGAAAGACCAACTGGAAATTCACTTAGATGAAAGCTAGTCAGCAGCCTCTGGTAGCCTAAACTTTCCTTCCTTCCTTCCTTCCTTCCTTCCTTCCTTCCTTCCTTCCTTCCTTCTTCCTTCCTTCCTCCCTCTCTCTCTCTCTTTCTTCTTCTCCTTCTTCTTCTTCTTCTTCTTCTTCTTCTTCTTCTTCTTCTTCTTCTTCTTCTTCTTCTTCTTCTTCTTCTTCTTCTTCTTCTTCTTCTTCTATTTCTTCTTCTTCTTCTTCTTCTTCTTCTTCTTCTTCTTCTTCTTCTTCTTCTTCTTCTTCTTCTTCTTCTTCTTCTTCTTCTTCTTCTTCTTCTTCTATTTCTTCTTCTTCTTCTTCTTCTTCTCTTCTTCTTCTTCTTCTTCTTCTTCTTCTTCTTCTTCTTCTTCTTCTATCTTCTTCTTCTTCTTCTTCTTCTTCTTCTTCTTCCTTCTATTCTTCTTCTTCTTTCTTCTTCTTCTTCTTCTTCTTCTTCTTCTTCTTCTTCTTCTTCTTCTTCTTCTTTCTTCTTCTTCTTCTTCTTCTTCTTCTTCTTTCTTCTTCTTCTTCTTCTTCTTCTTCTATTTCTTCTTCTTCTTCTTCTTCTTCTTCTTCTTCTTCTTCTTCTTCTTCTTCTTCTTCTTCTTCTTCTTCTTCTATTTCTTCTTCTTCTTCTTCTTCTTCTTCTTCTTCTTCTTCTTCTTCTTCTTCTTCTTCTTCTTCTT
Organism: Apodemus sylvaticus; assembly: GCF_947179515.1. Taxonomy (NCBI): domain Eukaryota; kingdom Metazoa; phylum Chordata; class Mammalia; order Rodentia; family Muridae; genus Apodemus; species Apodemus sylvaticus. The sequence continues at coordinate 156,933,027 of NC_067476.1, read as the reverse complement.
CTTCTTCTTCTTCTTCTTCTTCTTCCTCCTCCTCCTCCTCCTCCTCCTCCTCCTCTTCCTCCTCCTCCTTCTCTCCAGATTGTATTCCCCTCTCAGTCTACCCTCTGACTGTTTCACACCCCATACCTCCCCACCCCACCCCACTCCACCTCTGTCTCCAAGAGGATGTCCCCACCCCACACCCCATCCCCACCAGACCTCTAAATTCCCTGGGGCCTCCAGTCTCTGTAGGGTTAGGTACATCTTCTCTGACTGAACCCGGACCCAGCAGTCCTCCACTGTATATGTGTTGGGGCCCCATATCAGCTGCTGTATGCCACCTGGTTGGTGATCCAGTGTCTGAGAGATCTCAGGGTTCCAAGTGTCTATTGTTCCCAGGGAGTCTAACCCCAGTCCTAACAGGTAGCCTAATCTCATTGACTTCTTTTGGTTTTGATTTTTATTTTTGTTTAATCAGCATATGAAGTCGTCATGGCATTTCCTTTAAAGCTTCCTGTGCTTCCCCAGGAGTTTAACTCAGTGCCAACCCCAACCCCATCCCATTGCCTCTTTGTATCTTTGAGCTTAAAGTCATTTTTTTATACTTCAAGCTCAAAGATACAAAGGGGCAATGGGAATAATTACCCCCTGCTATAACAGTTGCTACTTAGAGTTGGGGACTCCTTTACAATGTGCAAAGTATGAGATTGTGTGCATTGGAGACTAGTTAGGTTTACACCTCCTCCCATTAAGTAAAGTAATAGTACAATCCCCTCTCTTCCCACCGTGGTGTCAGCTAAACATATTTTCCAGATATGTCCATGTCTTTTTAGGGTACAAAATTTTCCTTTAGTTAAGTACCCCTGGCCTGTATGAGTCTCTCGAGGTTCTGCTGTGGTCTCTGCATAAGTCCTACATATTTGTTTAAAAAAATTCTGTTTTTCCTTTCCAGCCCCGTTCTCAGGATGATGACTCTGAGACTAATTATTTATTATTAAATTCCTAGGCCATAGCTTTGGCTCATCCCTTGACTAGGTCATAACTGAATTAACCCATTCAAACTAGCCTATGTCTTCCACATGGTTAGTGACTCCCCCTGAGTCCCAGCCCACTTCTTCCTTCATGTCTCCTCAGTGTCTCTCTTAGTGTCTCTCTCTCAGCGTCTCCTCAGTGTCTCTCTCTCAGCGTCTCCTCAGCGTCTCTCAAGTGTCTTGCTTATATCTCCCTCTATTCTATCCGGAGTCCAACTACCTCTGATTTATTCCCCCGAGTTCCCTGGTAAATCTCCCATTTAGTTGCTCTCTATTTCCCAGAATCCTCTCTCTTCCTGCCAGTGTCCCACCTCCTGTTTCCTGCCTCAGCTCATTGGCTGTCGGCTTTTTTATTGATAGGTGATGCTTAGATTCTCTCTACACACGTTCCCTGAGATATACGTAGTATGTGAATTTACTTACAATTTTCTCACCCTTCCCAATATTGCCTTTCCATCTCCCATCACAAAGATCTTAGATGAAGCAACATTTGTTATTAACCTGTCTAGTGATGTTTTCCTTTGAAAGATCTATTTAATCATTTATTTGTTCATTGTTGATTTGTTCAGTTAATTTCTTTATCTCTATTTTTATTAATACTGATATTCTGATAGTTAGGATTCTGTGATAAGGAGAGTCAAGATCGAAGGCATACCAGGGAGGCAATGGAGAACTCTAAATTACCTCATTTAGAAGAGATCACTCTGCTCCTTCACCAAGAACAAGGCTAGAGGGGCTTATCTTCAAAGGTTTTCTTTAGGAAATGGATCTCCACTGCCTGATCTAGAACAGACAATTATCTTGCTAAAACTAAGGGATCTAAGAATATGGACAAGGAATGGACAACATTAAGTTGCAGAGTGTGGCACAGAAAGGAAAAGCAGCCCAGAGCAGAGACCTTTGTCTTATGAGCCTTGCCAATCTGCGCTTGTCTTCCCAGAGTCATTATCTTGTGAACTAGAAGCACTGTGACAATCCCACTCAGCATCAGAGGGAAGTAAGCTTGGGTACACCTGGAAGAGACCAACCAAGATGGAGGAGAGGCAGGAGAAGGTGCTTCTGACATTCTTTACTTAACTATTCAACAGCCAGGTGCCATTACTAGTCAAACAGTGAACACTCTACTCAGGAAGAGCATCATTCATCCCAGGATCCCATATACCATGCATACATCTCATCAAGATAAAGCCCTTTCACACTTTATGGCTGTTAAAGGTGGCCCAAGCACGCACAGGCATGTTCTGACTGGTCCTTACATCCTTTCTTTGAGAATAATGCTTTCTTCTCAATACTCATTATTTTTAATTGCTCCTTTCAAAATTTAGAAATCCTTTCCTTGGACTACTCATTATTCATTCCAAAGCACAATCAAATGTTGAAGGTTTTATTGAAAGGAGCCAAGGCTCTACAATTTGAAAGACTCTGTCCTCGACCAGAGGCTGCTATGTTTAGGAAGCCCAGCAGGCTGTCCATGGAAACTCAGGAGGGAGTTGGACCAGGTTACAAGAAAGGCAGAAAAACCACCTGCCAGCCAGCCAACTCTGAAGCAAGGCAGGCACTCCCTCCCACAGGGAATGAAGGCTAATGTGGATTTAAGCATTAGGTCAACCATTTTTTAAGGGCAAAAATTTTAGGTCCTTGACTGATTCCAAAACACCACTGACCTACTGACATTCAGGGTGAGAGATGCAGGGACAAACTGGATGAAAATATGAGAGAACATTGAGGAAATTCAATTTGTGTAGGTTAGGGAATGTATGGAGCTTATGTGAAAAGACGACAGTAAAGAGATGAGAGATTCAGACTGACCAGGGCTCCTTACCTAGAGCGGATTGTGTTCCCTGGAGACACTGAAACTCTGTTGATATTCTGGGTGCCCCTGCAGTAAAGAAGACAAGCACAGCATGCCAGTCACTTAATAAGGAGATGTCTGTGTGTCAGTAACCATTTCCAATGCACAGAATCCTCTACTTACACACTATAAAGAATCAAACATTCCTCAAATCTTAACAGAATCAATACTGAAATGCTCTAGCCTAGACTGAGAAGACACCAGACACCCTGACCCTGCCTGACTTATAAGGTCTGTAGATACAGGGTGAAGATAAGAACCAACTTAATAGTTTCAGTCATAGAGGGCACAGAGTCAAGTAATTAACTGTCACACAGTTTATATCCATTGGTTTCTTTCCTCCAAGAAAGCAAAGGATAGATCCTACTGAACACCCATAAGTAATGATAACTAAACATTAATATTTAGGGAAATTGTGCTTCCTTCAAAGTCACCAAGTGATTTTGTCAGAAGGAAGGTCAGTGTCTCCATATCCTGCCACAGACACAGGAATACTAGTCCAAGACTGACTTTACCCCACTGTTCTGATTGCAATAAAGATCAGAGAATGATGAGGAGAAGGGCAGAGGTCTTATGAGCATTTATCTCACACATGTGCCCACACATACACATTGACATATACATATACACAACACACATATTAGCACACATTCACACAAACACACACACTTTCACACACACTCTTACACATACACAGACACACATTCACACTTTTATATACGCTCACACACCATGTGCACACATATGCACATACACATACACACACTTATGTGCTTGACAAAGCTGTTGCATATAGGGCTTATTTTTAAAGTTCTATAGAAGGACTGGAGAAATGTCTCAGATGTTAACAGTGCTTGGTGCCCTACCAGAGAAATTGAGTTTTCATCTGAGCACCCCTGTCAGGTTGCTCAAAACGGTCTTCAGTTCCAGGTAACCCTCCTCTGGTCTCATCAGGTACATGCACACACATAATATATACTCACATACATAACAAAAATCTTATAGAGCAGCATGGAAAATATAAGTTCTAAAAGGTATCATGCAAAATTATGAATATCAGAGAGTATTTCTAACAAACACGGCAAAATTCTAGCTAAAATCTTATAAAACAATAAAACATAATAAAATTAGGTCACAGGCTAAATAAATAGAAGGATGCACCATGTGGGAGGATAGGGAGAGTTGTTACCATAAAGATATTAGCTGCCTCATTAATCAAAACTGAATGAAATCCCAGTAAGGAACTCAGGAGGACCTTTCTGTTTGCTTGTTTTAATTTCAAAAGCTAATTCTGAGACTTGTATCAAAGGACTATTACCTGAAAAAGCAAATAATCCAAAGTAACAAGAAGACAAAATTACTCCCTTCCCCCTTCAACTATGAGGATCAGGAAAATGAAACTCTGCCCTGGGGATAGAAAGATGATGTATGAAATAGGAGCTGCCCGCTGAAAGACAGGGGAGTGCTTCAATGCTTAGGATTTGACAGTGCACGACATTTGCTGTAAATAGCCCTAGACTATTAGTTACTGTAATAGTCAGATAATGAGGGAGGATGTAGAATTTAACTAAAAAGAGTCATTTGATCCATGATTTTACAGATTCGTTGTCCATCATAGCTGAGATGACCTGACAGTTTATATCGTGCTTCTCAGGAAGTAGAGTTGAACAGCAGCAGACAGGGAAGGGACCTGGAGGACAGAGAGCCATCACATTCCACCCCTACCCTGAGCAGTGAGCTTCTTTCTCATACTAGGCTTCGCATCTCATAGACACACCATCTCCCAATACTCTGTCCAAATTTGGAATTCATCAGTGGAAGAAACTATATGATTTCTTGCTGCCTTCCAATTGAAATGTAGAACTCTTGGAAATGACCTCACAGACATACATATCCTGAGGTGAGTTTCACTAATTTCTTAAGTTTTCTGAGATCAGATCAAAATTCAAGAAAGATTGATGGTGACACTTAGCATTGAGAAAGTAACGTAAAATTGAACAGACACAAGAAGCATTAGAAGGAAATGTGACTTGCACATAGAGAAAAACTTTGAAGCCAAATGCAATAAAACTGTATTGTGTTAACTTTATAAAGATTAATACTGTTAATAAGTTAACTTAAATAAAGTTAATCCAAAGAAATTTCATCTGAGAACAGGTAATATACTTAATTTTAGCCAAAAGGCCCAGATAAAATTAGCATGCCTATTGCACCCATGAATTCAGTGTCGGATAGACTCCTAATGATTTGTCACTCCCACCTAGTGATTCTGTCCTTAAATTGAATTCTGGTGTGGTACACACAGGCAGACTAGTTGGCATTGGCTTGTTATAAAGGGTGTCTTAGTTAGGGTTTTATCGCTGTCAAGAGACATCCATACCACAACAACCTTTATAAAGAAAAACATCAAATTGGGGCTGGCTCACAGTTTCAGCGGTTCGGTCCACTATCATCATTCAGGAAGCATGGCTGCATCCAGACAGACATGGTGCCGAAGAGGGAGCTGAGACTTCTGCATTTGATCTTCAGGCATAAGAAAGAGACTGAGTGTCACACTGGGCATAGCTTGACCATATATGACTTCAAAGTCTGCCTCCACAGTGACACACTTCTTCCAACAAGGCCATGTCTATTCTGACAAGATCACGCCTCCTGATACTACTACTCTGTGGTAGTTTGAATATGCTTGGCCCATGGGAAGTAGCACTATTAGGAAATGTGCCCTTGTTGGAGGAAGAATATCACTGTGTAGGAAGACTTTGGGGGTTCTTGGTTCTCAAGATCTAGCCAGTGTGGAAGAGGCCCTCCTTCTGGCTGCCTTCAGAAAATCCTTGCTGTCTTTGAATTGAAATGCAGAACTCTTGGCTTCTCCAGCTCCATGTCTTCCTGGGTGCTGCTGTGCTTCTCACCATGTTGATAATGGACTAAACCTCTGAAACTGTAAGCCAGCCCCAATTAAATGTTTGCCTTTGTAAGAGTGGCTTAGGTCACGATGTCTCTTTATAGTAATTGAAACCCTGATTAAGACACACCTCCTATGGGCTAACATTCACACACATGAGTCTATGGAAAGCATTCCTTTTCAAACCACCACATAGGGTTTTACCTGAACAAGTCCTAAACAAGATCAAGCCAGGCCAAATTTCCACAAATATGGGGTACAGGATTTCCAGATCCACCCTACATTGGCAGCACTTGGCAAGTAAAAGCTTCTGGGAAAGTGAAACTTTTGCTTCTTTGACTGTGTAACCACTGGCAGGGGTCCTATGCTCTAGTGGATAATACCACATTCATGAAAATATGAGTAACACTAACTGGAGTTAGTGGGTTATCACAGGTGTAGGGGGGAGGGGGAAGGGAAGAGAGGGAGAGGAAGAGTGAGTGGAGGAGGGTGATGGAGAGAGGGGGGACAGGGACAGGGACGCAGAAAGAGAGATACAAAAGAGAGAAAGATGATATATCATCTAGGAAGGGAGGTGGTTGGATCCAGAAATTAGTTGTGTATTTATCATATTTTAGTCTATGCAAATATGAAATTCCCAAAGAATAAAAAATAAGTAAAGCATAGATTAGATTAGATTAGATTAAAAAATCAAATAAAGGCATTTAAAATTTTAAATATAGATTAGAGATTATAAATATATATTTGTGTGTCCTCCAAAAAGATTAGAAGACTGCAGCAATATAAAAGAAAATAGATAAGAGTTTCATGCAGGAAATTTAGATGTGAAAATACAAATGGATGTTAGACTGTAAACAGTGTTTTAGAGGAATCCTGGTGATATCAGGTTTCAATCCAGCTCTTTGGGAGTTCGAGGCTGGAGAGTAACTATTTCAAGGTCTTTTGGAGATAAATAGTGATGGAGAGAAGCCTGGAGAAATTGTCTGGAAATAAAAATTAATTAAAAGGGCTTGAGGAAAATGTATCTCAGGGAAAATTGCATGCTTAGGATGCATAGCACCCTATCTTCAAACCCTTATACTGAAAAGGAATATTTTAAAACTTCGGGTAATTGCAGGAATGAATGCTGAAATAGAAAACGAGTTACTTTATTATATCCTACACAAGGCAAAACTCTAGAGAGGCCCAAAATCTATATATAAATGGGAATGCGACACAGCATTCCTGTATCTGCTACCGAGCATCAGGATATCTACAACTTGTTTGGAGGTTCATTTAACAGCATTGTTAAAACCACTGTAGCAAAGTTACACCACCCGGAAACTGACTTAAAGGTCCTTTATTCTGGATAAGAAAATATGTCAAAAAATATAGCAACATAAGCCTCCTGGGTAGTATAGAAATTTAGATCCCACTAATGGGAGTTGCAAAAGTAAGCTGGGGTCACCAGGCGATGGAATAGTATACAAAAGTTAACCATCAGTGAGCCAGCACACAGGAACACTGCTCACAAGGTCAAGATAGGCAGGGAGGCAAGCTGTTGACAGTTGTGTACAGATGCTGCCATACATACACTTAAAAAGATGCAAAGACATTTTATGTATTACCGGGGAAGAACATTTATCTCTAGCACAAGTGTAGTAGTAAATAAACATCTAAGACAATGGCCATGTCTTGGTAGGTCAGAAAAGCAGATTGGCTAGCACAGAGAACTCAAAGTAATTGTCTCTATGTTGTATATTGTGTTGATGCATGGGTATTATGTAACTCAAATAATAAAATCTAAAATTGTAATAATTTGAATTTGTAAAATCTCACCAACCAGTCTTTCGATCTATGAGCTGGACACTGAGTATATGGCCATTGATGTCTGCCATACCATGATGTTCATCTCTCCATCCTTTGCTTCACAGAAGTCATCAGTTAAGATCCCACTCAGATGTCAGAGGCCTCCCAGTGCCTGGATACCCCCACCTACATCCTGTCCTTAACTGAATTCTGGCTCAGGACTCTCAGGCAGACTAGCTGACATTGGCTTTTTATAATAAGACATCTGCTGGATGTTTCCAAGGACAGTTACTCTAAGAATAAACATTGGATCTTAGGGAAATACCCACTTTGCTATTTAAGAGCAAAGGGAAAAATTAATGGAAGCATTGCATGCTGGGTATTCTTGATTGACAACTTGATGAGATCTAACATTAAGTAAGAGACACATTTCTGCCAGAATCTGGGGGTATTTCCAGGAGAGCTGAACTAAGGGGCTATACCCTTTTACCTGTAGATGATGCCTTCCAGTGAGCAGCCAGATATAGAGGCCTGAGAGAAAGGTCAATGTTGGTTGCCTGCCTTTCTATCAAGCTGATGTTTATCTTTGTGGTTGCTGCTGCTGCCACCCCTCACCAATTTCCAACTAATTTCATCAGCTCCAACATGAATTGCTGTACAGTGGCTCTCCAGGATCTTCTAGGCTTCTAGCATCAAATTAGGCGAGTTGAGACACCCATGTGTAGGGATTGCTACACACAGTTCTTAGCCTCTCCAGAGAAAAGCCAGCCATTGTTGGACAACCCAATTCAGATCGACTGTAAGCTATTCTTTAAGTATGCTTTCAGAACACACACACCTTCAATCAGTTCTGTTCCTCTAGGGAACCCTGACTAATTCAGCATCACAATGCACAAAAGCAGGAAGGGCACAGTAGCAGAGGTCCCTCTTCAGCCCACTTCATCCTCATACCACTGTTAACCCATAGACGTCCACCCAGAGGAGGATGTGCTGGCCATGCAGGTCCAGAAACCTATGTCAGGTGACTCTGAAGATGCATTCAGATTGCACAATAATTCTGGGTACTTATACAGCAATATGTTTATTTAAATTTTGTATAGGTGGCTAATTGTGAAATTTTTGCACTATAATTTGGGATTTTGAAAATGTCTGCACTACAAATCATTCCTCTGTGATGCTAAGTCCTCGGTGCCCTTTCAATGTGCTCTAGCTTCAGGGTCTCATCTGCCTCTAATTTGTCTGGGCACTATCCACAGCATTAACAGTTTTCCTATTCAAGGGAGTCTCCAGCAACAACTAAAAAAATTCAATGCATTGTACCTTGTTTTGACCTAAAACACTTCCTGTCTGAATTATGTCCCCATGTCTTGCATTCTATCTATGAATATTGAAGTCTGAGTCCAGTGGCTAAGGTCACCTTTATTGTTTGTGATTCATGCTACATTTTCAAAGGGCACACCAAGGCACATGATTGGATAGATATAAAATTCAAACAATTAAATTCAATTAAAGCAGCATTTATAGACTGTCTTTTCTGCATAGGGCACAGGGATGATATATTTGAGGAAAGAAAGAAACACTCAAGGTTATATTGGGTCACAGCAGCCGCAGGCTCTCTCAACACACTTATTGTCCTGAGGAAAATGCCTACTACAAACCCTGTATGTCTATAGTCTATTGCTTTGTGACTTCCACCAAGGCTGGCACCTGTTTGGGAATCTATTTACTTAAAGGATCATATACAAGTTGCTTGAATTAAAAATAAAGCCAGGCAAAACAAAAGAGTTACACAGTAAATATTTGGGTATCACCCAATGCCTTCTTGGAGTATTTTGCATTGTTCAAGGCAGTGGAGATGAAGACCATGTAGCTACTGTTTAAATGAAGGATGCTGAGAAAGCACGATACAATACAAACAAGAGCTGAGCGGTGCTCTGATGAGAGAGGAGGCAGGTGCAAGTTCAGTGTCTAGGTTGGCATCTCATACAGACTGTGTGAGGTGTCAGGGAGTACTCCCAGAAGCTGCTTGGAGCCATGTGGAACAGTACAGGGCACAAGTGACATCACTGGAGTGCCTGCTAGTCAGGACTGGTTCTACAAAAGGAGAGGTTAGCATGTAGAAAACTCCAGTAAAGCAACCACATATATTCCCTCTATTATCAAGAGCATTGAGCATGTGATGAGAGTGGAGCCAAGTTAGATAGGGTTATGAACTAAGTACCAACTGTGACACATTGTGCTATGTTAGGATGAAAATGGACTCCACCCTGAAAAATCAAGAGGCCCCTGAGAGGATCTTAGAGATGGAAGAGTGGAGACTTAGGAAGTCTTTGACCTGCTTCTTATAAAATTATTCCATTTATGTCTTGGTGGCTTAGTTTTCTGGGATCAAAGTGAGAGTTTGGAGTGCTAGCTGCTGTCAGTTCTCATAGGACTGTGATGTCTCAGACTAGAAGGTGGGAGCAGGGATGGAATGCATGATACACCTCCATCAGGATTAGAGGACAACACATTGATGTCATAAGCGAAGCTCAGAGTTAAAGTTAAAGGTGACACCAAGATTTACGGTTGGTAGGAGGACAGGATGCTTGCTGTGAAAACCTGAAGACCTGTATTCAAATCCTGGAATCCACTGATCCTAGAACTTGTCTTCTAACCACCACATGTGTGCCATGATACTTACACATCTATAATATACACATGGACATGTGCACATGCATACATACACACACAAATAAATACTATAAAACTTTTTCAAAAAAAGATTTATGGTGCAAATGACAAGTAACATTCACTGAGTGTGGTGTTTTGAATGAGAATCTTCCCCATAGGTTCTAGTATTTAAATATTGTTCATCATCTGGTGGCAATATTAGAGGAGCTGTGGCTTTGTGGAGGAAATATGTCACCAGAAGTGGATATTGTGCACCTAAAAGGTAGCATCATCCCAGTTTCCTGCTCATAGTTCAAGATGTCACGTTTTCAGATGCCATTGACCACCATCTGATGCCTCTGCTCCACCATCATGGACACAGCCCTAGATAACAGTAAGTCCAAATAAAACCTTCCTCTTGAAAGTGCCTTGGTTATAAATAGTACCTATGATGTTGACATAATGGGCAGAAAATATGAATGATGCGTTTCATTTAGAGCACATTGAGTTTTAGGTATTTAAGATGGCAAATATTAACGTGCTGGTTCATTCACTGATAAAGCAGTTGATACATATGAAGTTAGAAACATAAATGGGTGAAGAGCTTGCAGCATAGTGTTGACACTTAGACAAAAGGAGGGATTCGTCAAGGATGCTACAATAGTCAGAAATGCTAAAGGACATCCAAGAGCATGAGGTGTCTCCACAGCCCAGCAATGGTGGTGTTACCAACAGGAGAGTGTTATTTGTGCTATGAGAAGTTAACTCACCAAGAACGGGTTTTCTTACTATACACATTCAAAAATAGACTGGCCTTGATAAGTCTCATAGTCCATGGCAGTGGTGTGATATATGGGGAACATCTGATCAGTGTCAGAGCCTTTGGACGGTGCTGTTTCTGGCAGTTTGACTTATATTGGAGGTGGAGAGAGACTGGAGGCTACAGTCAATCTCTTCTGTTCGCTATGCCTAGATGTCTGACCTTCAAAACAAACCCTCACTCCAAAGCTCCGTGTCTGCAAATACCCTGTGCACACTATCACACATCATTATAAAGCACACTAAAGGCTAGCATATACCTCCTCTAAGAGATAAAGGCTGGAAGTTCCCATTTTCTCCTTGGCATGATCCAACAGGAAATGTCTCCTTTTTCCTGTGAAGCTATTAATCTGTACCTTTTTGCAATAACCAAACATACCCATAAGAATCCCAGCATTTCTGGGTTGTCCATTTCCTTTCAGCATACCCCCAAATCTGACAATGGTCTTGGGGGACCACACCACCAATACTAAGACTAACTACATCACAGGAATGGGAATGTACAGGACTAATATGAGTTAAAGATATAGGTGCAAAAAATACTCAACAAAATGCTAGCAACCTGAATTTAGTAAAACAAAAATAGATTACATAGAGAACTAAGTAGGGTTGTTCTTTGAAATGCAACAGGTATGAAATGAAGGTAGGTCTAACAACTGAATACTAATTCTCATAATACTCAATATCATTAAAATAAAAGACAAATGCCACACAAGACTTTTCTTGAATGCCAAGAAGCATTTGGTAAAATACAACATCTTTTTGTATTTGAGGTGTTCAGTAGTGTTGTGGATGGCTCTGTGCTGCTTGTATTTTATGTTAATTCTGCTCTCCTGGTAGAGGCTTTCTGGAATGAGAAATGAGTCACGAGTCACATACTCAGGTGAGTTCTTGTGAACCAATCCCCTAATGAATAAAGGAGCCAATCACTGGGTGAGTAGGTGGGACTTCTAGTTTGGATGGAGAAAGAGAGAAAGCAGGAGAGAGGTCCTTTTGGAAAGGGAGCAGCAGAGGGGTCAGATGTAGCTGCTAGAGTTTTCTGGTATCATATCCATGGGGGTAATCATATCTTAATAAAGCTTACAAAATTAGGTTTTAGTTGTTGCACCCAGAGATTGAGTTACCATTGTTTCTGAACTAAGTTTGTGTTGCATTTTCCTTCATGCAGCGACTCCTCTGGGTTCAAGAGAGAAAGGTATGGTGGCCAAGCATGGGTTTTCCTGAGGTACTCCACAAAGGCCATGGGGGATCTGAAGCATGGGGTTGGTGTGGTAGTGACCTACCAGTGAGAACCTAGTGAGCTGGGTGGAGAGATTGTGGAGTTCAGAATCAGAATCTCCATGAAATAAAATCAGGTTGGCCATTGCCCTCCAGGGCAGAGGCATGAGTGCAGGAATGTACCGTTTGGATTTTTTAATATTTCTCTCATCACACCAAGGAATGAACATAGCCCGCTCTATTAAAACAGAGAGGCTGAAAGTCAGGGAAGCAAGTCAGAGTGTTATGGACACCTTGTCCAAGCACATAGCACATAGTCTTAGAAATTGGGAATACAGTTCTCCATGCAGGTCGGAGACTCAAACCTAGGTCTTTAGTCTTGATGGCAGGTGCTTTTACATGCTCAGCCATCTCCCAAGATCTTTTCTAGTTCCTTATAAGAAAATTGATTATGATCCTAAACCAAAGGCAATGAAGCAATGGAAAAGGGGGAAGATGCGGAGGACTGTCGAGGGAAAATAGCAACACTGAAGGCAACTGTAGGTGGCTGGGGCAGGTTCCCTTTCTTCACTTCTAAGAATGAGGCGGGACCTCATTCTCAATAGATTGGACCTCGCCTCCGTCATTGCAGTGGGTCTCCTCACCTCCAGTAGGTTTCCTTTTAATGCTAGGAGAGAAGTGAATCCCCAGTTGTTTCCATTACATCTGACTTTTGTCTACGTCATTTTTACTTCACCCACTAAGGAGTTTTCCCTTTCCCCTTTGTTCCCTGTTTCATACAATGAATAGATTGTGTGTGACTTGTGTGGATTTTTCCCCACCAGTGAAGACCTCAGAGTTGGCCACTTTGCCCTCTTTCTGAAAAGGTACCTAGGTTAGCATCCTTTCCCCTGGCATTTTAGAATGATATGAAGTTTGAGTGTCGGTATTGCTCTTCTCCATAGAAAACAATCTCCATTTGGTGAGTTACAGAGGCCTCGGTGCTGATGCTGTAGGATGGGAATGTTAAAAATATTCAATCTCTTCCCTCCATCTAAGAACACATGGCTGCTAAAGGAAGCGCTAAGGTTATTCTCTGTTTTTATGGGGGGGGGGTCCTGGGTTAATTTAACACCACTGCCCCTCATGTCAGAAAACCCCTGCTCCTTCCGAGTAGCAGCATCCCTTTGTGCTCACTGTTTTAGGTCAATTGCATAAGTGTGGTTAATGGGTTCTCAGCAGAAAGCTCCCTGTGGCTAATCCACACTAGCCATGACTCAAAACATTCAAGCTCAGGATAGAGGGCACACACTGCACATCAGCCTGTCCACAATGAGGGTCACAGCACAATGGTGACAATCATGATGACGCAGGTGAGATCCTGTAGATGAACCTCATTCTTGGTACATTTTCAAATGCATTCTCATGTATGCCATGGTTATCACTAGCCCACAGTGATACTCCATTTCAGGAGGAGAGTCACTCTACTGAACAAAACTATAATTTCTACCCCTAGAGGATGCTTCATTTTTGAACCCACCTTGGGCAAGGGCTAGATTTTAGTCTGTAGATCAATTACCTATGACAGATCAAACAGTGAGCAAGCCCTTTCATTGCATATGTGACTTCCTGACATGTGAAGCTAACCAAACCCTAGAGCTACCCATCACATCATAACTGCATGCTTCAATACTTGAACATTTCCACACTTGTTTGTGATGTCTTCTTTACTTGTTCTTCCCTATGCCAAATAGTACAATGCATCAGCCTGTTAGATTTTGTTTCTCACTCTCTTTCTTCTGGTTCTGAGAATTGAACCTAGGACCTTGCTCATGGAAATCAATTTTCTACCACTGAGCAGCATCCTCGGTCCTTTTATCCCTATTAATTTGGGAGTAAGACCTCAGTAAATTGCCCAGACTGGGCAGTTTCTCTCAAATAGCAAGGGTTACAAGCAAGGTATGACAGCCAGAAGCTAGATCTGCAGCACAAGGCAATCAATCTGACTCACACTCCTCTGGCCTAGGCACACTCAACCTTTGCAATGATCCCTTACAGATACACAGATACACAGACACACAGACACACAGACACACAGACACACAGACACACACACAAACACAAACACACACGCGCACACACATACATACAAGAGCATCAGCTTTTCTAACTGACTTTTCTGCTATCTCCAAGACTGCAGATACCTTTCAGCCCCAGCAGTCATAGTCTTTCTGGCTTGACATAATAATAGACTAAAGTATCCTTTAAGAGGCAGTCAGTAGAGCTCTTAGATGCTAAGTCTGCAGTATCTGAAGGGAAGACTGGGTTCTCCCTGTAGCCTACAAGCAGCCACTGAGAACCCTGCACCAATGTGTGCCCATGTTCCTGCCAAACTTTACCAACAGCAAAATATAAGCTGCACATAATTTTCCTCACTGCCCTTGTTTTTCCCAAGTCCTCTACAAGTGGCACAAAAACATTCATTTGAAGTGTTCACAGCTCTTCAAAAATCTGAAGCAGGACAACTTGATTTGTGGGTTGTATTTTTCCGTCTCCCTTGGGAACTCCAGGGCTGACTTGTTGATCGTTCGCAAAAAATTCAGCGAACTAGAAAATGCATGAGGATCAGGATTGAAATGCAAAACTCCAGACATCTGCTAACATGAGTTTTTCAGATAAAAGCTACAATTCTACAATGATCGTCCAATGGGATCCTTTTCTTTTCACCTTGTGTTTTCAATAAACAAATAGCACAATTTTTTTAGATTCAGTTTCTTCTTTTATAATGCTATTAAATATAGAAACTAGAGGCCAGGCAGAGGGCTTAGTGGGTAAAGTGTGTGCCACACAGGCATGATGACGTGTCTCAGACCCCCAGCACCCATATGAAAGGAGTAGCATGGTCATACACACCTGTAATCCTGGCAACGAGGGTGGAGCAGAGACAGGAGGATTCCTGGCACTTTCTCACTCAATCCGTCTAGTTGAACTGAAGTTTCAGTGAGAAATACTCTTTTAAAAGAATAAGATGGTTTAATGAAGAAACTTAATATTCATGTCCAGCCTATAGACAAACGTTCCCATATGTGCATATAAACCTACATGCATGTACATGCATGAACACATATACATGAACTCATGAACAAAAAACAGAGATGTGAGATTTTCACTGTACATTGCTGTGTCATAAAAAACTAACCTACATCTTAAAATCTATTACAGTGCAAATCATTACACACAGTAATCTTGCATCCTGGGAATAAGCCTGCAATTTTAGGTTTTACCTGCGTATGTGTTGTGTTGATCAAAAAAGGTAAAGTAAATCAAGGTTAGTTATCTGAGGAAAAAAACATGGCGAACATCAGTGAGTGATAATTAACTCCACTGGTTATAACTGAACAGTGGGCTTAAAATAAACTCTCGTCACCATCTCAGCTGAGAGGACTCTACCTACCTAAGAAATACATTCATAATTACCAAAGGAGCTCCAGAAAGTAGCACACAGTGTCTCCTCCACATGGAATAGAGCTGAAACTGTCCCGGATAATTGGCAAGGTTGTCTATCTTCATTTTCAATATGGTTCAACATAATGAGTTAATTTAGAAGACTCTGAAGCTCATAATTAGTATTTTTCATTATCATCAGAACAACCCTTACAGTATAATTGAATCTCACCGATCACCGTACAGATACTTAATAGTCTTAACTATATGACAGAGGTTACCACGATGAGTCAGACAAAGCCTATTTAATATGGAACTGGCTAGGTCGGCTGGTTTCATTTCTATTCTGTTTTGGTTATCTGGACACAGATATTTTGGAAAAGATCCCTGGGTGAATGCAGAATTCTCAGATATGCCTCTGTAACTTTCTTTCCAAGTGGTGTGTGTGTGTGTGTGTGTGTGTGTGTGTGTGTACATGCATCTTCTAGCCCCAGATCCCCCATTCAACAGCAGGTGAAGTGAGGTGAATTCCTCACATTCCTCATTGGGTCTGGCATGGATCATCCATCCCTTTGAAGTTGCTTTTTAAATTCTACTTCTGTCACAGTTTGCTTTCTGTTGCTGTGACAATACAGTGGTCTAAACCAATTTGGGGGAAGAAAGAGTTTTATTTTATGCTCTCTAATAACAGTTCATCAGTCACTGGGGAAAAGTCAAGGCAGGAAATAGAGACCATTGGGAAGGATGCTGCTTACTAGCCTTCACTTCATGGCTTGCTTAGCTACAGTTCTAGGACCACCAGGACCACCTATCCTGATGGCAATGCCCATGGTGGGGTAGAGTTGGCCCTCCTGCATGGGCCATCAGTCAAGAATATGCTCCCACGGATATACCCACAGTCCAAGCCAATGAAGGAAAATCCCCCAAGCTGAGGTTCTCCCTTCCCAGGGACCTCGGTTTGTGTCAGGTTGATGAGAACCAATCAACATACCTCATTTCATGCATTCCTGCTTGCTCATGTCCGTCAGCCACTTCTTGTATTGAATTCTCTTAGCCTTTATTTGTATGCATTTGTTGCCAAGGGACGGTTATCAGATACATGTGCTTCTGATATTTTTAGTGAAAGATTTAAAGCAAATTGTGTTTCCATATGCACATCACCAGCCAGCGGCCATGATAAAACCAAGGCACTGTGTCATCCACAGTTTCACTGAACTCCTCCCACCTTGCCTTCTTTGAAAGCAAATTCTAAACATCACACGATCTAACCATAAGTACTTCAATACATATCTCTAAAAGGGAAGGAGCCTTACTGGATATAGAAATGTAATATGACCATCATACCCAGAGACTAATAACTGACTCATCGTATAAAATGCCCAGTTAGTACCCGCTGTGAATCAGAAGAACATCAGCATATATCTGGTGAATTTCCCTCATCCCGTGTCTTGTTCTTTGTTTTTCTATGATGTCATGGTGTATCTCTATCTCTCTCTGCTTAGCCATATCATTGGCAGAAGGAATTTACATTTTCATGCATGATATTGTGTAGCTCCACCAGAAGGCACTGAAAAGTGAGATCTTACTCTCCTGCAATTTCGGCCACTGTTAAACATTATCTATATGTGTCTTTTATGGATTTTTTTTAACATACTGCTAATCTTCCTTAGCTCATTCTCTATGTTTCAGCTGCATGTAACCACAGAGAGAACGTCTCATTTTTATTATTACCTTCTTCTGATGTGGGCTAAACACAGGAAAGGGAGGTAACCTTACCTCCATGTTAAAGTTAAGCCTTCTCGGCCACTGAGTTGCTTCTGGTCAGAGTGTTTTTATCATAGGAACAGCACTGAGAATGGAATGTGTTCAGAGTGCGTGGTGGTAGGTTTCCATGGTTTTGCACATCATGGCTTCTTTGTTGTAATGTGTCACCTAATGATGCTTAATGATAAGCTCTCAGACACCCAATCCTGCCCTATGATCTCATCTGCTTTGCAAGCTAGACTTAAGAGAATTATATCACTTGATACTTAATCATACTTCTTCATATTTTTATTTGAAGTAAAGGAAATCTAGAATTATCCATAATTTAACCTCAGTTTTGATTACTTTGTAATCTTGGGAAATTTTTCATAGTTTTGTATTTGTGTGTGTGTGTGTGTGTGTGTGTGTGTGTGTGTGTAGTTACTCAGCAGGGCATTAACTGAAGAAATTCCTATAATTTAAAAGACGCATATATCAGGTAGTAAAGACACAATATTAAAAAGTTCAATTAGGTCTGGGGTTTTATAGACCATGAATTAATGGCATCAGGAGCCTCACAAAGCTAATTAATTTGCTTAAGGATAGTTAAACAAGAATATGGTCAAGTTAGGATTACCTTTTAAATGATTAAAGATGTCTCTATCACAAGGTAGTATAACCGAAGTGATAACCAAGTACATAACCAAAATGCCCAGAATGCAATGGTCTGGTGCGGTCACAGCAGTTGGACTGACTTGATCCATAGGTAAGGAGGCTTGCAACATGCCTTGTTCACATTGTGGTGGGTGAAGAAGCAGACTGGGAATGAGACCAGATTCAGGGCTTGGCTATAGAGCAGAAACAGGGCTGAGCTATAACATTCCAAGACTTGCCCTCAGTTCCACTAGTCAAGTTACACAGACTCTCAAACAGCGGTGACCACTAAGGATCAAGGGTTCAAACAAAGCCTGAATGGGGAAAGCCTGTTTCAGTGCATCCCACAATCACATCCTTTCTTAGCTTGGACCAATGTTGATGACTCCCTCATATCTAAAACAGCATCTAGTACCCTCCCGCCACCTTCCACAAAGCATGGGTTTATGACATGCTTGTTATAATGTGAGTGTGTTTATTCACACACTAGGGGTAATGCCAAATGACTAGAACCTTTTCACGATTCGTCTCTTCAATCCTGTTCTGATTTAGAGGTTTAATTCCCAGCCCTGTCATCATCTACTTTATAAAGCTTCATGCTTAAACTGGCATGAAGTCAGGAAATGCTTCTAAAAAATGAATAGGTACCACAGATAATAAAGTTAGACATCAGCGCATTAAAGCTTTTTCTCCCCATGGCCAGTCATCACTGAACGGCATAACATCTGTCATAATAAAGGGCAATGCCTTACAGATGGGCTGATGAGGCATAAAGGGGTGAAGATGATTCACGGCTGACATCCAATGAGATGGGCAAGTTCTTTCTTTAATGACACCCACGTGTTGTTTGTGGAGATAGAATCAGAGGTGGCACATGAAAGAAAAGCCACATAAAAGTGCGGGAACTGTACAGAAGGTTCCTCCAAATGTCCTGTGACTTGGATGGCATCCACACTTTATCTGATGGGATTTAAAAGCCACCGTCTGATGTGTTTATTAAAAATAGATACACGTCAAATCCTCCTCCAAAATCAAGATATCAAGTGCTTTAAGAGACTTGGGAGAGAGCCTGGCAGGTCCTGGAAAGACATAGCCTCAAATTCCAGATCTTTAGAACCTGTGTGAATGTAAAGCCAGGTACGGTCATACACACTTATCAACTTGGTGCTGGGGGGGCAGAGGCAGATGGATACCTGGTGAATATCAGCCGACCAGTTTAGATGAATTGGTGAGTTCTAGGGAAATCAGATAACCTAAGTCAAAGAAGAGCGCGCGCGCGCGCGTGTTTGTGTGTGTGTGTGTGTGTGTGTGTGAAAAACAAAGGTAGGCAGAATGAAAGGAATGGCAATTGAAGTTGATTTCTAGACTGACACACAGACCTGCACAAGCATGCATGTACAGCTGCACATGTGCACTGCACACACATGAACACACACAATGCATACACACACACACACATACACACACACATTCAATATCAACTACCTCAAACTCTATTTTCTGTTGTGTTCAAGAATATGTGAAAGTGTGGTCATGGCGCTAATATTGCTTTTACTGAAGGTCAGAGTGGATATTTTAACTGTTTATTGTTTAGTCCCCATATAACAGGAGGCTCATGGAAAACCTTCATACCTTGCCAGAAATGGTTTTGATCACTAGATATTTTAAGTTTGAGCTATCCATCTGAACCACAGCTGGGCAAAGCTAAATGACCCCTCCTCCCCCCAGTTGGGTGTGAACCACATTCAGATTAGTGGCTTAACTATGAAAGCTTCCCATCATCTCCTCTAGTAAGGGCAGGAATCTTCCTGCTGTCAGCCCAGGCCCGTGAGTTACTCTGTAGAGCAGAAGCCCTGGCAAATACACTGGTCATTCAGCACAATAACCCACAAATCCTTGTCAGCTGAAGTCTCCAAGGTTAGGAAATCAAATTACTACAAAATCATAAAGCAGATTGTCTTGCCTCACACAATAATATCATGTAATAGATTTCTTCAAGCAGCCTTAAGAATACACTGAAGTTGTCTCCTTGTACCAAGGGTGAAAGCAACTCACGACCAGTCAGTGATCAAGGCTGAAACTGCTGCTAAGCAGAGATACCCAGTACTGATCACTAATCCAAAGCAAGAAAGACAAAGCGACATGAGAGTAATATTTTGCCCAAACACTGCAAGGGACTCCATGTCAGAAGGAAGTCACTTGGAACTTGGCATTCATGAACTAGGATACAGTAGTGACCATGCCTGGCTAGCCAGGTTGGCTGTGCCGTTTGCAGGAGTCCATCTGTGTTAAATGCTGGCAATTGCACTTGGCAAATAGAGATCGCCCATTACTGCCAGAAAGAAATCTGTTTACAAAAAAGAACCATCTTGCAACACTATGATCTCAAGCCTCTCTTAAGTTATAAATCAGGCAGCTGATGCCCAAGAAGTTTGCTAATGTGTCCAAGGTTAAAGAAGATGACCTAGCTCACCTCTCTTCACAGCACAGTGGGTTTCCCCCTTCTCTCTCTTGAGTCTGGATGTGATGAGGTCAACCCAGGGGAAGAAGACCAGGATGAAATTTTTTCTCTTGCAATCTGAGCTGTGTGTGCTTGGCTTCTTTCTTCTTGCAAAAGTGCTGGTGAGTGCTTTGCTCATAAGTTAAATGACAGGGCACCTGTGAAACACAGCAGGTGAGTGGAAAGCTTCATTCAATCAGATAAAATATTGATAATTCTCAGGCTTGCTGACAGTGGCACTCTAATTGTCTTCAAGATAGTATTTCATATACCAGGACAGTGATGCTGATTCTCATCATGACAGAGATGCAATGCTGTGGTCAGAGGGAAAAGAACCTCTCCAGGGGTATATGTTTGGACACTTTGGCATCAGCTTGTAGTATATTGTGAAAGAGTCTATAACCTTTAGGAGGTGGAGCGCCTCCCACCCCCACTGAACAAAAGGTTTGATGATAGCCTGGCATGACTTCCCGTTCTCTGACCAGATCCTCCTCCCGTGACTCCCCCATGGGGATGCGAATACCCTTAATTTTATACCCTACCAATCCCTTCTTGTGTTCACTTGCTTCTTGTGAGGTGTGGTCATAGCAGTAGCAAGGTTAACTGGTATGTTCAATACACAAGTCACAAAGAAACAAAAGAGAAAGAAAATGGGGAAAGGGAGGATGGAGGGAGGACAGAAGAAACTAAAGAAAGCATCTCAGGAGTCTGCAGCCAACAGGAGCTAGGGGGAGAGTCCATGCAGGGACAGAGTGAGGTCACCAAATTCAAGGCTGTGCAGCTATTATCTCAGGACTTCAGGATCACATTCTAAACTGATCTGTCATGGTCAGAGGCTGCCAGCAAGGGTTGCTGATGTTGACTGCTATGGGTGCATGTGAGGCATGCATTTAGGTCTTGTAATCTATAAAATGACAACAACAACAACAACAACAACAACAAAAGCATATCAAAGATACAAGTAAAACCAATGCATTCCCCACTGATAAATCCTACTTGCAATAACAGAATTTTTTAACAACACAAATAATAAGTTATTCTGCTCATTCCTTAAACAATCCCTGCAGTGATGTATGTGTGTGTGACAGTGTATGTGTGTGTGTGTGTGTACACATGTGCATGTGCGCAGGTGCATGCATATGAAAACAAGCACACTCACGTTGACTGACTGCTTCTGCCAGTGTCCTTGCTTAAAAACTATGGAATTTGTTCAAGACAGTTAGTTACCAGGGGCAAACATAATATGTAATATTGAGTAACTTTACGGGATTGTTTAAAAAAGAGCATGAAAAATAGGTCCTTAGGTAAATATGAAAAGAGTAAAATAACTTTCAACATGACTCAGCATTGTGACCAGCTGAGACTGGGAAGCCATCTCTATCACCCCACACACACCCCCACTAAAGTCACTTTGCCTCCACAGTCCTGCAGGGATACCAAGGGGACAGTTGGAAGAGGACAGGCTCTTTCCTCACAGAATTAATATCCAAAATCGGCTTCCTTAGGGCTGAGTCTGATTGACAGAGCCTAGGTCACACAGGCATACTTTAGCAACTGGACAGTGTGTATTTCACGATGGAACAGCAAGGACCACACTATGAGGACATCTTAAAATGGAAAGAGTTTGAATTAAGGGGAAAGCCGTAAGTGGCAGATGCACACAACTCTTAGCTTCCCCACTGCCGTAACAGACAGACAGACCCAGGATTCTGGTCACGGAGAGGATCTGTTAAGCTCTCATGGTCTGGTGCTGCTGGCACTTGCTGGTGGCTATCGATTGACTTTGTCCGGAGATGAGATGTTGGTTTCCTGTGGTGTGCTGTTTCTTTCC
This sequence comes from Apodemus sylvaticus, assembly GCF_947179515.1. Lineage (NCBI taxonomy): Eukaryota > Metazoa > Chordata > Mammalia > Rodentia > Muridae > Apodemus > Apodemus sylvaticus. Next base: position 156,910,635 of record NC_067476.1, on the reverse strand, counting down.
TTATTGGTTTTTGTAATGCTAAGTGTGCCTCCCTAGCTCCTCTCTCAGTCACCATGGAGGTTATGCTAAGCTGTACACATCCTTTTATCACCTATATCCTCAAGTGTGTGCATTTTTAAACTCATGCCCTGCTGTAGAAGATGTTTCTTTGCTTCTAAAACACTATAAACCTGTTTGTCTTACCTCCCATCCATGTTTTTCTATTAATCTCTCTCTCTCTCTCTCTCTCTCTCTCTCTCTCTCTTTCTCTCTCTATCTCTCTGTGTGTGTGTGTGTGTGCGTGTGTGTGTATGCATGTGTATGTGTATGTGTGTGTGTATGCGTGTGTGTGTGTGTGTGTATGTGTGTGCGCATGTCTGCCTGCCTGTCTGTCTGTTGATCTGTTTTGCTCTCTTTCCCTAATATAGACTGTGATCTTTAAGGATATGAGTATTTAAAATGATAATTACCCAAACCCAACACAGTGTTTGGTAGACACTGTCACTGATAAATATTATTTAATGAACTACATAAGATTTCAATATTGCATCCAAATACAATTTCAAAATATCCTATGGTTCAATTTATTCATTCTGAAGATAAATAAACTAGAGCCAGAAGAGGCACTTACCCATGGTCGCACCAAGTCCAGAGATGAAAAGGGGGTCAAGGAAGGAGGCCCACGGGACCTACAGACCCTGGGAGGCCTTTTTCCTTATTATACTGGGACACATATGGCTATTTTTGTGCCTATGGATGTGCCTCAGTCTGGGCCTCAGTGCTACTTCTCCATTCTTGATCGACTCCCGTTAGTTACTGCTGTTGTCACATTTTTACTTCTGAATTCAACTCATCTGTATAACTACATTTATATATCTGCATGAAGCCTAAGAACCACAAATGACTCGATTTCCTTAATGTAACAACAGCCCACGGTCACATTTATTTTCCTGAAAGATGACATAACTTTATTATTCTTCGTGGCTGAAAGACAGCCGCTGTACATGGAAACCACATTTTGCTCAGCTATTCCTCTGTTGATAGATAATGAGGCTGTCTCTGTGGCTTCGCTGTTGTGAAACTCAGTAAACACTGATGTGCGAGAAGGCTGTGGTATGTCCCTGTGAGTCTTCTGGGTAAATGTCCAGGAGTGGTACAGCTGCTCCACCAAGTGACTTCGGTAGCGGCTAGCCTGGTCTACACATTCACTTCCTTGATGAATGGCACCTGTCCAGGTATATGGACTCCAGCCTGTGCTACTTCTAAAGTAATACAGGAAAAATGCTGACACCGTTCAGTGCTCAGGGTGGGATTAAGTGTTCCGAAGGGGCAGGCAAGAGGCAAATATGTGCTGTTATATGGCCATAATGGTATCACTTAAAGAAATATCATTACTTATAGTAATTCTAAAATTCTAGAAAATTCTCACTACGTTGGCTGCATTCTATAAATAAACTCCATGAATATATACAGCTATACCAAGACACGGGACTTAATATTAGCACATAAAATACTAATTAAAATTAATTTTAGTCTCTGTAAGCCTATGAATATATGTATTGGGACTGGGGAAATGGCTCCAGAAATGAAATAGCACTTGCTGAGTAAACATGAGGAACTTATTTCAGATCTCAGAACCACACTCCTTAAAAATGATGCATGACTGTGCATGGACCTGTACCCCACATGCAGTGAGGATTAGAGACAGGCGCATCCTGAGGCTTGCTGGCCACTAGCCTAACTCTATGTTCAGTGAGAGACCCTATCTCAAGAGAATAAGGAAGACCAAGGACTGAGTCCATGGGCATGTAGGGATCCACACTGCCCGGAGACACCTACTGAAGAATTCTCATGACCAGAAAAAGAGAGTTGAGTGCGGTAACCCAATCACAAAGAACACACATGGTATGCTCGCACTGATAAGTGGATATTATCCAAAAACTCTGGATACCCAAGACACAATTCACAGACTACATGAAACTCAAGAATAAGGAAGACCAAAGTGTGGGTGCTTTGGTTCTTCTGAGAAGGGGAACAAAATACTCACAGGAATAAATATGGAGACAAAGTGCAGAGCAGAGACTGAAGGAAAGGTCATCCAGAGACTGTCCCACCTGGGGATTCATCCCAAATACAATCACCAAACCCCAGCACTATTGTGGATGCCAGCAAGTTCTTACTGAAAGGAGCCTGATATGGCTGTCTCCTGAGACTCTACCAAAGCCTTGCAAATACAGAGGTTTATTCTCACAGCCAACCATTGGACTGAGCACAGGGTCCTGAGTGGAGGAGTTAGAGAAAAGACTGAAGGGGCTGAAGTGGTTTGCAACCTCATAGGAAGAACAACAATATCAACCAACCAGAGCTCCTAGGGACTAAGCCATCAACCAAGCAGTACACATGGCTCCAGTTTCATATGTAGCAGAGGGTTGCCTTGTCAGGCATCAATGGGGGGGGGAGGAAGACTCAATAGATGCCCCAGAATAGGGGAATTGAAGATGGATAGGTGGGAGTGGAATGGGTGGAGGAACACCCTCATAGAAGTAGGGGGAGGGAGGATGGTATCGGGGGTTTCTGGGACGTGAGAAACTGAAAAAGGGGATAACATTTGAAGTGTAAATAAAGAAAACATCCCCAAAAAAGAAGAAAGGAAAAATAAAAGAGAGTTGAGTCACATGGTCTTTGGAAGGCTTTGGAATCAACACTTCACTGACATCTTCTGGGTTACTCTGCCATCCGTGTAACAGAGTTGCTCTATGTTCCTTCTATGTGTTGCTGCGCGATCCAAGGGTGGTAAGTCTCAGAGGCTTGACGTGGGTTTGTTACTCACTTTGGGGGAAAAGTATCTAATTGATATTCTTGTCAAGAAACAAAATTATGCAAAGCACCGGTCCCAAATAAAGTTAATGCCACGGTCTCAGTATCTGTTCCCTCCAGCCCCGTATACCAAAACCCAGTCACCAGTGCAGTGATTGGCATTAGAAGATAAAGCCTTCTCCTCTCTCCTCTGAGGAACCTCTTAACTGAGCTCTTGGGTGTAACTTTGCTGTCTTCTCAAGCACCATTATTTCTTTTAACCCTCATGTTTGACATCTGTACTAAAATCTCTCTTAATAATTTCACTCCAGTAAGATGGGACGTTTGGGAGGTAGTCATGGAGACCACACCCTCATGAAGGGAACTGATGCCCTAACAAAAGAAGCCTAAGGATGCTCTTCCATCCTCCTACTATGGAAGGATGTGGCAAGAAGGCAGCATCTTTGAAGTGGAAAGCTTGGTCCTGGAAAACACTAAGTCTTTGCCTCAATCTTGGACTTCCCAGATTCCCAAGGTCAGTACCTACTTCTGTTGTCTATAAGTTATGCAATCTAAGGTATTTTGTTCACAGCCCAAGTGGACTCAGATAGCTATGTTTACTATGTCAAAATAAGGCTTGTCTCAAAGGAAGGAACTGAGATGTACTCTGTTTCGTCTGATCAGCATTGCACAGGTTCCAGGAAACAGGAACAGGAGTTAAGTCCATGTCTGAGATCAAAACTAATAACTGTGCTCAACCTGTAAATATGTGCCCTCTCTCATAATGGCTAAATTTATCATTTCCTCACATGCATCAATGTAGATATTAAATTGATGGTACATTGCAAAGATGGTGTTCTGACCAATAAATTGTGGTAGAATGGAATAGGCAAGCTCCAAGAGGATACTACAGGTCTCTCTCTCTCTCTCTCTCTCTCTCTCTCTCTCTCTCTCTCTCTCTCTCTCTCTCTCTTCATCCTTTTACTCTTTCCTCTTCCTCCTCCCTCTCCCCCTCCCCTCCTCTCCTCTTCTTCCCCTTCCCCTCCCCCCTTCCCTTCCTTCCCCTCCCCTCCTCCCCTCCCCTCCCCTCCCCCTCTTCCTCCCCTCCCCCTTCTTCCTCCTCCTCCTCCTCCTCCTCCTCCTCCTCCTCCTTCTTCTTCTTCTTCTTCTTCTTCTTCTTCTTCTTCTTCTTCTTCATCTTCTTCTTCTTCTTCTTCTTCTTCTGTACTTGCCCTCACAACCCACCAGCAATGCTATCAAGAAGCCAATATGCACAGAAAAGCCATGCAAGTCTGTTCAGTGCAACACAGTGTGGCTTGCTGGAGTTTAAGTGAGCAAGCCCTGAAGTGATGGCTCTTCTTGGCCCTTGGCACTGTTTCTGGTACCAAGTAAAGCAGAAATTAGTGATGCTCTCTAAATCTGAACAAATTACACAATCTCCACCAATAGGACGCCATTGCTTTAGGGTGTAGAGGTATTGTAACTGGCTCGTGGAGTCTAGATGGTCATCAAGGGAGTTTCTGTAACCAAGCACAAACATGGCTTCAGCATGAGCAATGGGAGAAACTGCGAGTGTTCACAAGAAATACTTGGTAGACACTGGGCAGTGCTCAAGTAGGATTCCAGTATGAGCTGGAGAGGTTGGAACATTAACATAACAAAATAAAGAGAATATCCTTGGGAACCATTAGATGTTAGTGCCATCTGAGCTAATGCAGGAAATAGAAAATGTTCCCAGAGTGCTGGGTAGTCCAACTAAAGACTCAGGCACCCAAGGCTTCCTGTTTTCTCCCCTTTACCTGCCATGAAAAAAATGTGAGAGACCAAAGACAAGTGAAACAAAACACATACTAGGTTTAAGGAAGCCAAGAACAGGCGAGCTCACAAACCTGAACACGTTGAAGCCTCTTTAGATCATGAATGGTGCTAAAGTGGAAACAGGACTTATAGGCAAAGGTCATATAGAAACAGCTCTATGGGAGAAATCTCTGTGGAGGAAGCTAAGTCTATCAGTCTATCGTTGTGAAGTCCTTCATGAAGACCTCAGCAGGGTGACAATGGGCCATGGAATCTTGGCTTCTATGTCTTCTCATTACACAACAGGGCTTCTAGGGATTAGAAAACTATTGCCCAAAAATTTTAAATGAAGCTAAAGTTAAGAGAGGTGTAATTTGGTGGGGCCTGCAAGGTTTTGTTGATTCCTTCTCTATAATGCTATTTAAAAGAGTAAGAAGGCTTTGCTATTGTTCTTCTTTGTGTGCTTGTCTGTTTTGAGGCTAAAAGGTCTCTGAAGAAGGTTGCAATTGAAGAGACACGACAGGTTAGGACTACAAAGACAGTTACAGCACAAACTGAGCATCATTCTGAGTTCCCCAACGGCCGTAAGCAAGTGGTAATCTAAGAAATCTACAGATCTGCCTATGGATCCCCAGTGTCCTTTTGAATGGGAGGACCCACAGCTGTTGTTGCTCGTGTATGACCAACTGTGATACATGATGGGGATGATGCTCTTTTCAGTTCATGGGTATAGAGAGCTAGAAAAGACCTTAAAAATGGTGAAATAAGACTTGAGGGACTTCATCCACACAAATGCCAGAAAATGACAGGTTTTTTGGACTTCAAGTTTAAACCTGATACCATTGCGGAAGGGTCTTAGAAGTACCATGGATGCATAATACACTGTGCATGGAAAAGGATATGAACAAACAACTGTTTGTTTAGATGTTTGTTTAATGGGGAGGATGCTTCCTCAAGAAGGCTGAGTCCTACTCTGCAAGGTCTTCCTGAATCATGAGTAGCAGTTCTCACACTGACTGATGGGATTTTATATCTCTTCCATCTAGAAAGGCTTTATTACTTCTATGGTCAATAATATCTGCATCTCTCTATGTCTCTTTATGTCTCTATCTCTCCTAGAGCCACCAACATTTCTTGGTAATACAGATCAGACATGGAGGCCATAAGGAGCTACCAACAACTCTGGTCAATAGAAAGTTAAGTCCAGATGTGAAGGGAAGGCAGCCTGTAACTGATCCCAGCTCCTGCTGGAAAGAACAGATTAGTCTTCATTTCTAGGCCATGCTCAAATTAAAACTTTATAAACAAACTAAATATTATTTAGTATATAGTTAAAATAGCACAGGTGGGACTGGAAAGATGGCTCAGGGGTTAGGGATATGTATTGCTCTTCAAGAAACCCAGTACCCACAACCACCTGTAACTCTAGCCCCAGAAAACCTGGTATCTCTGGCCTCTACAGGCATCAACACACATATGAACATGCCTATACACTGGCATTCACCCATGCACACAGTCTAAAAGGATAGCACAGAGATTCTGTTCATGTTAGCTTTACTTCTCCTTACCTGAAGCTAAGTCATCAGAACACTAAAGGAGTTAAGATGCCATTAGACAGCTCTCAAGATACCATCTTCACAATTTGTGGCATTAATAATTGATTTCAAGCTCTGGAATGCCTGTGGTTTGATGTAGACACAGTATCCCTGTCTTCCTTATAAATGTCATATGCATTTCTTATGATTATTCAATGTCATTGATGTTTATTTTTCTTCTGTGTTGGTGTGTACACAGCTGCCTATTCCCTTCCCATGCACCCTTTTGAGGGTAACAAGTTAAGTTCTTCTCCTATATCATCAAAAATGTCTAAAATAGGATAAAGGCAGAGGATTACATAGGAGATAGAGTGCCCCAGAGTTGAGCTCTCTAAACTGAACCAGGGCTAGGGATCAGACATCTGACTGGAGTGTGTAAAGGGGTCAGACAGATGTGGCCCAAATCCAAGTCACACATTGTAGCAGCTATGGGACCTCCATGAAGTGAGTTAAAAACCTATGGGCTCCAGCTGACCCATCTGTTAAGGGAGTGTAATGATGATGTCATTAGGAAAAGAAAACGTATCTTGATGGTGTAGGAGATGGTGTTTAAAATATGTGCAAATTATTTGAGTCTATTCCAAAAAGAAAGTGTCAGAACCAGTATATTAGGGCTCACGGGACACCAATGACTTGAGAATTCTAAAGAACTGTGGATTTTAATGACAGAATTATTGAGAAAATTAAGTCACCTGGTACATGAAAATATTCACGGCACAATGCCTGCTGCATCATCAAGATTTCGTCAATATTAGTTACCAATACCACTATATTTTGTATATGGTAAATACTGATACTTGCTTCTCTACCCCATTTCCTAATAACAGAACCCTAATATTTGTATGTGCAGACAAAAAGGGTGTGACTCCGAGGTAAGGCCATTCCTTTGCCCTCTGGCACTCCATTCCTGACGGGCAAGTTAAGTGGAGCCTTGTGACAACTGTCTACAACAATTGAAATATGAGACTGGGGTTACAGCAGCCACCCTTGAGTATGGAGGCAAACAGAAAAGGGCAAAGCTTTCAAGAAAAAGAGCATTCGACAGCCTTGCTTGCTCTTCCTGCCCACTGCAGTAGTCAGTTCTCCCCAGTGCACATGCCTCTGGGGATCCTTTGGAAAAGTAAGACAATGTCACATTTTGTTTAAGAGGGCAATATATCCCGGAGTATGCCATCAGCCTCTCTTGTAGCTAAGGGTAGCCATAGAATATAGTACTGTCAACTAAAACAAACCACCTTTCTCCTAGGTATTTAAGAAAGAATTGGCTTCTCCACTTTGTCCCCCTTCTTTCTCATAATAGACACTTTAATCCTATTCGGACTATGTCAGCGTCTGCTTTACTGGAACAGTAGGTGCTGGGGACCAAGCTTGGGATGCAATGAGATCATTTTGTGTTCTATCAGCAAAGCTTACAGACCCCAGAGAAGGGACCTACACTGGGGCCTGAGGAAAGAGAGCTTGTTGTGAACACTGAACAAAAGGGTTAGTCAAAGCTGCAAGGGCTGCCTCAGATTGCATGGCGGTCCATACTTTGTGTAGGGACCATCAGCCTGTTATCATTTGATGCTCACTTGAGAAAAAGGGTGTGACTCTGAGGTAAGGCCATTCCTTTGCCCTCTGGCACTCCATTCATTCCTGAAGGGCAAGTTAAGTGGAGCCTTGTGACAACTGTCTACAACAATTGAAATATGAGACTGGGGTTACAGCAGCCAGCCTTGAGTATGGAGGCAAACAGAAAAGGGCAAAGCTTTCAAGCTTCCTGAGCAACTGAAAAAAGACAAAAGACACAAAGAACACTGAAGAATCAATCCTCTTGCCAGCCCAGGAAGTCTTTGTTCCTGTTTTCCTACCATGTCATAATCAGGGTTTGCAATGCGACTTAACTGCTGTGTGTGTAAAGCTGGTAATGATGCCATGTTATTGCTGGCTGCCAAGAAGGTATGGATGATATATACGTGAAATCATTAATTGATTTATCATCAGTATAACTTCATTTCTGAGATAAACCGTTTTGATTGGAGGCAACAGTTGACAGGGGCATTGATGATATTTGTGATTACTCAATACCACTCATGGAATGTCGCTTCCATCTCAAAGACAGTGTGCATAGCCCTCTGTGGGCCTTCTCAGTCCTCAGTGTCCTGTTCCTTGATTGCTTCGTGGTATATCAACAGGCCTTTCTGTAATCCTCATATTAAGTCATTTGAGAATAATTTGTAGGACACAGATTCCATTTGTAGCCCCTGTGTATACACAGAGCAGAGTGAGGGATGTGGACGACCGTTGATCAATACTTGTAGAAATAAATTAGAGCTCTGAAAACAATTTTAAATATATGGTAGGTCTCCGGTAATATTATAAACTAATATCTGATATTCTGTCACTTAAAGAAACAGAATAAAGGGATATGAAATAAGATTGCTTTATCTCCTTGCAGGGAAGCTTCATTTAATAACGACAAGATGTCTTTGAGCACACACCTCTCCCCCTGGTGGTACATTCAGCCTGAATATTGTTCTCAGTTTAATGTTTAATGCCCTTTGAGATCAGACAGGAATCAAAAGCAGTGACCTGGTGTGCTCCATTAATGATAAACACAGTATTCCGCCTTGGTGCTGAATAGTGAACAGCAACACAGAGTAGAGGGGGAGCTGTTTCCTCATGCATATGGATGGAGGGCAGCCACCCTGGGAGGGCCCAAGGACGAAGTGCCACAAAGACCTTCAGACAGTGTGAGGCCTGACTCTATCACCTGATCCTTTGAAAGAACATCTGAGAACTCACCAGGTAACTCCAGGTGCCAAAGTGGTGTCAGCAAGGCCAGCAGACCATGAAGGGAATAGCATACACACCAACACAGGAGGGATAGCCCAGGGTGAGGAGCCTCCCTTTGATAGCATCTGCTGCTGCTGCTGCTGCTGCTGCTGCTGCTGCTGCTGCTGCTGCTGCTGCTGCTCTTCCTCTTCATCCCAAGCCCATCGGCCAATCCAATCTCACTTATGTTACCCTGGCTCTACACAAAATACAGGTTGGAGAACAATTAAAGTTTGGTTTTATTCTTCAAACATACACACACACACACACACACACACACAATCTAGGCAAGAAGAAAAATAGGCAAAATAGAGAAAAAACTAAATTAGTAAGAGTATTCTTATAAAATTTTGATGACTTTTAAGTTTCTGTGTGTATGTGTGTGCATGTATATGGGTATGGGTTCCCATGGAGGCCAGAAGATATTTATTTATGCATGATGGTAAGTTCCTGCAATGGGTTCCAGGAACCAAAACTGGAGCCTCTTAAGTGTTGAGTCATCTGTCTAGCCCGAGATATTATTAAAAGCAAAAGATGCAGGATTCAAAAATCAAGCTGAATGGGTCAGGTACAGAAGTGAAGGAAGCAGCGTGGATTGTTTTAGGACAACTTGTGTTAGTTTTAAACTCTTAGAGTCACGATTAGATTATTTAAGGGAAATCTGAATCCTGGAACAGAAGGGCCAAGTTAAAGAAGAAGAAACCCAGTATGTCGGGAATGTGCCACCCTCCTGGGTTTGGCCTCGGAGAGTTGATTTAAAGCAAAGACAACATGGTCATCAGTAGCCTGTCCAAGCATCATAAAGAGACATCAGGTTGATGAGAAAAATACTGGATTACTACTGTAGATATTGTCATACTCAAAAGCATCACATCCATTTGCTTAACGGCACCAATGACAGAAAAAGGCAACAGCCACCAACTTAGGATAGCACAACAAAAATCTCTTCTGAACGCCCGCATTCTTTCACCTCTACAGAGTAGGTTTTTCCTAATCTAAGATGGCCCTCCTTTGGAAAATCAAGAGAAACGACCCAGAAAATGAGAATCAAATGCTACCTCAGAAACAAGAAAAGAAGGTAATTGAAAATAGACATTAGACTTAAGCAGAGACAAGTCACAAAGAGAATGAATCCCAGCCCAAGCAGCCCATGAAGATGGTCTCCTCCAGCTTTGCCTGTGGAAAGAATAGAAAGTTAAGGTCACAGGAAGACACTCCCTCACAGTCCAGCCAAGTTCACAGCTAACATTACAATGTGATGATGATACAGCAATGAGTTCCGGCGTGGGTATGGGAATCTTAAAATTCTTTCAGACCCAGTGTCTCCTCTCCTTATGTTTTCTCATTTCAGATACTCTATGCCTAACAAAAGGACAAGAACGAGGAAAAGGAACAAAGTGAAGATCATTCTAGAAATCTTCAGCTAGTCAAATGCCCAGAATGACTGACCTGAGTTTCTCAGTCCCAAGAGATACATCTCCATGTTTGTCTTCGTTCTCACATGCCGTCATCCTTGTGTCTGCTCTTATCCCTCTCTGTCCAGATACCTGCTTATAAAGAGTCTTAGTCACTGAGTGTTAGGGCTCAACTCATAACCTCCCACCCTCAACCCATCACATCCTAAGGGTCTCAGATGTCCCCCAACAGAGGAATGGATACAGAAAATATGGTATATATATACACAATGGAGTATTATTCAGCCATTAAAAACAATGAATTCATGAAATTCTTAGACAAATGGATGGAACTGGAAAATATCATCCTGAGTGAGGTGACCCAGTCACAGCACTTATGGTATGCACTCACCGATAAGTGGATATTAGCCCAGAAGCTTGGAATACCCAAGACATATTTCACATATCAAATGAAGCCCAAGAAGGAGGAAGAACAAAGTATGGATCCTTGGATCCTTTGTAGAAAGGAGAAAAATACCAACAGAAGGAGATACAGAGACAAAAGGTGGAGCAGAGTCTGAGGGAAAGACCATCCAGAGACTACCCCACCCACCCAGGGACCCATCCTATATACAGTTGCAAAACCCAGACACTATTGTGGATGCCCACAAATGGTGGCTGACCAAAGCCGGATATAGTTATCACCTGGGAGGCTCTCCTAGTGCATGACAAATACAAAGGGGGACACTCTCAGCCAGCCATTGAACTGAGCACAGGGTCCCCAGAGAAAGATCCCAAGGAGTTGAAGGGGTTTGCAGCACCACAGGAGGAACAATATGAGTCACCTAGTACTCCCAGAGCTCCCAGGGACAAAACCATCAACCAAAGAGTACACATGGAGTTACCCATGGCTTCAGACACATAGACAGCAGAGGATGGTCTTGTTAGACACCAAAGGGAGGAGAGGCCCTCGGTTCTGGAAAGACTTGATTCTTTGGTATAGAGGAAGCAGGACAGAGAAGCGGGGGAGGGCTGACTGGGGAAGGGGAGATAATTTATGGGATTTTCAGGGGAGGGGGAACAAGGAAAGGGGACAACATTTGAAATGTAAATAAAGAATATATCTAAAAACAACAACAACAACAACAACAAAAACTATCTCAAAAAGCCAAGGCTTCAGTGGACCTTTTTGGAAGGGCAGGATTCATCCAACAGCAAATGAAAACTTGTGGATTGTTAGGATAGAGTTAGTTAGGAGAGTAGCCATTTTCTCTTTCTTTTCTCAGGGGTACCACACACACACACACACACAGAGAGAGAGAGAGAGAGAGAGAGAGAGAGAGAGAGAGAGAGAGAGAGAGAGAGAGAAGCAGTAGTGTCTTGTAGCTTTTTTTGTGGAGTTGCAAACCAATGTCACTTAAGTGACAGAGTTCTAGAAGAGACTGTGTCCTCAATTCCCCTGATTCTAGGAAATTTTGATCCTTGTTCTTTATAACGGATAGATTCAGCAGTAAGGGTTTAAAGGACATGTACCTCCAAAGTCCAAATCCCTAAATCAATGAGTTTGTTAGGGTCACTTGCAGGAGCCTGAGTGACTCAGAATCAGCCCTGTCACCAAGGTGCTCATTCTGGGTGAACTCACAAAGCTGCGACTCTAAAGTCCCCTGCTGTCTCCTCAGTAATCACCACTGCAAGTATAACTGGGGAGTGGCCTTGCAAGGCCTCTGAGTTTTTGCTGCCTGAGATTTGACAGTTTGCTTTACTCCCTGACTTTTCTAGTCCTCTCTTCCTTCCAGGAGAGATATTTCAGTCCCAACCCAAGGAGATCACTACACATGAATGCTTATTAGGATGTATGGGAACTGAACACTGACCCACAAACTCTTCCAGACACTTCTGGTCCACTCTGTGGCAGAAGGTTTTTTTTTTTCCTAATGATAAATACATGGCATTTTTCTGGTTGGTATTTCTGTAGTAAAAGCCTCAATTTTGTGCTGGAATAATCACGTCTCTTATGAATCTGCTCTGACCATGAAGAATCTCTTTTTAATAATGTGATAACTCATCTCAGCATTAATTTTAAATTTGACTTTTGTACTTGGCTTGGTATTACCCACATGTCTTTCAATAGTTACCAAAAAACTACTTAGGACAATGTTAGTAGGATTTTAATTTTTAACTCAGGAGCAGGCCATTGAATTTCTAATTAACTCCCACCCCTTGTTTTAATCTTAATGTGTGGTGGCAAAAGGCAAAGTCACATCTGGCGATGTAAACATAAGGCAAATCTACTTCCCTTGAGTCTTGCCAAAGCTTTCCTTAAGATTAGTGACATGAAGACACTTCTCCCCCTGACTAGTGTTGGCTACATTTACAGACTCTGATCAGACAGCTCTGAAACCTGAGCTCTCTGATTATCATTGCAGAGGAAATGCTGGGAGCCTCAGGAACAATTAATAACTCATGTCAATAATTAACTTTTCACTGGGAACTCCCTGCTCACAGCACAGACACTGTGAGATTTGCAAAACCCCCAGGGGAAGGCTTGCTGTACAGAGTTTATATTCCCACTCCATAAACCCCAGTCAGACACCACCTTAGTCACCACGAACAAATAAGAGAAACTTGAGATAAATTCAGAAACTGCAAGTTAGCATCCTCAAACAATTGTGTCCTCAATTCCCCTGATTCTAGGAAATTTTGATCCTTGTTCTTTATAACGGATAGATTCAGCAGTAAGGGTTTAAATATACTTTCTTTTGGACAGTGTTCACAAAAACACAAATGAAGTCAGAAATGTTTAGTTGGAAATACACTTTACATAACAATATATACTAATGAGACAGTTTCCACATGATGAACTGCAGGGGTGACTCTTTTCCCTCCATGAGTTGACGGAAGCCTTCTATTGTTTGGGTGCTACATAATCAACATTATAGCTAGAACTTTCTCAAAGGGTCCAAACTGCAATTCAAGCCTCTCCTCCTCCTCTGATCTAAACAGAAAAGCAGCTGTATTCTCGTAGATGCCGCATACGTAAATCAATACACCCTCTTGGAGAACAGAGCTGGAGATTCAATTTGAAGTAGCAAGCAGTTATAAAAATTTTTCTAGGAATAGCTGTAACCAGTAATTACCTGATTGCTCTGAAGAAATCATAAAACTTTACTGATGGACATAAAAGAAAACTTAAATAAATGGAGAAATACATCATCACCCTGCATATGTTAGGAAAAATGAATCTTCTCTCTAAATCAATGTGTGGGTTTGATGTGGTGCAGTTAAAAATGTAGTAAAAAATTCTTTTACCTTAGCAAAGTAATTTATGAGTTTATCAGCACCAATGCGCAAAGTACAGTCCAGGAAAATTATGCCAATATTGATATTGCCATCAGAGAATTCTTTCATAATGACAAGATCTACAAAGGAGTAATGGTGGTTGTCTGGTGGGAGAAGACATGAGTAGGTGATAGGGCTGAAGCTGGAGTGGACAGGAACATCTGAGAAATAGTAAGGGTGGTGTCATAGAAGTGATGGGTGGTGGTGGTGGTGGTGGTGGTGATGATGGTGATGATGGTGATGATATGCTTCTTTCAGGTAGTTCAAAGAGGTTAAATTCATTGTGACCAATTGAAAGGCTCCAATAGGTCTAGAGGGGTGCTCACTGGTTAAGAGCACCTGTAGCTCTTACAGAGGACCTGAGTTCAGTTCCTGCCAAAATCAACTATGCCAGGCAGCTTACAGCTGCTGCATTCAGTACACTCTCTGGCTGTCTTAAACACCTCTCTCCTTCTCTCTCTCTCTCTCTCTCTCTCTCTCTCTCTCTCTCTCTCTCTCTCTCTCTCTCTCTCCCTCCCTCCCTCCCTCACTTTTACTCTCTCCCTCTCTCTCTTTCTCTCTCTCCCCTCTTCTCTCTCTTCTCTCCTCTCTCTTCTCATAATTAAAAATACATCTTAAGAAAGAGAAAGGTTCAAATAGTTTTGTGTTAATTTCTACCCACAAAATAATCATAGATATGATATATTGACATATTAAACATCAAAATAAATGTAGCCAATATTTTGGCATATATAAAAATGTGTTAGTCTGATTTTCATCAATGCAAAAAATTCTCCACTACGGAAAAATCGGTACAATTCCTTACATCTCAAATCTAATCTTTTCTAATTTAAAAAAAAAAAAAAGTAAAGTTTGGAGGCAATGTGGGGCTTTCTGATTCTCGGCAGTCTCTGGTACCTTATGTCATCGCGGTTCTTCCCAATTCCCCCTTTTGAAACCTTAGAAGTCACAGAAGATAAAATGCCCAAACCTGAGACTGACAGCGAATACATTACCAGAATTGCAAAGCAGGACTTTCTGCTGGTTTTTATTTAACTTACACAGACACAGGGGTGGCAGCTCTCTCTCTCTCTCTCTCTCTCTCTCTCTCTCTCTCTCTCACACACACACACACACACACACACACACACACACACACCAGACAAGCTTGTTCTTTACAAAAGAACAGACTGGGAGCCTGAGCAGAAGCAGCATCTGCTTGGCACCTGTGTGTTGTACCTGTCAATTTACTCAGAAATCTTCAACTGACAACAAGCAGGACCCCGGGACCGCCAGCATCACCCTCTGAGCTGGCCCTCTCTGCTGATACTGGCTTCTGCCTCCCAGAGCACCATGGGAGATTCAAGCTCCACAGTATTGCCTCTGCCTAGAGTGCAATGCTTTCCCTGCAGGGAGGTCTGCACTAACCTGCAAGAAAGACCCTCAGAAAGAAGCATCCTGCAAAATGTCTCTGTAGATCATAGAAACCAAACTTTCATGGTGTGTCACAGTTCACCAATTTGACAGGGACTTTATCTTTTGAAGTATGACCAAAAAAATTGTAAATAATTATTACAGAAAAGCAGCATAACTTAGTCCTATCACTTTATCTTGAGACAAAATCATAAGCTACTTTGGGCTTTAATGTTACCCTCGGCGTTCACAGCAAAACCTTCTCCTGGGGGTCATCTTAAAGTTTTGTTTTAAAATTCGGGACAGTGTGCATGCACTGGGTGATACTACACACCCTGCATCAGGCTCTGCCTCTGGTCTTGTTAGGAAATGTCTTCAGAAGAGTCTCAACCAGAACTGTGGAGGCCAGAGGGGCACATGGAAGGCCAGCTGGGAGGATTCAGTGTGCTCTGGTGAATCCAGCAGGCCCCGGAGGGAGCCTTCAGGTGTCTGCTTCGGGATCTGAACAGCCTGGGCCACAGCACTCGGGTCTCCAGCAAGTGCAAGGGGCCTGGTGTGCACCAGAGGCAGACTGGGAGTGCACAGCTTGGTTTGGCAGCACATAGCTTAGGTTCCAGTCCTGAGACCTCTGGCGGGAGCCTTCAGATCTCTGCTTCAAGATCCAGAACACCCTGGGCTGCAACACCACATCTCCAGATCCTGCAAGAGGCCAGAGGGGCACCAGGAAGGCTGGCTGGGAGGAGTCAGTGTGCTCCGGTGAATCCAGCAGGCCCTGGCGGGAGCCTTCAGGTCTCTGCTTCAGGATCTGAGCAGCCTGGACCACAGCACCCTGTCTCCAGGCAGTGCAGGAGGTCAGCTGTGCACCAGAGGCCACCTGGGAAGAGGCAGCTTGCACTGGTGAGTCCAGCATTGACAAGACCAACTAACACCAGTGAGAACTAGATGGCAAAAGGCAAATGCAGGAACGTCACTAACAGAAATCAAGGCAATATGGCAGCATCTGAACCCAATTCTCCTTTAACAGCATGTCCTTGATACCCCATCACGCCAGAAAAACAAGATTTGGATTTAAAATCACTGGTCATGATGCTGGTAGAGGAACACATGAAGAATATACTTAAAGAAATTCAGGAGAAAATGGATCAAAAGTTAGAAGCCCTTACAAGGGAAACACAAAAATCATTGAAAGAAATTCAGGAGAATACAAAAGCCAATAAGGAGGAAACACAAAAATCACTTAAAGAAATACAGGAGAACTTTGGTCATCAGGCTGAGGCCATGAAAGAGAAAACACAAAAATCTCTTAAAGAATTACAGGAAAGCACAAACAAGCAAGTGAAGGAGCTAAGCAAAACCATCCAGCGTCTAAAATCAGAAGTAGAAACAACTAAGAAAACTCAAAGGGAGACAACTTTGGAGATAGAAAACTTTGGGAAGAAATCAGGGGATGTAGATGCAAATATCAACAACAGAATACAAGAGATAGAAGAAAGAATCTCAGATGCTGAAGATACCATAGAAACCATGGACTCAACAGTTAAAGAAAATGCAAAATGCAAAAAGCTTGTAACCCAAAACATCCAGGAAATCCAGAACACAATGAGAAGACCAAACCTAAGGATTATAAGCATAGATGAGAGTGAAGATTTACAACTTAAAGGGCCAGCAAATATCTTCAATGAAATTATGGAAGAAAACTTCCCTAACCTAAAGAGAGAGATGCCCATGAATATACAAGAAGCCTACAGAACTCCAAACAGACTGGACCAGAACAGAAATACCTCCAGTCACATAATAATCAAAACACCAAATGTACTAAACAAAGAAAGAATATTAAAGGCAGTAAGAGAAAAAGGCCAAGTAACATATAAAGGAAGACCTATCAGAATCACACCAGACTTCTCACCTGAGACTATGAAAGCTAGAAGATCCTGGGCAGATCTCATGCAGACTCTAAGAGAACACAAATGCCAGCCAAAACTACTATACCCAGCAAAACTCTCAATCACCATAGATGGAGAAACTAAGATATTCCATGACAAAACCAAATTTACCCAATATCTATCCACAAACCCATCCCTACAAAGGATAATAGGAGGAAAACACCAATACAAGGAGGGAAACTTCACCCTGGAAAAAGCAAGATAGTAACCTTCTTTCATCAAACCCAAAAGAAGTTAACCAATCAAATTTAAAAAATAACATCAAAAATGACAGGAAGTAATAATCACTATTCCTTAATATCTCTTAACATCAATGGAGTCAATGCCCCAATAAAAAGACATAGACTAACCGTCTGGATACGTAAACAGGACCCTACATTTTGCTGCATACTGGAAACACACCTCAGGGTCAAAGACAAGCACTACCTTAGAGTAAAAGGCTAGAAGACAATTTTACAAGCAAATGGTCTCAGGAAACAAGCTGGAGTAGCCATTCTAATATCAGATAAAATTGACTTTCAACCCAAAGTCATCAAAAGAGACTCTGAAGGACACTTCTTGCTGGTCAAAGGAAAAATACAACAAGAAGAACTCTCAATCCTGAATACTATGCTCCAAATGCAAGGGTACCCTCATTCATAAAAGAAACTTTATTAAAGTTCAAAGCACACATTGCTCCTAACACAATAATTGTGGGTGACTTCAACACTGCACTTTCCTCAATGGACTGATCAGGAAAACAGAAACTGAACAGGGACACAGTGAAACTAATTGAATCTTTGGACCAATTAGGTTTAACAGATATATATAGAACATTCTATCCTAAAGCAAAAGAATATACCTTTTTCTCAGCACCTCATTGTACCTTCTCCAAAATAAAAATCTTTATATCTTTTTACACACCCACAATCTGACTTGCCCTCTTCTATGCTAATTGTGTGACTGCTGTGAGTCACCACAAAAAGAGACAAGAGTTCAGCACCAAGATCAAGACGGCATTCCTTGTACACAGAAGTTCTGCGTTAAGATCCAATAACCTCGCCAGGCAATTGTGGTGCATGCCTTTAATTCCAGCACTCGGGAGGCAGAGGCAGGTGGATTTCTAAGTTCAAGGCTAGCCTGGTCCTCAGAGAGTTCCAGAACAGCCAGAGCTATACAGAGAAACCCTGTCCCGGAAAAACAACAAACAAACAAACAAACAAACAAACAAAAAATCCATTAACCTCACCCCCTAAACCCCACCCCTACCCCCAGCATCGCATGCTCCTCTCCACGCTCAGTTGCTAAGGCCACTAAAATCATCTACGGCTGTTTTTTTTTTCCTTTAGTTTTTATTTATTTATTTTTGTTTGGCTGTTAAGAAGTGGGTATTATTGTGATATTTCCATATATATATATATATATATATATATATATATATATATATATATATATATATATATAATATATTGCATTACATGTTGTATTCATATATTAATATAGTTCCATACTGTATATAATTAATATATAGTATGTACATGATATAATATGTTATATTAATATATGATATATTTTATATTTTTATTATATATTATATTATTGTACATCTCTGCTGCTCCCTCCCAACCTGGTCTTCCCCTCCTCCTTTGTCTGGTCCCTTTCTTCCCTACAGAGTTCCACATTCACCTTCCTGAAACATCTTTCCCATTTCTCTCTCTTATGTTCTTCCTACAGAATTCTTCTTTCCCTCTCAGTGTGCCCCATTTCTACTTTCATATCCAACACACACACACACACACACTTACACACACACACTCACAGACTCATTCACACTCACACACTCATTCACACACACACACACATTCACACAAGAACAAGTGTAAGCTTTGAACATGAGGTAAAACATGGAGTTTGTTTTTCCATTCTTGACTTATTTCATTTAATACAGCGATTGCTTGTTCTATTTATTTTGCTGTGAATCTCGTAATTTCATTAACACAGCTCAGTAAGATTCCACTGTGTGCGTCCTCCATTTTCTTTGCATATCCATGTGTTGACACGCAGCTATCTGGTTCCATATCTTGGCTAATGCAGACAGTGCAGTAATCACCATGTGCAGGCATCTCTGTGTCTTGCTGACTTAAAGTTCTTAGGGTGCATGCCATGGGGTATCACTGGATGAGAGACCCAGTTTTTGTTTTGGAGGACCCTCCACACTCATTTCCATAAAGACTACCAAATTCCACTCCTAGCAGAGGCTCCTCCTTCCCACACCCCTGCAGCACCGGTGGTATTTGTTTTCTTCTGGAAAGCCCTTGTTCTGACTACAATGTGATAGATAATCCAAGCTGTGCTGATCTGCAGCTCTGTGAGGGCTAACACATCAGGCGTTTTATGCCAAATTATACTTCTTCCTTTGAGAACTGGCTGATCAATTAGATGATTTGGGTGTGGGGAACTTAAGGTTTTGTGTTCTTCATAGCCAGAAGTGGTTCTTAACCATTTCAAACAGGCAGCATCACACAGGTATGTGCACCACTGGCTTCCTTTGACTGTAGTCCCATTCCATGATGTAAATTCCCTGATCATTGAACAACTCCTGGGTTGTTTCCAGTTGATGAGAAACGTGATATCCAATGCTTCACAGTGCGTTTGTGTAAGCCTGTTCACTTGTCTTCGAGATAAACTTTCTGGGGCACAATTTGTTCACATGGGGACAACCTCCTTACTTTCATGAGAAACTTTAAACCAATTGATGGCTGAGCTTCCCTGAACTCCCTTCTCAACTGCTTTGACCAGCATTTGTTTTCCTGTCATGCTCGTCAAAGTTTTGTGATTTCTCTTTTTATATCTTCTGATATAAGGTACTGTCATCTCCCAGAATGCTCTTAATTTGTGTCTTTACTAATCTTTTCATTTTTTCCCGACTTTTATTCATTTGGGGAGTCTGTCTAATTTCCAAGTTAATTTTCCATATGGCTTGACACATTCTGAATACTACTTTTGGGGAGACTCCACGTGACAAAGGAGAGACAAGAAAAAGATAGCATGAGTTGACGGAACAGAAGAGCGGGCATGCGTGACTGGGAAGCCTAAGTGTAGCTCTGCCTTTTAAGAGTTAGACATCGTGTGCTGAACTTAATTACCGAGCAAGCAGATTGTATGTGCTACGCGTATGTGCTCAGGGCATGTATGAACATCAAGACATGTATTTGTTAGCATACACACCAATAGGCTTCATTTATAGTCGCCTTTTGCTGCCTGCCTGTCTGCCACCTCCATATCCCTATATCCAGCTGTCGGGTGCAGAAGATGAACGCACACTTCCCCTCCCCGCCCTCACACACTCTGCTTGCTCTCCTGGAGCCTGCATTCACAGTTGTGTGTGTGCCCATTCACAACACTATTGTGTTTTACTTTATGGTTGTAAATACACCCCACCCCTTCTCTCTATCCTTTGAGAAGTTTCTTTGTGTTCCAAGAATGCTTTAGAAATTCAATTATTTCTAAAACACAGTTTGGGGAGTGTGGCTGGGTAATTAATAACAGTAAGCACACGGGGCGGCTCTGGTCTCTAATTGATTTGTTCTGCGACGTGATTTGCAATTGTTAGCTGATCTTAATCACATCAGGTGTACTTGGTCAACTTCTTGCATTCACAACTTTAGCCAGAAAATTTAGTCAGGGGGTGTCAAAATTCAATTAATTCTAAACTAAGAACTTATACTTGTCTCCCTGAGAGCTGAAACAAGTTGCTAGAAGGAAAGTCAGGACCAATGGCGACCCTGTCAACACATATTTTAAAGTCTAAGACAGAGGATTTGAGGTGAGCAGAAGTTCCGGCATCTGAGGCTTGCATATCCAATGTCACAGATTTAAAAGAAAAGCCAATGAAAGCCCTGAGCTCTTGGATGTTGTGGACTAAGACTGCATAGAGTGTATTTTGTTATGTGGAAAAAATAAAATCTTTATTTTGTAAGGGTCTGTTATGATTAACATTTGTGGGGGGTGGGAGGGGGCTTGAGCTATCCTGGACAGTTTAGATTTTAGACCTGTATTTCTCCCCAGCTTCTAAATACTACACTCCAGTGGTATCTTAAATTTATGCCAATCAAATAGTTTTTGTACCTTGGCAGCTGTCCCAGGTAGGGTAACGGTGGCCCAACTGAGGGCCAGTGCATGGGCCTTCAGTCTTCAGAAGAAATTAGTCTCTCACTCATGTCCCTCATGATGCAGGGGAGCGAATGTAAGGTCTTGTAAGGACCAAAGAACTTGGCTTCTGTGGACCTGGCTGGATAATCAAAGTCAGAATGTGTGTAAGTACATGAGGTGTTTATCTCAGCTAAGAGGTGAGAGATGGTTTTCTAGGAGAAAATGGAAATTGAATACTGAAGCAGGGGTAACAGCCAGTTGGGGAACTTTCAAGGCCACGTCAAGGACTATAGACCTGTTTGGCTTAAGGAGAGAATGCACCTAGTGGTAAAAGAGAGAAAGCTGCTCGCTAAGACGCAGCGTGTCTGAAGTCGAGGCTAGATGGCTCTGTTTATCTGGGCTCGACACCAAGTCCATGGCTAACGGAAAACAGGCTAAACAACGGGAGAGAAGCCAGCAAGCGACGCCTGGCATCCAAGAATTGCCCTCCTGACATTTGAATCTCATATTAGACTGGTCACTCTTTTAAGGAAATACCTGGAACAAACTGGGTTAAGAAAGAAAAGACATTTATGGGTTCTAGAGACAGCTCAGTGGTTAGGAACACCGGCTGCTCTTTCAGAGGAACGTGGGTTCAATTCCCAGTAACCACACGGAAGCCAGCAGACACCTGAAAGTCAGCTCTGGGAAACCAATGGCCTCTGTGGGCAACAGACACTCAAGCATACATGCAGGTAAAACACTCATAAGCATAACAAAATAAAAATAAATAAGTTTGTAAAAGAAGATACGTGTACTTAACTCATGATTCTGAGGGATCACAAGCTGAAGTGAGTTGAGTCCCCTTCATTTAATCTCTGGTAAATGCTGAAGGATGGACATTATCAAAATGGCAGGGTGAGTCCAGGTGTCCAAAAAAAAAGAGGCTAGAAAGCAATTCACCACCCAGCCAGGCACTAACAGTGACTGTTTCCTTAGGAGCTCAGAGGATTTCAAGAACGACCTTCAACCTAGAATTCTTCATCCATCGGGAATTCTTTCTAAAACCAAACATGGAGACACTGGAGAAAAGCCACCGGGCTTTCTCCCACAGGCCAGCCTCTGGAAGACCGTCCAATATAAACAATGGAGACCCCAAGTGTCCCTTAAAAACTGGAGAGTTTCTGTGCGTGGATCATGTTTGCTTACTCATTTTAGGAACAAAGAGGCTATTTACATTGGATCTTGCTCTCCCATGTGGCTAAAGTGCTGCTAAGTCACGGTTGTGTGAGCATCTGTGAATTCCTGTCACCCGTTCACTGTGGGCATAAGACCACAGCTCATTGGTCCCTTTGGATCCTATGTTGGCACACTGTATTGACTCCCTGGTGGGGAAGGCTGGGTGTGCCTGAGCTAGAGATTCAGCCAGCTCCTGGGTAGCCAGGGTGGCCTGGGTGGCCTGGGTGGTCTGGGTGGCCCGGGTGGCCTGGGTGGCCTGGGTGGCCTGGGTGGCCTGGGTGGCACGGGTGGCCCCGGGTGGCCCGAGTGGTCTGGGTGGCCTGGGTGGCCCAGGTGGCCCGGGTGGCCCGAGTGGCCTGGGTATTTAAGATCCAAGCTCCCAAGGTTCTTGGTCAGTGTGCCTCTGAGATCAGCTACTAGGCTCTGGGACTTTTCTGGAAATTCACCAACTCTTAGCTTTGTCATCTTCTGTGAGTGTTTCCTTTTTAAATATGACAGGGAAAAGCTAGTCTTGGGGTCCGTTCTGGAAAAGTATTGCCTTCCAGATAAAAGCTGTTTGCTTCATTGTAGGGTATGTCTGCATTTTATAATTCAGGATGATTTCTAATACTATCGTTAATAAATATTATGCTTGTGTCAGTTTGTAAGTGTGTGTGTATGTATGTGTGAGCATGTATGTGTATAATGTCTAAGGCCTGGTGTATTTTGTATTTATTTGTTTGTTTGTTTGAAACCCTGTCTGTGAGCTCGTAGTCCTCCATTTCCTGTCACTTTCTGTCTTTTCCTTGCTAAGTTTCCTAGGCAAACCTTGAACTTCAATCCTCCTGCATCAACCCCCTCATCCTTGCAGCAGCTGGGATCCCATGCCTGCACACCAATCCCAGCATGCATCCCTTTGGTTGTTGTATTTTGCAGTTTGGGGTTGTTGTTGTTGTTGTTGTTGTTACTGCTGCTGCTGCTACTGCCAGTTTTTAAGAAGAAGGAAGTCCCCACCACCACCACCAGTAAACCAGACAGGCCTGGAGCTCCTAGCAACCTTCCTGCCTCTGCCTGCTCAATCCTGGCATAGCAGGCAGGTGGACTTGACTCAGCATATATTCTTTTCAGAAAGAGATGCTAAAACCATCTTAGTTTCATGTGCTACAGGCCAGATCTTGTTTTTCAGGGCACAGACTTGGCTTAGACTATAGTTTCTCCTATCCACAGCCAATGTGTAGGTACATGGGATCAGGAAACAGTGGTATGTGTTGACCCAGACCCACTACTTCTCCCTAGTAACAATCAGGAAAATGGTCCTCAATGGTACTCATCCAATCTTGCTGAGTGTAACTGCTCGACTTATTTTTAAGACACTAAGTTGCCTCAGTGATTATCAGGTTAACAGTGAAACCATCCATTCTCAAGGGATGACTGAGGGATGTTTGAGTTATAGAGTCAGGTCCTGAAGTGAGCAGTAAGAACAGCGTGGAGACATCAGGGTGAGAGAACTGATCAGGTTCTAAAGGAAAAGGTACTCACATGGTATCCTGCTGGGCTTCCAAGTCGCCTGTAACTCTGCCAAGAAGCTTCATATCTGACATCCCGCTGCCTCAGAATCAGAAACAAATAAAAAGGAACTTCACAACTTCACTTTGAAAGCTGATTATTGGAAAATTGCTGTGTTTTACATAAAATCTTTTATTCGGAGTGTGACTATTCACTTTCCTTCCAATGGCTTGATTTGAATAACAACCACGATGAATGCCTTTGCTTTTACTCAGATACGTAGAATTTTACATGGATTACATGATATGCGAGGAATAAATTTTTTAAAAAAATACAACAAAATCATGTGGTGAAGGGATTTTATTGAAATGTGAGAATTTTATTATCTTTCATAAACATTTATTTGATTTTCCATTTGAATCACTGTAATAATCTTACATTGATACTTTTACCTTTCTCTATAAAGTAATTTGAAGGTGGTCATAATCCCATGTGTACTGGGTCATTACATCACCTATTTAAAGACTATTTTGCAAGAAAGGCCCATGGGCACATGTGCTTCAATCCAGAACTTGGAAAGCAGAAGCAGATGGGGGTTCAGGATTCCAAAAGGCGACATGGTCAGTTTGAGGGCAGTGTGGGTGGCACTGCGAAATTCTGTCTCAGGCGAAATTTTTGAAAAGTTATTTTGCCCGATGTAGAGTGCACCCTCATTATAGCATTGCTGCACACAAGGGCGTGTGTCACACGCAGCCCTCACTGCTTTGCCTTACTTTAAATTACGCTTACTTCCAGCTTTTTAATGGTCTCCTTGTTGTTTGCCTGTTTATTTTAATTGTTTCTCGTAAAGTGATGCAGATAGTCAACATTATAGTCTTATGCCTACAGTGCTAACTGCATTTAATATTTTAAATCATATGGTTCTTATACATTTCAAAATGGTTTTATTGCTATATTATTAATGTAGTCTTCAATTCAAACACATTTTGAGAACTGTTGTATGGTTAGATTTTTTTTTATTTGAAATGGGGGTCTTATACAGTTCAGGCTGGCCTAGAACTCACTACGTAGTTAGTCCAGGATGACTTTGAACTTCTGATCCGACTGCCTCCCTCTCCTACGTGCTGCAAGCACGGGCTTATTCTAGCCTGCCCAGTTTATATGATCCTGGGGCTCAGACTCAGGACTACATGCATATAGTGCATCATCTGAGCTACGTGCTCAGCCTCATGGTGGGATGTTTCATTTATTTATGTATTTATTCTTGACTTGAATTATATTGTGTGTGACTTGTAACTGTCATCTATAGAATACCTAAGTGTGTGGATTTATTGAAGTTTCTTTTGAGTTTAAAATATTAAAGTTTAAAAATATTCCCTGGTCCTTGCAAAAGATAAAGAAAGAGATTCTGTATTAGTTTCATAAAATACACATTAAAATTTCCCAAATTACTTTTGGATTCGCACATGAGTTTGCCTTCCCGTGCTTTTGAAGATCCCCCTCCCCCACTTCTCATTCAATAATGCTTCTCCATCAACTTCCACTTTTTTTAACTACACATTTCTGAGTGTTTTATAACTCTTGAATTCACCCGTACATATCTCATTCTCTCAGTCTGCTTTAGCTTTTGTCTTTTAGCTTCTGACATTTATAATCTGCTGTGCACCCCGACTCCTCTGATTTGAAGACTGTGAACAACTAAACCAGAATTTCATGTGTTCATGTCCGTTTTAAGAATCTTGACTTTCATCTTAGTGTATATCCTTGGTAGGCATTAATATACACCAGAATTTCTGTGTGATTTTCCCCTGTGGTGGTTCAAATGAGAACGGCTCCCAGAGGCTCACTGATTTCCATCCTTTGTCCCCAGTTGATGAACTGTTTGAAAGGACTGTGGGAGCAGGGTTGGTTACTGGAGTGGGCTCTGAGGTTTTGAAAGCACACTCTAAGCTAGGCAGAGGTGGCACACGCCTTTAATCCCAGCTCTTGGGAGGCAGAGACAGACAGATTTCTGAGTTCAAGGCCAGCCTGGTCTACATAGTGAGTTCCAGGACAGCCAGGGCTACACAGAGAAACCCTGTCTTGAAAAAAGAAGAAAAGAAAAAAGAAAGAAAGTGCACTTCAGGTCGAGAGCCCTACCCCTCATACCACCACCCCTCTCTCCCTATTTCACTATCTGTCCAGCTGCCCATCAAAAGACAAATGGACAAAGAACACAATTGAATTTTACTAAGCTTTAAGGAAAAATGAAGTGGTGCCAATATCTGGGAAGTAGATGCATCCTGAGGTCAGCAAACTAAGAGAAATAACACACACTGTAGAGAAAGGTAAATATCATGTTTTCCTCTAATTTGTGGGTCTTGGGTTTTATATATGCACACACACATGCATCTGTGTGTGTAAATGCACACATCACAGGATGCAGAATGGAAGAGGGGGTCTAGCAGGAAGAGGGGAAAGTAGGGCACTAAAAATGGAGACCAGCAGAATGAATAATGTTAAATGTATTAAATATTTCATAGACATTATATTTATGGAGCCTGGCAATAGATACAGTGAACATACTGAGATGTAAACTCTGTGACAAGATGACAACAGGAAGAAGCCTTGTATACGACAATGTGGGAGTCACTGAGAGGGCAACTGTCTCGTCCTCACAGGATGAATAGGACAGGTCGAGGACTAACCCAGCCGTGGGAGAGCCCCTTGCTTTTTCTCAGCTCTCTCCAGGAACCATGAAGAGGTGCAGACTGTACGAACACCCCCGTGATTCAGACAGACAGATGGACCACAAAGAGGTAACAAAGGAGGGAGAAATTTTAAAACAAGAAATAAAAGAGCAAAGCCATGGAAATCAGTCCTGCGGATGAGAATGATTTGGGAATTTCATTAATATGAAATTTAAAACAATTATAATGATGTCAAGAGTTTCTGATGGCGAAAACATACAGTGGAAAAAAGATAGCCTTTTCAATAAATGGTGCTGGTTCAACTGGAGGTCAGCATGCAGAAGAACGCAAATTGACCGATCCTTATCTCCTTGTACTAAGCTCAACTCCAAATGGATCAAGTACCTACACATAAAGCCAGATACTCTGAAGCTAATAGAAAAGAAACTGGGGAAGACCCTTGAGGACATCGGTACAGGGGGAAAGTTCCTGAACAGAGCACGAATAGCGTATGCTCTAAGATCAAGAATTGACAAATTGGACCGCATGAAATTACAAAGTTTCTGTAAGGCAAAGGACACCATCAAAAGGACAAATCAGCAACCAACAAGTTGAGAAAAGATCTTCACCAACCCTACATCAGATAGAGGGCTAATATCCAATATATACAAAGAACTCAAGAAGTTAGACCCCAGAAAGCCAAATAACCCTATTAAAAATGGGGTACAGAGCTAAACAAAGAATTTTCACCTGAAGAACTTCGGATGGCTGAGAAGCATCTTAAAAAATGCCCAACTTCATTAGTCATTAGGGAAATGCAAATCAAAAGAATCCTGAGATTTCACCTTATACGTCAGAATGGCTAAGATGAAAAACTCAGGAGACAGCAGGTGTTAATGAAGGATGTGGAGAAAGAGGAACACTCCTCCACTGTTGGTGGGGTTGCAAATTGGTACAACAACTCTGGAAATCAGTCTGCCGGTTCCTCAGAAAACTGGGCATGTCACTTCCGGAGGATCCTGCTATACCACTCCTGGGCATATACCCAGAGGATTCCCCAGCATGTAATAAGGATACGTGCTCCACTATGTTCATAGCAGCCCTATTTATAATAGTCAGAAGCTGGAAAGAACCCAGGTATTCCTCAACGGAAGAATGGATGCAAAAAAAATGTGGTATATATACACAATGGAGTACTATTCAGCCATTAGAAACAATGAATTCATGAAATTCTTAAACAAATGGATGGAGCTGGAGAACATCACACTAAGTGAGGTAACCCAGTCTCAAAAGATTAATCGTGGTATGCACTCATTAATAAGTGGATATTAGCCTAGAAAATTGGAATACCCAAAACATAATCCATACATCAAATGATGTCCAGGAAGAATGTAGGAGTGGCCCCTGGTTCTGGAAAGGCTCAGTATAGCAGTATAGGGCAATTCCAGAACAGGGAAGTGGGAAGGGGTGGATGGGAGAACAGGGGGAAGAAAGAGGGCTTATGGGACTTTCGGGGAGTGGAGGCCAGAAAAGGGGAAATCATTTTAAATGTAAATAAAAAAGATATTGAATAAAAAAATATAAAAAAAAAGAGTTCTGATGGAAGAAGTAGGCCTTGCGTGAGGAGAGCCAGAAGTGCAGAGATGTGGAAACCCCCTGTAGAATGGAAAGGACGCTTTAGGAATCAAACAGAGCAGGGCAAAGGTCCCTACGTGTTCGTTACTGGGCTTCATACGCCTGAAATCAAAACCTGTGCACTCAGAGGCGTACACTAGGAACTTTCTCGGCTACAAAGCAAAGGTGACAAGGTGAGGCAAAAATGAAATAAACAAAACAAATGGAAATGAGAGCTGGATGGCCATAATCTGGGCAAATTCCAAAATAATGGACCATAAGAAGATTGGAGGTAGTGGGAAGTGCAAGAAGACATAAAACAAATATTTGAAGCAACGGTGATGACATTTTCCTCTCAAATTAATTCCAGATGCCAGGACACATTCCTAGGTAGTTATGTTGAGTCCCCTGATACCTATAGGCAGGTGTAACTCATCCAAACTTCAGAAAAACAAAGAGAATTCTCAAAAAGAAGTCAGAGGGGAAAAAATTTCATTTTTCTGTTAGAAGAGCAAGAACACAAACGCAAAAGGATCTGTGTTAGTACCGGACCAAAAAAAAAAAAAAAAAAGCAGATAACATAAAATATTCAAAGATTTGAGTGAAGCAGGTATGGGGCATGGGGCATGATCTAGTTTATAATATTAGATCTGGAAGAATCACGCCTCAAACCTGAAATACTTTATCAACACAAGAGCTCTGCAGTCATCTGTAGTCAGTAGGCAGTCTTAGCAGGAGAATTTCTTTAAGACATAGGAAAATTATATAGGCCAACATAGATCTCTAGATGGAATGTAAGAATGATAAGGAACAAATACAGTTAAAATAAAATATATTTTCTTATAATTGATAGATACTTTTATTCAAATTAACGACAGCGGTATTCACCAGGTGCTAAAAGCTTATGGACCGATGAAATAAATGACAAGTGTCTCAAACTGTTGGACAGAAGCTCAAGGTCTTCTCTTAAGA
Source organism: Apodemus sylvaticus (assembly GCF_947179515.1). NCBI lineage: Eukaryota > Metazoa > Chordata > Mammalia > Rodentia > Muridae > Apodemus > Apodemus sylvaticus. The sequence continues at coordinate 156,881,497 of NC_067476.1, read as the reverse complement.
GGTACTTGCATTATTTCCTAAAAGAGTAATGTCACTTAGTTTAAAGACTTAAATCAAATTTAAATACATGTTCTGAGCTATAAGGAAATCACTGGTTTCTTTTAAAGCATAATTGATAGACTCATAAATAAAATGAAAATAAATCATCTAAAACATTCCATCAGAATCCAATAAAGCAGCATAAAAGAAGATAATGAAAAATAAAGAATGGGATAACACATTGAAAATGTTTGTAAACATGGTGGATCCCAATCTACTGTCACTCCCCTGTGACATTTACCATTTACTTCATTAATCTGTAAACTGTGATCATGCAATTGATTGCTGTTATCACCTGGAATAGAGAGCCATCTCTTTGTCTATCAGTAAACCATTTCAGCAAGAATGGGCAAACTATTCTTATTAAATACTTTAAAAGAGGCTGGATAAATAAGGCACAACAATAATTGGTCTATTAAAAATCCACTTTAAGCACAAAGATTAAATATAGATTGAAAGTAAAGAGCTGAAGAAGGGAGAAAATATGCAGGCACTAATCAAAGGGAACCTTGAGTTGCTGTATTGATTTTAGACAATACAGGGTTCAGAGCAGAAGAAATCATAAGGGATAAAAGGGAATTACTTAGCCATAAAAAGGAGTCAATTATCCAAGACATAGTCGTCTTTAATGTTTATGAACTTAAGAAACACTGTGATATCTAAGGAAACAGTAGTGACCTACAAGAAGAAAGAGATGAACCTGCTGCTATTCATGTTGGAGATGTCAATAATGCCCCTTTACCCCATCAGTAATATGAAGGACGATCAGTGGTAGTAGAGGCTCTGGTTGAACCAGTCAGCCACAGTCATGGTTTATAGAAGACTGCAACCAACAAAATGTTCTAAGGCTAACTTAGAACCTTCTCCAAAATGTACCAGATCCAGGACCATAAAACCCACACACTCACAGTTTAAAAAGAATAGAAGTCCTATAGCATATGACTTAGACCATACTGGATCTAAAGTCTGAATCAAGAAAACGAATATACATGGAAATGACAAAGCACCGCGGAGATTAACCTACTAGATTATGCATGAATCCAAGAGGAGGCATCTCAGAGAAATTTTGTTTTGAAAGCCTAAAACAGATAAAAAAAAAAAAAGATAGAATGTGTGTCGTGCAACAAAAGCAGGGTTTTGAGGGAAATGCATGGTATGAGAAATGCATGAGGAGACAGAGTAACGTCAAACTCTGACCTTCTGGCCTGGGATGGTAAAGAAAGGCAGGGCTAGAAATCAGAAGCAAACAGGAGAAGAAGAAAAACGTCAGAAGGTTGTACCAGAAATCCATGCAAAATGGGATGGCAACAGAGAAAAAAAACCCAAAGGAACCAAAAATTGTTTTTTTGAAAAGATCAATAAAGTTTATAAACCCTTCATGCACATGGTGTATCTAGCACACACACATGACAGGGGCATCAGATCCCCAGGAACTGGAATTACGGATGGTGGTGAGCCACCACATAGGTGTTGGGAACCTGAACCATGTCCTCTGCAAGGGCCGCCAGTGCCCTTCAGCCCAGAGCCATCCCTCCGGCCCTGCATACTAAGATTTTTTTTAAAAGTCTGTTTTTCTGCGAATTTCCTGCATAGGTTCAAAGAGTAAAGAACGAAAAGAGTAATTGTGTCATTACACACTAGCTCTTCTCAGAATTTGTCACCCCCATGAAGTTTAAAGGAAACACCGCGAGTAGCCGGAACTGCAGATCTTGACATTTCCCCAGCATCTTGGCACCCCATTATCTCAGCTGGTCTAGACACATCCCAGCAATTAGCATAGCCATGCAGGCAGCTCGCAGGCCACTTAAGCTGACACTTTGAAATATTGGCAGGGAATTACTGCAGGTGCATGGAGCTGGCAGAGGCCCAGCAGCAAGTTTGCATGAGCCCAGAATTTTAAAAAGTTTTCTGCACTAGCCCTTATGTTATTAAGTTGTTACAATTAGAGGCAAAAATCCTGTTTTCTTTGGCAGCATCTTGCTTCATCTATAAAGTACCATCAGTTTCCCTGTGGCAAAGGAAGCATCATTTGGTAGGATTCTGCAGAGGATACCATCATCGCAAATTGATAAGACCCTGTCAGAGAGGCTGACAGAGTAGAGGACTCTTCCATACGCACCATGACAGCCACCGAGGTGGCTCACTGCTCTGAGCGTTTCAGATGCCTCTAGTTTCACCACACAGCCCCACAGCCAACTCTCAAAGACAACATTTTTTCCACTAGACTTCCCTTCACCCATATTGTTCTTATTAGAGTCTGCTCACCCCTTACAAAGTGGAGTACTGTGTAAGTTTATTACTGAAGAAGAAATGAAAGCTATGGATAGATAATTAAACAACCATTAAGATTTCCTTATGCAAGATGATATAAAGGGTTTATTATAAACCTTTGTAGATGTGAAAATTGACAATGGGAGAAAAAGTCCTTTATCTATGCTAGAATGTTTACATTAAATATATATTTTAATATTGTAATCAAATTTGATTTCTTCTGTGAAAACTTCATGCCTGTATACAATGTATTTTAATCATATCTACCTCCCTTCCAGCCCTAAATTCCCTATAGACTCCCCCACACCTCCCTCTCCCAAATTCAGGCGTCCACATTTTAATAATCTAATGATTCCCACTAATGCTCACCTCAGGTGCTTGGATGTGGAGCAATCCACCACAGATTGAGCAACCCACCACTGGCCACACCTCTGAAGAAAAATGATCCCCTCTCAAGCAACCACTAGCTGCTCCTAGCTCCTCCCCTAGGGAGAGGTCAGGTGATCCCTTCCTACTTCCATGATGGAATTTTCACTGCCTTGATTTTGTGCACATCTTGTGTAGGTACCCATAGCCCATGTGAGTTCACATGTTCAACAGCCGTGTCATGTCCAGATGACCACAGATTGCAGTGCTCCTCCCCAACCCCGGCCAGCTCTTTCATTCTTTCCGCTTCCTGTCCAGCGTGTTCCTTGAACCTTGACAGGGGCTTAGTATAGATGTCCCATTTAGGCCTTAAAACTCATTCAGTAATTATAAGATACAATCTTCATTATTTCAAAGCACTTCCATGGAGGGGCCTTGCATGGGCAGGGCAGTGATGCCCTGGAGACATAGGTTCTATTAAATGTATTACTGATGCTTATGTGTTGATTTTCTGTTCTGTTGCTTTGCTGGTAGTGTCTATTAGCTTTAAGAGATGTAAACAGTATAAAGTATCTTGGGGTGACTCTTACCAAACATGTGAAAGATCTGTATGACAAGAACTTCAAGACTCTGAAGAAGGAAATGGAAGAAGACCTCAAAAAATGGGAAAACCTCCCATGCTCATGGATCGGTAGAATCAATATAGTTAAAATGGCCATTTTGCCTAAAGCACTATACAGATTCAATGCAATACCCATCAAAATCCCAACTCAATTCTTCACAGAGTTAGAAAGAGCAATTATCAAATTCATCTGGAACAACAAAAAACCCAGGATAGCTAAAACTATTCTCAGCAACAAAAGAAAATCTGGGGGAATCAGTATCCCTGACCTCAAGCAATACTACAGAGCAATAGTGTTAAAAACTGCATGGTATTGGTACAGTGACAGGCAGGAGGATCAATGGAACAGGATTGAAGATCCAGAAATGAACCCACACACCTATGGCCACTTGATCCTCGACAAAGGGGCTGAAAACATCCAATGGAAAAAAGATAGCCTTTTCGACAAATGGTGCTGGTTCAACTGGAGGTCAGCATGCAGAAGAATGGGAATTAATCCATCCTTGTCTCCTTGTACTAAGCTCAACTCCAAATGGATCAAGGACCTCCACATAAAGCCAGACACTCTGAAGCTAATAGAAAACAAACTGGGGAAGACCCTTGAGGACATCGGTACAGGGAGAAAGTTTCTGAACAGAACACCAATAGCGTATGCTCTAAGAGCAAGAATTGACAAATGGGACCTCATAAGGTTACAGAGTTTCTGTAAGGCAAAGGACACCATCAAGAGGACAGATCGGCAACCAACAAATTGGGAAAAGATCTTCACCAATCCTACATCAGATAGAGGGCTAATATCCAATATATATAAAGAACTCAAGAAGTTAGACTCCAGAAAACCGAACAACCCTATTAAAAAATGGGGTACAGAGTTAAACAAAGAATTCTCACCTGAAGAACTTCGGATGGCAGAGAAGCATCTTAAAAAATGCTCAACTTCATTAGTCATTAGGGAAATGCAAATCAAAACAACCCTAAGATTTCATCTTACACCAGTCAGAATGGCTAAGATTAAAAATTCAGGAGACAGCAGGTGTTGGAGAGGGTGTGGAGAAAGAGGAACACTCCTCCACTGCTGGTGGGGTTGCAAATTGGTACAACCACTCTGGAAATCAGTCTGGCGGTTCCTCCGAAAACTGGGCACCTCACTTCCAGAAGATCCTGCTATACCACTCCTGGGCATATACCCAGAGGATTCCCCACCATATAATAAGGATACATGCTCTACTATGTTCATAGCAGCCCTATTTATAATTGCCAGATGCTGGAAAGAACCCAGGTATCCCTCAACAGAAGAGTGGATGCAAAAAATGTGGTATATCTACACAATGGAGTACTATTCAGCCATTAGAAACAATGAATTTATGAAATTCTTAGGCAAATGGATGGAGCTAGAGAACATCATACCAAGTGAGGTAACCCAGACTCAAAAGGTGAATCATGGTATGCACTCACTAATAAGTGGATATTAACCTAGAAAACTGGAATACCCAAAACATAATCCACACATCAAATGAGGTACAAGAAGAAAGGAGGAGTAGCCCCTTGTTCTGGAAAGACTCAGTGAAGCAGTATTCGGCAAAACCAGAACGGGGAAGTGGGAAGGGGTGGGTGGGAGGACAGGGGAAGAGAAGGGGGCTTACGGGACTTTCGGGGAGTTGGGGGCTAGAAAAGGGGAAATCGTTTGAAATGTAAATAAAAAATTATATCGAATTAAAAAAATACTCAAAAAAAAAGAGATGTATCATCTACAGTCCCTTTTAAAATGTGCATTCATTCCTACCATTTTACTGACGTTCACAGTCCTTTCTAACTACTGAGATGTTTATTTCTCCTTCAATTACAACAGAGAGTTGCAAGCAGTTGTACTTCTGAGTATGAACTGTATCTTTTCAGGCTTCTCAGTGTGTACATCTTTCTGTTGTGTAGTTTGCTATTGCTCTGATGGGTCTGCCTTCACGGGTGACTAAACCTCCCTCTCTGGCAGCTTTCAGGACCCTTTCTTTATTCTTTAAGCCAAAACATGTCATGTGGAGTTTCTTGTCTGTTTCTGTCTATCTAATATTCTCTACTGCTGTCAAATCTGGCACCTCTTTTTCTAGATTTGGGAAATTTCATTTTATGGTTATAGTGAAAGTATTTTCTATGCTTTTGGTTTGGAATCCTTCTATTCAAGGATCTGGTCTTTTCTTTGGTATCCAAAATTTATGTTCTCATAAATATCTCATTTATGTTCTATTTGTATGTATTTCTAATTTACCATTGACCTTTAATGATGATCCAATTCCTTTACCTTGTTTTCCATGTTCAATTCTGTTTCCTACATCTATTGGTAAAGTTATTCTCTGAGCTCTTTATCTGGCTTATTGAGTTAACATTATCGTTTCAAGGTAGCTTTTCTTCAGCAACTATACTTCTTTATTGAATTCCATTTTCAAATGTTAGATTGATTTCCTGACTTCATTCAGTTCTGGTCTTCTTCTCTTCCATGTGTTCCTTCCATCTTTGAGTTGTTTAAACACCGTTATAATTACTCTTATGCACTTCTATGCTTGTTCCTGTGCATTTGAAGTTAGTTTGTTGTTTGAGTCTTTCTTCCTTTTTTAAAATTCATGTCACCTTTCTTCTTTCAGCGGAGGCATGTACTGTGTTCAGGGGTGGACTGAAGTATGTCTTGTAGTATGTAGTAGTATGGTTGAGGTGTCTGCTTCTGCCATCAGACTGGCAACTGGTGCTGCGGGTTCCTCTAGAGTTTGCCAATATCTTCAAGGACATTAACTATCAAAGGTAACTGCCAGTGTATCCCTGGCTGACCCTCAATTCCATCACTATCTGCAGTATCCCTGCCTTTGGATAACTCTGCCATATCCTGTTTCCATGTCATCCATTCATGTTGTGGAATTCTGTGCACCTCAGACCCTTATCCTGGGTCTGCTCTGATTCTGGTATAGTGTCCATGGTTTCATCATATGTGTGGGACATTTGATACAGTTCCTTGAGCTGTGGTGACCCCCAAACATAAAGTTATTTTTGTTGCTACTTCATAATGGTAACTTTGCTACTGTTGTGAATTATAATGTAAATATCTGTTTTCTGATGGTTTTAGGCAACCCCTGTGAAAGGGCTGTTGAACTCCCAAAGGGGTTGCAGCTCACAGGTTGAGAATCTCTAAAGTTTGAGCAAAATACACAAGAGCGGCATCCAGCCTACACAGTCTGAGTGTACTTACTGTCTGCAAAGGTGAATCTGGTAGAGTGGTGGCTTCCAATAGGTTCCTGAGTCTGATATAGAGTCTCATTCTACTCTGAATTGCTGCTAAACCTATACAGTATTAATTGATTATCTATTTTCACAGATTAAAAAAAGAGACCATTTTGTTGAATGTGCAGCACCTAGAACGCAACGGGAATTCAGCACATGTTCTACAGCTGAATGTACATAGGTTTTGTGGTACTTGCACACACATGTTCTCTATGGCTCTCCCATAATTTCCCTTCAGAGTGCAACGTTGCCATGAGCCCCAGAGCCAGGTGTAGCTCTCTTACACTTAGGCCGCATATCTACTTTATTATTAGTCTTAGGGTTTTACTGTTAGGAACAGATACCATGACCAAGGCAAGTCTTATAAGGACAACATTTAATTAGGGCTGGCTTAGAGGTTCAGAGGTTCAGTCCGTAATCATCAAGGTGGGAACATGGCAGCATCCAAGTAGGCATGGTTCAGGAGGAGCTGAGAGTTCTACATCTTAATCTAGCATAATACTGGCTTCCTACTCCAACAAGGCCATACCTACTCCAAGAAGACCACATATACTCTAACAAGGCCATACCTACTCCAACAAGGTCACATCTACTCCAACAAGGTCACACCTACTCCAACAAAGTCACACCCACTCCAACAAGGCCAGATCAACTCCAACAAGGCCACACCTCCTAATAGTGCCACTTCCTAGGCCAAGCAGACTCAAACCCACACATTATTATTATTAGATTTTATAAACCCCTTTTTGTATCTTGCTTTGACTATTGATTTCTTTGTGGGGTTTGCACTGGAACAAAGGTCCTCATATATGTTAAATACATGCTCAATCACTAAGTCCAAACTGCAGATACTTAGAGTTGGGCTTTTAGCTTAGCATTCAGAATGCAAATGAGTTGCTATTCATACAATGTGTACTATTTTAATTTTAGTTTGTAGCTATGTAGAATGAAATAAGATTTGAGTCTACTATTTACCATAGATTCACCGAACTTGAATAGTACAGCTTATTCAAAACTTGACAAGCCAAACTTCAATTTATAAGAACATGATAGAGTTTGAAACAAAAGTAAGCATATAAAACCTTTACAAAGAGAGGCAAATAAAAACCAAATACTAAAACGTGCTCAAATAAGATATAAAATGACAAGAAAATAAAATTGAGGAATAAGAACAAACTTAATATAAGTAATAATACAGCAGACATAGACCCTAAAATATAACTCAAACATAGTTGAGCATTCCAATTATAAGACAAAGGTTTGTCAGACTGAATTAAAAAATAGACACAAAAGAAGAACATGACCCAAGTATTTCTGTCTACAAGGCTGTCTCAAATATCATGATACAATTAGATGCCAATAGAAAATACTGAAAGTCAGCTGAAGAATGGAATTACCTGAAGGTGCAAAGATGGCTTCATGTCAAGGATCACTTACTCCTCCTACAGAGGACAAGGGTTCAATTTCCAGAGCTCATGTTGGGTGGATCACACCTGCAGTAACTCTAGTTTCAGGGCACCCACTGCCCTCTACTGCACTCTGCTGGCTTCTGCTGCCCTCTGCTGCTCTCTATTGCCCTCTGCTGCCCTCCTTGAGCACTGCATTCATGTGTCTATACACACACACACACACACACACACACACACACACACGCACACACAAACACACACACACACAATCTAAGAAAATGCAAAAGGAAGAATAAACTACTTATAAATGAAAGTTTAACAAACTCTGATGACAAGGCTTTTCCAATTCAGCCTGAAGGCTCCATGGTATATGCCAGCAGAAAAACTCTCAAAATGATAGGGCATAGAAGAAAGACAGCTATGGAGCACAGATAGTCACAGGAATGTTGATGTCAGTATGCAGAAGGAGCATGAGGAAGCTCTTTGTCCATGGATATACTTATATATCCATGTTATAGTTTTATATAATTATTATGATGGTGATTGCATGAATCTACATGTGGGATAAGATGTTCTAAAAGTATCATGCAAACTCCAAATGAATGCAGGTTTGAAAGAAGAGGTAAAAAACTAAAGAGGTTTTTGATATAGTTAACAATGATCTGAAATACCAATTTCCAGGTTTTAACATTATTCTGCAGTTATATAAGACACCACATTCGGGGTAAGAGAGTAAAGGGTGACTGGGATACTGTATTGTTTTTGTTTCTGTTGTTATTGTTGTTCTAAATTTTCTTGTGTTGATAATTTATATGGAGACATATCTGAAAAATATTGCTGGTTTCCCCTACAGGAAGTGTTTTTTTCCTGACCTTTGACCCTGTGGGTCTTTCTGACCTCTGAACCTGTGGGTCTTTCTGACCTCTGAACCTGTGGGTCTTTCTGACTGCTGTAATGAATAAGAAGTGGCGGAGGGGAGGCCCCTGGTTTCTGAGATTCAGAAATGGCTCTGAAACTTCTGCTGATAGCTTTCTAGAACTTTCTGGAATGCCCTCAGCAGCCATGTCTGGAGCAGCTGCCACCCCCTAGAGCTCACCCAGGAAGGCCCTGTAGAGGAGAAGATGATGCCCGAGTGCCCCAGATGTTCCTGTCCAGAGGTTGAGTTCCCTCCACCTCTGGTGCCCAGCACCCCCCCCATTGTAAACTCATGTAAAGAGGTTTACTCTTGAGGTGACCTCAATCTCAGCCAATGTCTGTGAGAAGATATGTGAGACAGTTTGAGATCAGTCAATCTTCAAACTCAGCAAGTGAAGAAAGGATATTGCTCATTATTTAAGCCACTGACCTCCTGTGGTTTGTTGTCTCTGCTGATTTCTCCATTGACCCTTGATAGGTGAACTCCCATTACCTTAGCCCCTTAATGTGTCTAGCCTTCCCCCCTTACAGCTGGACAGCTGTACTAGTTCCAAGTCAGTTTCCAAAGCTACATATCCTGGGCCTGGATGGTGTGGCTCAAACATGTGAAATCCTGTTACTCTTTTTTAAACCTGACTCTTGCTCTAACACTGAACCTAAGACTTGCTGCCAGGATCCTAGCATGTTCTGAGTGATGTTTTCTGAATCTTGAGTGCTGAAAGCTAAGAGCTATTTCTTTCTCAAAATAAACAGAATGCTCTTACTATAACAGGTAAGGGTAGGTATAGGTCATTAGGTTGGGGGCTTCCCATGTGCCTGCCACCTGACTTCCTGGACTCCTGATGAAGAAAGCAAACAGGTCATTCAATTGCTAATGGTCTGTCTATTGATGGAGCCTAAACCCATCCTTGACATCAAGAAAACTGTTGGCTTTGTGTACAACTGCATACTGTCAAATGCAGGGGGAGGATGTTGAATCTCCCAAATAAAGGCAGGAGAAGAACATCTTTAGGCTCTTCTGTCTTCTTAGTCATCTTAGGCACTTCCCCACAATTCAGCAGTCCAAGAATCACAAACAAAACAAAACAAGCCACTCGCCAGGAGTGTAAACCTTGCAAAGTGCCAAAGAATGGAGGTTCCAGCCCTTGATTACTTGGGAGGAGAGCCTACAAGGAGTCTTCTGTTTTCAGTGTTTGTTAATGAAGCCCCTTTTTATGAATAGTCCCCAAAATTTGGTGTCACAGTGAATAACTGTGATTCTCAGCATCCTAGTGGGCCGACGTAATGGTGCACTATGCTGGAAATGATTATCAGGCTGGTAGAAGCATCACATGTGATTTAGAGGGCTGCCTACCACCATGACCTTTTGGGGGTGGGGCAGTCACAGGAAGCAGCTTGATGCTATAAATGTGGACAAGCAGAGAGAAGGTGGCCGGATGTTGACTCCTCCAGAAAGGCAATTAGCCTGGCATTGCTCCTGCCTCCGTGAATTAGGCAGGAATTAATGGGTCTCTTGTTCCATTCGCACCTGTGCTTACCCCTGGGCACTTCACCTCACTGCGGAGTGAGTTCACACTCCTACGCGCTTTCCAGGTGCTGAGCAAACCATTCACACTTGTCAAGAACATCTTTACCTCTGGCTTGCTGAAGCCCAGAGAGGAATGCTTCCTCTCGCATTTCTGGAGTGACATGCCTGCAACTCTCCTTACAGTTCTCTCACCTATCCGACTAGATTATAACCATCTTCCACAATTACAGTCCTCAGCCAACTTTCTCTGAAACTCCCATGCCACCCTCCGGGTTTTGCTTGTCCTTTGATTCTTCTGCACATGACACAACTCAGCAGAAGAACAGTGTCCAAGTCCATTGAGAGTCCTCCCTGTGAGCTGGACCCTGCTCTGAATGCCTTACCTGCCTGGACCTACTCAACCTCTCAACAGCTACTTTCCTCATGATACACAGAAGGAGATCAAGAATGAATGGTTTAGGAATCAAGCCTCAAGGCTCCAGAGGGACTCAGTTTGTAAAGCACTCAATTGTTATGCAAGAATGAAGACCCGAATTCTATCCCCAGTCCCTTAAAATAAAATACAAAAAACAAGGCAGGGTCAGGCATGTTTGCAATCTCAGGATTGCAAAGGTAGAGACAGGGGTTCCCTGGCCAACCTGCCTAACTGAATTGGTGAATTCCAGGCAAGTGAGATAACTTGTCTCAAAACTCAAGATGGATAGCACACTGGGGAGCAACTCAGGGTTGATATCTGGCCATGGCATGCACATTCACACATGTGACCTGCATAGACAATGACTCCCTCCACATACAACCAAGCTCCTGATCACACAAAGGACTCAAATAATAGATGGCTCCAAACGTTTCACTCAGCACTTCTGTTTTGGTGCTGTAAAAAGGAGACAGACATTCTAGCTGACAGTGACAAACTTAAGACAACAGAGAACCTATGGCTAATGGTATTGAAAATTTTATCTTGGGACTTTGGTGCTAAGTAACATTGTTTACTTCTTGACACCTTCAGCCCATGGTGGTCACCAGTTAGGATATGTGAGAAACTTCATCTGCCTGCCTGAGGTGTTTAAGGAACTGGTTGTAATTGGCAGAGCCTTTGGGAATGCCAATATTTATGCTGTAGCCTGCCTCCCAATAGGAGCATCAGGAATCAAAAGAGAGAAGCCTTCTGCACTAGCAAGTCAGGTCTCCATTCCTGTGGGGCTGCAGATGGCTTCACAAGGGTTTTATCCCAAGTCTTTAGCTATAGGACATCTCAGGTCTCATGCCTACTGACTTTCACCAGCAGACTCTCAGGCCATTGTAAGTCCCAGGATCAGTATGATTTTTGGTGACTCCTGATTCTCCAGAGCAGTGCCTTTGCTGAATGTGGGCTATGTTCTATAGTCAGTCTGTCACTGGCAGACAAGGAAGATAATAACCATTTGAACATGACAGACTTGACCCACAGTCTACAGTCTTCAACCATCCTCAAGTTCAACACATACCAGGAAATCCACCTGCGCCTAGAACATCAGTCTGTCTCAGAGCTAGACTCCCATCACTTACTGTCAGGGTTGTAGAATCACGTGGCTGACCCACTCCAACCCTCGTCTACTTTGCCCCTGCCTGGACACATCTGAACTCTCAAGTTCATTAACTTAATGAAGCTGACCAGTGCATATCTGTAGTTCATTTCTTCAGCCCACAAGCTGAAATGCATACAAGCTCTGAGCAGATGCAGCAGACTGAATTAACAATCTGTCTGCCTGCACTGATCCTCAGAACCTGGAAGTTATTTCTAGGTCGAAATATGAGACAAAGGTAGCCATTTTGTTTTTTTATAGTGTCTTTCCAGAAATTCATACTGTATATGTATGATTTATGAGTTCTCCCACATAGAAATTGATATCCCTTAATTTTCATAAACAATCTTGTATGGACCAAATTATTTGTCTATGAAACAATGTGAGCTTAAGATCTGCCATTTTGTTTAGGAAAATCTGCTTATGTGTAAGATTTAGGGTTAAAAAATCAATTAGCAAATTTTCTTTAGTTCTTCAGTAGTATAAAAACTACATTCATTGTCTTGGCACAGTTGGGTGAAGGATTGACCAACTGATGATTGATTGATTGATTGATTGACCGATTGATTTTTCTGCATAAAGTATTTTTCTCTGGAGGCTAGGTTCACACATGGAACCAAAGGGATTAAGAATAAGAACTAAATGTGATCTGTCTCCTAGCGCCACACTCCCTCTGTGTGGACATGACAGATGGATGACATCTGTGGTTGATTGACAGAGCAGCAGGTATGAGAGTCATGACAAATACAACAATGAAAAGGGCAGAAGAGAAACCGGCTGAACAGTACAGAGAGTGGTGCAGCTAGTTTTAAAGAGCAGTTTTCAAACTCTCGCGCTTTTCACAGTGTGCCATTGCTGTTGTCAGGTGTCCATGTGGCCAAGCTGAGCACCCAGCAGGCCAAGAAATGTTTGCACAACCTGTAGCGTATCCCTAGAATGCCATTAGCAAACACATTCTCTTCCATTCTGTGACTTTAGACCTGGAGAGGATTTATGGCGTCTGGCTATTTTTATATGTCCTGTGTTAAGCTACCCATGGAAATCTTTATTTAAGAAGCAATACTCTCAGGTAGGAAAAAACAAAAAAAGAAAAAAGAAAGAAAAAGAAAAGAAAAAAGAAAGAAGGAGGGGAGGGAGGAAGGAAGGGAGAGAAGAGAAGAGGAGAGGAGAGGAGAGAAAAGGAAAGGAAAGGAAAGGAAAGGAAAGGAAAGGAAAGGAAAGGAAAGGAAAGGAAAGGAAAGGAAAGGAAAGGAAAGGAAAGGAAAGGAAAGGAAAGGAAAGGAAAGGAAAGGAAAGGAAAAAAGAGAAGAGAACAGAAGAGAACAGAAGAGAGGGGAGAAGAGGGGAGGGGAGGAGGAGACGGGAGGAGGGGAGGAGAAGAGAAGAGGGGAGGGGAGGGGAGGGGGAGAAGAGAGGAGAAGAGAAAAGAAAAGAAAAGAAAGAAAAGAAAAGAAAAGAAAAGAAAAGAAAAGAAAAGAAAAGAAATTTTTCATCTCTATAGCAGGGCAATGGTGTCTGTTGGAGAAACATAACAACACTGACATCTGAAATGGAAGTTTAAAAGGGCTGAGTGGAGAGAATGCTGTCTTTTAAATTCCGCGAGCTGTCAGAGTGATAGATACCTTACAGAAATCCTTCACAGGCTTTGTCCATACAGTAAGAGTGTCTGCTTTGCTGGCTCACTGCCCCATCTCATGACTGAGACTTCATTTCTTTCTTGCTGAGGCCACTGCCAGATGGTGGGGGCAGCTTGCCATACCTCTGTGACCTCTCCAACACAGATGTCTCCAAGTGTGTCCTTCCCTCCTTGGCTCCTTATACTGAAGCTCTTGACCTTGCCTTCTTGGTCATAAGATTTGAGGCAAGAAACACTTCATTTAATGAAGGTCTCAAGGGTGAGAGAGTCACCTCTAAACTTAGGAACCAGATGGATTCTCTGCCTAAAAGGAATCAGAAACCATAAAGAGACCATATATTCAGAATGCTTTCCCAAGCCAATGAGCAAAGGATTCATATATCACTTATGTAAAGATGTTGGTGTCATTGGCAAGTTCAGTTTTATTAGGTAACCTTGGTGGGTCCCTCCCTGCCTTAAATAGGAATGCTCTGAAAGGGGTGTTATCTGTAAACATGATTATGTCTGTGGACACATAGCCTCTCAGTTAGAACTATCCTTATTTCCTAAAATGTAACAGGAGCCAAGATAAAACATTGTTCTTATTATTTCAATCTTGTTTTCATTTTTGTCTTATGCTCCTGTATTCCCAATTACCAACAAGAATTCTAGAACAATCATTCTTCAACTCATTCCCCTCCCCCAAGTCAATCAAAATGAAAGTTTCCCTATTGCATGCATTTATGCCTAGTCCAAAAGCCAGCATTAACTATTGGTGACTTGTTTGCTTGTTTCTTCATTTGTCCTCTACTCATCAGAATGATTTAATCCTAAGTAAATCTGACTTTTACCCTCCAGCTAAAATCACCTCAGTGATTTCTGATTGTCCATGGACAAGTGTCTAAATTCATTATAGCACAGCTCATAAGATTCTCATGGATGGGATTTTTCTCTAAACTCAATCCATCACTGTTTCTTCACATTCTATATTCTAACTGATAGAATATTATAACTGATAGACTAATTATTATCAACTCTTGAAAACCACAAATTATTATAATATGCAACACTTCTTTAAGATGGCCCTCAAATCTCCTTGTCTGTTGGACTTCATGTACCTTCTCTCAACAAGGATTGCAGATTCCTTTTTTCATTGTATGTGCGTGTGGTATGCATGAATGTATATATCCTTGTTCTCGTGTGTGGTGGGTGCTCATGTGTGTCCGTGTGTGTCAATTCCTGAGGGTGATATCTCACATCATCTTCTATCAATCTCCATCTTATCTATTGAGTCAGGATCTCCCACTTGACTGCAAAGGTCACTGATTTGGCCAATATTGCTAGCCTGCTCACTCCTGAAACATTATCTCTGCTTTCTGACCTCTAGGATTACTGGCAGACCTCTACAACCACCATGTATTTAATGGTTGCTGGAGTTCTCAACTCTAGTCTTTATATTTGCCCAGTGAGTACTTTTGCCCACTGATGTTCTACCCATAATTGAGTCCCACACACCCAAATTAATACGTCCCATAAAACACTATGTTAGGCTTATTCTAGAAAACCAGAAGAATATGGTGGAAGTAAAGAAATAATCTAGATCTAGGGTATAGATACCATTTCCACTTTACTCCTACATTCTTGAATATATTGTTCAGGGGAAACTGGCCACTGTGTGATTGGGAGATTTGCAATCCTATGTAGGGATCTACATAAAAAGAACCTAGGTCTCCTTCAACAGTCACCCCAACTTGCTACCCATGTTGGAAATGAGATACCTCACCCTTTGCTAAGTGTCAGCTGACACAAATCCATCTAATGTCTTGTCTGACTTTGAGTAATCATGAAATAAAGCAATCTACCTGTACCCATCCTGAGTTCTTAGCTGCCGTACAATTGCATGAATGCAGTTACTTCAGACTATTGACAGTGTTTATTTAGAAGGCCTCAAGAATCTGGACGTGTGGAGCAGGTGCCATATCTCTTCTACATGGTCTGTAGGCCTTACTTCTTTAATCCTTGCAGCAGAGGCCGCTCACTGTCTCCATTTTACAGAGGAAGAGTCTTGGACACTGGAATGTTTTGAGTGATTTTTCCCAATGTCAAAATGAATCAGATATTAGAGTTAAACATTAAAACTAGAGCTACACATTTTTATGACTCAAACTTGGGTCTTTCTGAATGTAAGTTGAATCAGGGCACTTCCTACCATGACTTTACTTCTGTTATTCAAAAATAACTTGTTTTATCTGTTTCCTTTGCCCTGGGTAGCTAGGTGCTTGGGTGAACCCTGAGATTCCAAAAATCTTTCCCATGTCAGTGAATTGGTCAATATGCCCTGGATCTCCAAAGACTGTGTGCTCCATTCACACCACTCCCCAGTTGCTGTTCCTATCAGTTCACAACTGCCCTTAAATGGCTAACAGTACTCACAAGGTACAGCCCTCCCATGCCACATGGTAGGTTCCACAATGTCTCATATTATTAATGATCCTTCAGATAAGTCCCAGTTAACAAAAACAAAACAAAAAGCCATTTATTGTGACATAAATATTCTTAAATCTGGCATAATGATGCAAACAAATCCATACACAAATCTGATTTGTGGTTGATTGGAGCCCTATGCTCTGAAGATTTTGAGAAAACCACAATGAGTCATTGGACAGCATAAGTAACCCTGGGATAAGGTCATCGGCCTTGGAGGGTTGATTTACAAATGACGGGTAAAATGCTTAGCTGGTGTTGCCACTAACATAATAAAGGTAATTGTGGGAGCAATAGAACATATGCAATGTGAAGGAATGGAGAGGAGATACTAAGATTAATCTCAAAGTATAATTTATATAAGAAGAGTTTACACACATTTGCCCCGTGATTCCAGAAGACCTGTCTTATTATAGGAAAGCCAGTTCTCTGGGGATCATTCTATATGCGTTTTGATCAGGGAGACCCCAAGTTCTCCATACTTTCACTCTCTATTGCTAGTGATGGTGGTTAACCATGATAAATACATAGTACATCTTTCTTGTTGAGATCATGCATGCTACAATACAGAGCTGCTTATTGGTTTTTATATAGACAGTATTTTCAACTTCTAACTTATTGAATGTACTTTCTGGGAAAAAAGACATTTATTGTCACATAAATATCTTTAAATAAGGCATAATAATGCAAACAAATCCATACATACACAAATCTGATATGTGGTTGATTGGAGCCCTTTACAGAGTTTATGAAGCTTGGCTAAGGTGGCGACAGCCTCAGATCCACAGCCACAGTACACTGAATCACTCCCGTCATTCATTTAGTCACTACCTACTTTTATTTTCTTAACAAATTTAGTTGGTCTCCTGTTCTCTGCTGGACCCTGTTTTGGTTGATGACCATGACAAAGCAAAATGATAAATACCCCTTTGCCCTCATGACGCACATGAGCTTGTCCCAGGAGAATCAAAACCAGACACTGGAGGCAGAAGTGAGCAAACACATCAATAGATAAATCTGGCTGTGGATAATTGCTGTAATAAAACTAAAGCACCATAAATATTGATGGGAAACTGAATAGGTGGGTTACTGATCAGGGAAGGCCTCCGCTCAGGTAGCCATTAAGCAAGGATCTTAATAAAGCATCAAAATAGTGCTAAGCATGGAGATATGGCAGGCAGAGGCAGGGCACAGCAAGGATTGGAGTGTCTAATACACAACAGAGAGCAATACATCCGGACAGAGTGAACTTCTTGCCCTGCCTTGTCGTGTCTGAATAGTCACATCTCTCAGTCAACAAAGGTTTCTATTCTGATGTCTAACTTTCAAAACGAGTAGTTTTAATTTAATGAAATTACAGAGGCAAGGCTTCTTTGGCAACTGATGTAAAGGAATCCCCATTTGTCTTCTATCGAGGAGGAAAGCTTTTGCTCTGTGAACTGTTATGACTGAGGCTAGCTAGTGAGTGAACCTGGGTTCAAATCTCTGACCCTTTAAGTAGATCCCTGCAGGACTGTGTTTAGCATATGGAAACAGGTGAGATGTGAGTTGAGTTCTTCCCTTGAAATTTTCCACTCAGTGGTTAACAGTCTACTACTCCTGGTCAAGGGACTTAACCTGCTTCAAACCTTCCTTCCTGCCCTACATCCAAGTCTTTTTGGTTTGTTTGTTGGCTTTGCTACCCACTGATTTTCAACAGCATCACCTGTTTGACATGACTTCAGAACTGTAAGATGCCTGGGGTTTGGGGCAGATAGAGTGGGATGGGCAGCAGAGGAGAGTGTGGGGGCAAATGCAGACATAACACACTGTGCACATGTATGAAACTGTCAAAGAACCAGTGTGGTCAAGAAAAGGATGAAATAAAAGCTTCACTTAGGCATGCATGCTGGTGCACATCTATTTTGCTCAAGTTCAAGGCTATTCCTTAGTCATTTACAGAATTTGAAGCTAGCCTGAGTTACATGTGATGTTCTATGGGTGGGGGGGAACTCATTCTGTTTAGTTTCTTCAACAAGATTCCAGTGATACACTAGACATTAGTTATTAAAACAAACAAAGAAAACCAAGAGAAAATTCCATGACTGGACACTCTGTATGTCATAATCTGTATGAGACCATATGTCAATATACAGAAGTATGTAAATGTGTATATGAATGCATATACACAAATATATGTGCTGACACTTATGCATGGATTTATATTGCATTATCATATTCAGTAGAATGTATTAAATTATATCATGGCATGTAAGAAAAGAACTGAGAACTGGTTCTGAGTTTTTCACTCAGACTCCAGAAGAAAAAGTATTTCTACCAATGAGTAGTCTCTACTCCTCCCCTGAACACACACTAAACAGGTCACAGCCCAGCAAGATGAGCTCCCTCAGACAGATGAGCTCCACCATCAGAACAGCACGAGAGAAACATGTGACTGTCACTATGGGTCCCACCGAAGCACCCACAGCACTGTCTGGAAAGACAGAGAAAAACTCTGAGATAAAACTAACACACATTAGGCATACGGGACATAGACAGAACAATACATCCAGAAGAGAGACCCCCATTTGGCCAGCCAGTTGGCTGACTCACCAGCCACACGTATCACAGGAATGCACCCCAAATCAGTGTCACTCTGAGGAGAACCTTCAATCGGCCAGAGTTCATCAAAACCATAGGAGTAATATAATACCTTCTCCCTGGGTCATTTAATCTAACTTAATTAACACTTCTGATATGTGTTCATTTTTAAAGTAATTTTAGAAGTATCTTTCTATTGAAACAAACCAAGGTGCAAAATACATTTTTATGAGTTAAAAAAAAAAGAGTCACTGAATTGATATGGGTGTCGAAGAACCCTTTGGTGCCTGAATCCTCATGTGATCTCCACCATTCATAACATAATTCTTTTATTGATATATGTATCTTTCAGGTCAACTAATGTATAAGTTGCATCAGACCCACTGCTAATATTATGCCAGGCATGACAGAGAAGTGTCCCTCAACCTGGATGTCTCCCTGAGGAAAGAATGCTGGCCCCTGCCTCCCATCCTCAGAGATTCTACTTTAGAATTCTCATTCCCTTGTCAGCTGGTGCCACAGTTGGCCCAGAGAATACACTTTAAAAGCCAGTCCTTGGATGGAAACGATAACAAGAATTAGATTTCCAAGTAACTCTGGGTTGCATCACAGCGTAGAAGAGAAAGCCAATCCATAGGAAGAGAAAGGATTCACACAAAGACAGGTCTAGGGAATGGCCTTTATTTGGTCCTATACACCAAGCCTTGCTTTAGGTTTTTCAGGAACCAAATAGAGTCTAGAATGTTTTTTATAGCAACAGAATTGTGAACGAGTTTTCTTCTCTGTCATGGGAAGAACACACCTGCTGAACTTTCCTTCTTCCATAGACTTTGAAGGCAACTGTAGTTTACTAATGATTCGCTGTTATGTGGGAAGGAAAGCATCTTCTAGGAGCTGGTTTCAGACCTGCTATAATAACCGAAGGGAGTAGAAGCAGAACCCAAAGGCAGTCTTGTCAGAAATGACACAAATGAACAATGAAAGGGAAGCCTTAGAGATAATCAAACCTGAAGCTACAGTTAGAAACAAAGGCACAGTGAGGCTGAGTTCAGGAAGGCATGGGGATTTCACAAGCCAGCAACAGCTCCCCCACCCCCACCCCCACCCCCACCTCCACCGCCAACTGTTCTGATCACCACAACTCATTCTAGCAACACATCCTAGTGGCCCTTGGCCTGGACATAGAACCACAGTAAAAGCTGTTTAAAAAGCAGGCAGCTATAATGACAGATATAAGGCAGATACTTTTCCCTCAAGTGATTCTATGATTCTAGGCTATGTCAAGTTGACAATTAGAAGTAACTATTGGGAAATATCTTTATTTCAAAAATACTTGAAGAAGTATAAAACTATTACATATGTAATGTGATGGCTTAAGTTCCCATTTGGATTGGTTGGTTACTGAGGCATAAAAGGTCACCTTGAACTTAGTAGCTTCAATCCCACTTGTCATGTTTCAAAGAAGTATAGGTAATCTTGACAAGTTCCCTATATAGGGTCTCCTAAGGCCAATGGGTTTTTTTCCCCTGGAATGGAATCTGCCTCTGTGGTCCTCCAGTTTGCCTGCAGAATTCAGTTCCCCTGGGCTGTAGGACTTGCATTCCAGCTGATGGTGGCCATGGACCGTTCTCCTAAGTCCTCATCCACCAGCCTTTTCCATCTCAGAAAAATCACACAATCTTCCCTTCTTTTTTTATTAGGTATTTTATTTACATTTCAAATGTTATCCCCTTTCCTCCATCCCTTTCTGAAAATACCCTATCCCATCCCCTCTCCCCCTGCTCACTAACACCCACTTCTGCTTCTCTGACCTGGCATTCCCCTACACTGGGGCAATGAGCCTTCACAGGACCAAAGGCCTCTCCTCTCACTGATGTCCGACCAGGCAATCCTCTGGTGCACATACGGCTGGAATCATGGGTCCCTCCATGGTACTCTTTGGTTGGTTAGGTCCCTGGGAACTCTGGGGATACTGATTGGTTCATATTGTTGTTCCTCCTATGGAGCACAAACCCCTTCATCTCCTTGGGTCCTTTCTCTAGCTCCTCCATTGGGGACCCTGTGCTGAGTTCAATGGTTGGCTGACAGCACCCACCTTTCTCAGACACTGGCAGAGCCTCTCAGGAAACAGCTATATCAGGCTCCTGTCAGCAAGCACTTGTTGGCATCCACATTAGTGTCTGGGTTTGGCAACTGTATATGAGATGCATCCCCAGGTAGAGCAGTCTCTGAATGGCCTTTCCTTCAGTCTCTGCTCCAAATTTTGTCTCTGTATCTCTTCCCATGGGTATTTTGTTCCCCCTTCTAAGAAGGACCTAAGTATTCACACTTTGGTCTTCCTTCTTTTTGATCTTCATGTGATCTATAAATTATATCTTGGGTATTCAAAGCTTCTGGGCTAATATCCACTAATGTCCTCGGTATCTCTCATTTCCTCTTCTGCTGCCAGCTAGAGAGAACTCCCCCCTATTTTCACGGATCTTGGATGGTGCCACCAAACCCATTTTAGACTACCCTGATCACTTGGTGGCATTGATAAACTTCTTTGATCACATGACATAATCACATAGGGTACCAGCAAAGAGACAAGGCCACTAGGACCTCTAAGACACCTCACAACCACAGCAGCTGACACCCACAATATCAGGTTAAGAAAGCCAGGGCCATAGTTTGTTGACAGAGCACTGGTATAGAATGCAGGAGGTTCTGGGTTCAATATCCAGCCCTCCCAATGAACAGACAAAAGATGAATACATGTGTGGACAGATAGACATTTATACCTGAATATCCTGATGGTATGGATTACTATAACAAAGAAAAACCTAAAAATAGATTTTTTTAAAAAAAATGAACATCTAATAATGAACCCATTATTAGATGGATTAATTCACACCTAGGAAGATATAACATACCAGATCTGAAGCCATTAAGCCAATACAACCCAACAAAGCAATTTTTGAGACCAGATGATGATGCCACGGGTACCTAGTAGCAGTCTCATTGTAGTTACATGGTGGGAATACCAGGGTAAAGCAGGGGAGCTGCTTATGTCAATAGGAAGCTTGTGACAAGCACAATTACCCTCCGTCTGTATTGACAAAAGAAATCCAATCAGACACGGGCCAGCAGCTCAGCCTTGGCTGAAAACCCTGAGGTTCCTGTCACCAGGCAGAGAACTATTTAACCTGAAAATAAGTATTGAATTTCCAACAAAGTTCTAGGCTCCAAGAACATAACTAGCCACGAGTCGAACAAGGCCCTGCCTTTTATAAAGACAGTGTCACCATGACAGTAAATAAAAAGATATGTGCATCAAATATGGATACCTGGGCTGAGGAGCATGAGGAAACTACAGAGCAGAACTCTCTGGAAGAGGCAAGCATGGCCAGAGGAAGATGTCTGAGCAGAGAGGTGTACCTCAAAAGGGGTCTATTAAGAGTATTAGAGAAAGGAACAATTGAGGCAGAGGACATTTCACAGTAATAACCATCAGGATCTGGTGAGCAGGAATACCACTCTGACCTATGCCAAAGTCACAAAGGAGGCTGGTACTCAGAGAGGTTATTGCCAAAATTTAACAATCACACCACACAAAGTCTCACAGAAAGTGGTAAGCAGTTGGAAGTTTATGTCAATATATTGGGAAATCATTGGGACTCACAAGCTGCTGTGCTAAAAATAAGCTGACTCATGTTTTTAAACTTAGTATTTGTGTGCATTTTTATGCACACATATCCAGCAACACATTTGAGTACCTATATGTGTGTGTACATAAGTGAGTATGTGTTCATGTATGGATACATATGTATGTTAATGTGGAGGTGGGGAAGTCACAGGACAACTTCAAGTGTCAGCCCCTAAGTATCATCTACCCTTGTATTTTTCATGAGACATCAGAAATCTCTCACTGGCCTGGAATACACCAACCAAGCTGGCCAGGCTGGTGAGCACTGGACTGGCATCCACATCCCTGGGCCCATGGGCTGTAGGATTAATTCAGGTTTTCATCAATGCAAAACAAGTGATTCACTGCGTGAGCGATTTGCCTCTGTTCTGATTTATCTGTAAGAGCTCAAGATGTCATAGGAATAAAGAGAGCTGTCTATGGGGAAGTTTTTGGTCATAATCTGTGAGAAAGATGATATAGGCTCAGACAAATAAGTTGGAGAGACCAACGTTATCATGTTAAATGCTGAGATAAATTTCTGACACTGTGCTAATGTTAGTCAGCAAGGCAGGTAGGTAACTTTAGTGGCAAACATCCTTTATCAATACACCTTCAAAATGTATCCTAATCAGAGCTATGAGCTCTGATGCCCTCTTCTGGCCTCTGTAGGCACCTGCATACACATGGGGCACATCAACTGACATAGGCACACACAGAAATAATAACCAGACATACTATGACATAAATATCTATTTACAATAAAGCAGAGTCACAAGGTAAAAGTAGCCATTTGGGTAGGACATGACTTGAGTCTTCAGGGACAGCCATTCGGGTGATATCTGAGTCAAGGCTGAATGAGAAGCATTCAACCACTGAATTAGCTGAAGATGGTGTGATGGCATCAACCTGCCAATTCCACACCATTCAGCAATATCTGTAAAGGATTTCATCATTGACTATACCCCATTCTGGTACATTGGTGTCATAATAATATTGTGAGACATTTGGTTGCTTTATTTAAGATTTATTAAGAATATCATACCTATATGCAACTAAATACAATCATATTCACCCCCCATTGTTCCCTCAAGCTTCCCCCAGATTTCTCCTAACAAACCGCTTTCCTACTTCATGTCCAATTTTTTTTTATTTTAACAACTCATAAATTCTATTAGTGATCCCCATGTGCATCACTATGGGCCCATCCTCCAGAGCATGGGCAAACTACCAGCGTCCACACTCTCAGAGAAGAGTGATTCTCCTTCCCACATGGAGATCTACTGCCAAAAGCTTCTCTGGCAAGGGCAGGGCTCATGCCCCACCACAACCATGTTAAAATTCTGAGCAGCTTGAACTTGTTGAGCTCTTGTGCAGAAACAACAGCTACTATGAGTTCATGACCATACCACGCCCACAAGATGGCATCTCATGAGCTCAGTGACCCATGCCACGCCCACAAGATGGCGTCTCAAGAACGTGGTGATCCATGCCTCTCCCATATCTCTGTCCTTCAGCTTTTACATTCTTTCCTCCGCTTCTGCCACATTTCCCAAGCCTTTATTGTACGTACGTAGAAAGATTCATAATATTTTTTTAAAAAAGCATATTCAGCCAGGCATAATGGTACATCTTTGTAAGCCCAGTATTTGGGACGGCTGAGGAAGGAACAATTTCAATACCATACAGATGTGCAGGCAAACACACACACACACACACACACACGCGTGCGCGCGCGCACGCGCGCGCGTGTGTGTGTGTGTGTATAAAGTAAGTAAATATTTTTAAAATAAAAAAGAATCAAGGGCAGAGGATATAAACCAGCAGCAGACTGCTTTCACGCTAGTCTGAGACCTTGCATCTAATCCTTCACAGCAGAAAATTAATTATTAATTAGACAAACCGGTTTCAGGTCACAAGCAAAAAGCATGTAGGAAACTAAATTTCGGCCCAGAGATTAGACTTTCCACCAACCCTCCGTGAGGCACCTGCTTCAGCTGCCAAGGTTCTGAGATTGCAGCTGGGCATCCCCTGTCAGATGCTCCCAATCCAGACATAAATGTTCCGTCTTCGCTGATCGTGGCTGGCAGCACCACGTCACTTCTGTAGCTGATGGGAGAATAAACTCTCACGCTGTGTTAGGTGAGTGAACACTGAATTTTCCACAGGCATTAAGCACAAATGTCCTTCTCGGTATCAAGCCAGATTTCGATTTCATCTCGAAGGAATTGTTCTGGCAGAAAGGAGGCACTCTGAACTTTCCAGGCAATAGTTTCAGGGGCAGCTCTTAAAGTAGCGCTAATTTCAGCAGACATGGCTCAAGGCAATCATCAGCAGGCTTCCTGAACTGACCCTGTGTGTGCAGAGGAATGCCCAGCAAGTCTGAGGGGAACGGCACATGGTGGTAGCATGGGTCAGTGACAGGCATGTGAAACCATGCTACAGAGCTTAATCTCATGTGTGCATCCTACAATCACGTATGCAATGCCCTGACTAAGTTCAAAGAATGTCTGACAAATATGTGTTACTCCATTTCCAAGAAGTACAATGTACATTTAAATTCACAAGATGAAATAGGGCAGAGAGATAGCCAGAGATTGCAGGAGGGAGGGGAGTTGTGGATATTTATGGCCAGTGAAGACAGTTGTAATTCAGGACATTTTAATTAAATTCTGAGGCTCCTAACACAGTTATTCATTTTTATGAAAATGTTTTATATCCCAAGAACATTTTAAAATTCAGGACCAATTTATACCTAAATTCTTTTTTTCCTGAAAGAACTTGGTCATTTTTAAGACTATAGTAGCTTGCCTTTCCCCCAGCCAGTAAAAATCCACAAGCATTTCTTCCTGTGCAAGAGCTGTAGAAAGTAACAAATCTCAGTATTAAAGTATTTTCTTGCTGAAAAGATTTGGTAAACAAGATATCAGTTGATACAATGACTAAGAAATATCATATGCTTTCTTAATTATACTCAGATCCCATTACATAGCAGGGACTGTCATATTTTCTATTTTAATCATTCATAAATGTCCAGAACGCATATGCCTAATTGCTTGATGATTTTACTTTTACCATAACACAAATTTCTATCTTCGTAAATACGGTCCTGCTGGAAGGATTCTGTCTCTCTGAGAGCCCTACTGCAGGAGCATGTCACATTGGAGCTTTCTTATTCTTTTTGACATTCTATCTTCATATGTTTTTTAATCAATATTTATAATTTTTTCCTTGTGATTAAAAAAGATGTTCAGATATAAAATTGTATATAAACAATATGTTCAGATATAAAATTGTATGTAAACATTTAGGCAATTTGGGAAATAACACATATATAAATATATATGTGTACAATAAACACCATAGTGTTAAGGAATTAATGGATGAAATTCATCATAAACAGACTTAGAAAAAGAGTATATGTGATTATAGCCTAACACAAAAAAAATTTGATAATACTTAACACTTATTTCTAACAAAAGCAGTTAGGAACTTGGAAGAAATTGAAAATTTACTCAACTTGCTAACAGGCAGTTAAAACATCTGTAATGCTATACTTAATTGGAAAGCCTGAAACATTGTCCTGCCCCCAGCCACATGTGGGTGATGTCTGCTCTCACCGTTGCTCACACAGTAAGTAGGCTCTGGTAGCCTGCTAGACGCAAGCCTGAATACCAATGACATGGGTCGGAAACAAAGGGAGCGAGTGGGACACACTACATGTCTACACAGTAGACCCAACTACTCGCTTCAGTTGGAAGAGGAAATTTAAGAAAAAATTGCATTCATTGAACTATAACTAAATTGAGGACTGACAAAGCTAACAGAAATAACAGAATTTTGTTCTTAACTCATTTGTGTCTTGTTTGTAACTATTTCTTTTGTATCAATAGTCTTGCCAAACAACTGTATTTTCATTCAAAAGGGTTTTAAATATATAATATTCCCTGCAAGGATGTACTTCTTCCAGGGGAGAATAGTACCTACTTCAACAATATTATGCACCAAGTTGAAAAATAGAAAATATTGAAAATTAAAAAGAATTCTATTCTAAATTTTATGTATATGAATGTCTGTGTACTGCATGAATGTGGTGCCCACAGAGGTCAGAGGAGACCAGAGGAGGCCATCAAATCCCCCAGAACTAGAATTACAGGTGGCTGTGAACTATCATTGTGATGCTGGAAACTGAACTAGGATCTTCTAAGAGAGAAGCCAGTTCTCTTAACTAATGAGCCATCTTTCCAGCCTCTTAATACATAATTCTAATTATACAATTAATTCATCAGCCATTGACCAACCAAACAAATACCATTATTGGCCAAAAGAACTTGCCAAAAATGTTAATAACATTTAGAGTGTGCAGTAGTATAAACAGCATGATACAAAATAATCTATATCATGTTTTAGCATCAACACATAGTCATTAAAACATATACACACATGGCTGCAGAGATGGGTCAACAGTTAAGGGTGCTGGCTTCTTTTGCAGAAGAGCTGGGTTCTATTCCTATACTCACAACTGTCTGTAACTCCAGTTCCAGGGATCACGGCCTTCTCACTTCTGTGGTCTCATGCTGCACAGGAGACCACACCTAGCATGCAGATGTATGCACATAAACCAAAATAAAAGCAATTCTAAGGGCAGCATATATTCCTTAAGAAAAGGCTACAGGACTCTGTTTCCTGTTACAAGAGTTTACTAAGGAAAACATTATGGGTTCCTCAAGACGTTTCTAATCTCTCTGGTTCTCTGGCTAAGAACATGCACCCTCATTTAACAGTGGCAGAGAAAGCTGCTTACAATTTCAGCACAATGCCAAGTGCACAAAACCTTACACATCCCCAGCAAGGGGGGGGAGTCACATCTTTCTGGCAATCAAGAACTCATTGATATCTTATGATGAATGACAGTTACGTAGTTTAGGCTAGAGATAAGACTGAGGTAGAACTAGTTTTCCACTTCCACACAATGTGGTTCAAGGTCATCATTAAGATTTCAGGGTCTCCCCTGAAGCTCCCCTTAAACTTCTCAACAAAGGGCTCAGCTTTCCTGGCTCAGTGGCTATCTTGCTTCTTGACATCAGCTTTACAATGTCCTCCTCACAAACAATGCTTCTGATGAGCTGTTTTCAACTGATGAGTGTTCTAGGTGTTTGCATTGATATTGCTTTCATTTTCCCCTTAAAGTATCTAAACAGGGCGATGGAGTGTCTGCCAATCAGCCCTGATTGCTGATGGATCTTGATAGATGATTAGAGAGTCTTGGAACTGAAGGCCAGAAATTTGTTTCCCAAGAGAAGTTTCTAGAAAGAACCATGTTCCTAACTATTTAAAACTTACTTTCTCTTTTTGGTTACGGTGCATCAAAGTTTCTCTAGTTTCTGTGGTTTCAGCCTCCCTCAGTACTCTAAGTAAATACAAAGATGGCTCTGATACACACTCAAAGCTTCAAAGGATGAATTGGTGTGCTCAGTGATATAACCCTGGTCAGAAAGGACGGAAGGTAAAACAGCATACAACTGAGATACAAATCAAACAAGACCTTTAACTAGAATGAAGGTGGCAGACTGGGGGCTTACTTAACATTTTACCTTGTGGAACTCCCAAAAGTATGGCAGAACTTTCCCAAATCACCCCTTTGGCATACTGCGAGCTGTTATAGATGTCAACGATTCACTTCTGTTATTTTTGTCTCTTTAAAATTTAAATATATTTCTCTATTCTTGCTGGTTGATCCAAAGAAATGACAGAATTTAGGGCCATGTGCAAGACCAAACATAAATGTACATAGGAAAGATGATACAACTACAGGCCTGGTATAATTCTACTGGTAGAGTGTTTTCTGGCAAGCAAAGCACAAGGTGTTGATACTCAGCATCCAAACCCTTAGTAGCAGGAGGATAAAAAGTTCAAGGTGGTCCTTAATTGTATCATAATTTCAAGGCCAGCATGGGCTATGTGAAGGAAAGAAGGGAAGAGGGATGAAGGAAGTGGAGGAAAGACAGAGGGAGGAAGAGAGAAAATACCACAAAACCAAAGCAGTGGGCTCCCTCAGCACCCCAAACCTATACACCACAGTCATTATCTGATTGCTGGGATGACATACTAAGACCAAAGCAACGGTTTAATTGAGTGCTTGCTTATTGTTTCAAAGGCTGAGTCCACAGTCTTCACAGTGCAGAGCATCACAGCATGGAAGGCAGTTACAGCACTGGAGCATAGCTGAGAGCATCCTCTGATCCTCAAGGAGGAAGCCAAGTTAGACAACCGGAAGATCAGAATGTAGCTCTCAACTCTGCCTTCAGAGCATACCTGCCTGACAGATCACCATCATGATGGCCATGGAGTCAGCCCCCCTGAAGCTGTACACCCCCCACTTAAACACTTCCTCTTATAAATTGCCTTGGCCCCGGGGTCTCCTCACAGCAATAGAACAGTTGCTTCAAGTAGTTCTCTAGAGACTGAAAACCAAATGGGATAAACAGATGAGAGAGAGAGAGAAGAGAGGAGAGAGAGAGGAGAGAGACCCTTAGAGACAGGATGTAACAGCTATGCCTCTAGACGTTTCCCATCCTCAATTCTTCTTACATCTTTGCTGGCCAACTGGAGACCACCCTGCATAGCAATGAGTACACAAAGAGTTTATTTTTCAGGTAGTACATCTCTTATGAAGATCAAGAACTTAGTTGGTTTTTAAAATTGGAAAGAGAGGAATGAGTGGAGGTCAAAGGCAAACCAGGAGAATCCTTTATTTCCTCCTACCATGTGGGTCCTGGATATAAAATTCTGATTAATCAGCTTATCCACACATATCTTTACTTGCTGAGCCATCCTTCTAGGCTGAAATAGAGTCCTTTGTGAATATAGTGCATAGGTCAGAAGTGCGAGATAGTCTTAGGACTTCAAAGAAAGTACCACCCTCCAACAAAAGAGCTTTTTCCCTGCATTTTAAACTACAGTATAATATAGATCTGTGGTGGCATCAGCACATGAAGAGAACCAGTGTGTGGAAGAGATCAACAGGTTGAGAGGCAAGATTAAGTCCTCAGAACCATCCCTACCTGAAATGGACCACCCTGGACATTTGGTGCACGTGGGTGAATCAGTCCTTCCTTGCCTAAGGCTTCATGAACCCAGATTAGTTGACTTTCTACCATCTTGGCCACCACTCTTCAACACCCACTTCTGCACATGCATGTCAGAGGCTTTATCTGCCTGGTGTTTGCAGCTCAGTCCTCACAGTCCCTGGTCACTGGTGTCCATCCATTTGTAAAGCTATGATGGATGGAAGACACAAAACCAGTCATGGGCATAGTTGTTTCCTTCTTCTGAGGAGCTGGACATTTGTCAGATGTAATTTTGTGTAAATCATTAAAAATAATTGAGTCTCCAGGTGGAAACTATTATCTCTGTGTCAACAATGTCAGGCAAAAATCAGGTGACTCTTGCTCCATTAAGCATAAGCTAAGATTGAAAAAAGAAAAGACTTTAGCCTGGGATGTTTTCCTTTCTAGTTTTAAAAAGACCCAGTAGGGAGGAATAAAATCGCTCGGTGATTATTGAGCATTGCAGGAGCATGAACCACGGGCTTGCTGGGATTCGAATGTTCTGTGGTGAAACCTTATTAACACTTAAAGGGTAGATATGGAGATTGACATGCAGTTAAATCTAGGCTGCCTGATCATGCCATGGAAAAAGTAGAAGTCCCCTGAGACTTTTCTTGGCAGTTTAAATTTTACTTATTTTTCTGTTTTCCATCTCATCATGTATTCATGCTTACAACCCCATTATAGAGTTGTACAGACCAAGATATGAACAATCCCGTGGCCGATAGTGTATCCCATTGTGGATTGTCAGTGGAAATACCAGTAATGGGTCTCTAATTTTTTTTCCTAAAGCAAAAACATCATCTACTAAGGTTGAATATCAATTAAGATGATTAGAAACATGATAAGATCTACAGATATTCTACCCAATGTTTGGACATATGTCTAAAATTGAATACAAGGATGCAAAGGTGACTTCGTGGGTAAATGCTGATCACATACACCTGCGGACTTGAATTCAGATCTCCAGAACCCACATAAATGCCCACCTACAATTCTGGTGCTCAGAAGACAAAGGCAGGGGATCGTCAAAGCCAGCTGGCAGGACAGACTCATTATATAGGTCAACTATATAGGTCAACTGTGGGTTCAAGTGGAAGAAAGTCTGCCTTGATGAGATGGAAAAAGATCAAAGAAGACATCTTCATGTGGATGTGCACACATGAACGTGTTGCTATGAACACACACATGAACACAAACAACATGTATTTGAGGGAGGAAACATAATGAATAGATGGATGAATAAATAAATAATAAAAAAATCAGAGACAAAAATGGGTGCCTTTTTTTGGGTCAGTTTACAAGGCTGTCTGGTTTTTGGGGAGTTGTGATTTAGAACTGACTATGAATATGCCATAGCCATTAACTCCTCCTTGCAGTCTTTCATGTTCACCATCCTATCAACTATATCATGGAGGTTTAAAAAAAGCAGCATCTTGGTTAAGCGTGGTCTCAGCACTCCAATCCAGACAGAGGCAAACAGATCTCTCCTGGTTCAAGGTCATCTTGCTCTACTTAGCCAATTGAATGTCATCAAGCATCAAGGATTACGCGTGGAGACCTGTTTCTCAAAAAAAAAAAAAAGATATATTTACTTTCACATGTTAAAAATGCAATTTCTGACCCATATTCCTCTATTTAAAATTTTTGAAACTTATCTGCTCAGTTGACATAGTCCTGGCTTGTCTCTGTGCTTTGCGATTATGTTAAATCCTCAGGGAAAATGTGTTAAAGGAAAAGAGAAAGTAATAACTGAGAGGTGGAGGAAGGAAGGCGGGAGACAGAAGGAATGGGGATCCGGCCTCTAGGGATCTCATCGCTATTGCCTTCCTTCACTGCATTATCAATGGCTTCAAATTCTGTATCAAATTTTCAGTGAATTTTCTTAAAGGTGTTTTGGGCATTAAGGAAGATTTTAAACATAGATTTATATTAAAATACCCCATTAGTTGTGGCCAGAACCACATTCCTAAACCAACAGGCCTTCATATCCTGCCTCAGATGGCTAGCCTTGGGGGTGCCTCTGCTGCGGAGCCCGCATGCACACCACAACATCTTGCAACTGCCAGCGCCCCATCCCCCATCCCATTGGCTCCCTCTCTCTATGCTGAGTTCTACACTGGGTGTGTCCCACAGCCTCTGAGCTTCAAGGCTTTGTGATGTTCATCTCCACATAGACTCTCTACACCCTTTCAGATGAGTTTCTCTCATACAGATAGGAAATCTCTGCAAGAATGTGAGTTAATTTAGAAGAGTGGGTTTTTTTTCCTAGTTCTTATTTTTTCATTTTTTTTAATTGAGTATCTTTTTCATTTACATTGCCAATGGTAAAACTTTTCCCAATTTCCCCCCTCCCAAAATCCCCCCTCCTCGATGATTCCCTACCCCTCCTCCCACCCCCTGCCTCCATGTATACGCCCCTCTACCCAACACAGTCCCACCCTTCCCCCAACTCCCCCACCATCTGTTTCCCTTTGTTGTGGCCTCTATTGAGCCTTACCTGACCAAAGACCACTCCTCCCACTGATGCCCCAAAAGGCATTCCTCTGTCACCTTTTTGGCTTGAACCATGTATACCCCTTGGTTGATGGTTCAGTCCCTGGGAGTCTTGGGGTGTCTGGGTGTCCAAAGTCATTGTTCTTCCCATGGTGCTATATACCCCTTCAGCTCCTCTGGACCACCCTCCAGATCCTCCATTGGGGACCCCAAGCTCAGTCCAATAGTTGGTTGCTAGTTTCTGCCTCTGAATTTGTAAGGCAGACAGCCATGGCATGCTCCTTTTGTACACGCTTCTCATTGTAGTGTTTGTATTCACCCATGGGACACCTTCCAAAGCTAAAGCCAAGCTTTCCTTTAGGAAGAAAGATGAGCTATGTCACCTCAATCAGCCAACAACCGGTATTGAAAGCACAGTAGCTGCATCTTTGTGGTTTCTCATAGAAATGTCTCCATTTCTCCTCCTTTTCTGTCACTGTCCTGTGAATAGTGTGAGTGTGGAGATCTTTCACTAGGCAGCACAGCATGTGGGAGGAAGCATAGGATTGTGAGTCTGGCTCCCAAGAATCTTGAACAGTTCTGCTGTGGTTTGTATGTCTGAGATTACCATGTAGACACATTCCTCACAGACTGCTGGGAATGAGAGTCCAGGGGAGAGAGCCCGGATTGATGAGTCATCCTAACCACACCTGAAGCTAACAGCTGCATCCTAACCCTAGAAAAGCTGAGCAAAACTCCCTGAAGCTGACCTTCAGGGGAAGGGTGGAATGAACCTCTTCCAGTCCACCCACCACTGGCACTCTGGGGCTGAATGTTTATTTCAAGTGTAGTTTCCAAGTGGCGTGTGATCCAGTGTTGGCTTATGGCCTTATCTTTCCTTTCTCGGTCAGCTTTTCTCTTAAGTGGTATGCATTTGTTGGTGCAAAGGTTATTCACTGAGCTCATCCTATAGGTTTAGCAAGTTAGACAGACTGTTGTGAATCTTAAAATGTTGATCTAACTTTAAACAATTCTGCTATCCAGGAATTCTAAGATGTTGTTTCTTAAATTTAATAATATTCGGGTTCCTAATAATTGATTTACCCAACAATCTTTAATGGTCATTCCTTAAATCAAATATTCTGGGTGTTTTTCTAATTATTCATATTTTCATTGTTTTGTGAGATTTTCACAGAAATACAGTTTTATTACAAAAAATCATTTCTATTTTGTTGTTGAGATAGCTTCCATCTCTGACTGACATTCCATATATTATTAATTTTAATTCATTTTATGTTTTGGTTTTATGAGACAAGGTCTCATTATTCAGTCCTGAATGTCCTGGAACATCACTAGAGAGACTGTGCTAGCCTTAGACTCACAGAGATCTGACTAGCTCTGGCTCTGCTTCTACCTCCAGAGTGCTGAGATTAAAGGGATAGCCACAACACCTTAATATTTTAATTTTTCAAGTATTCTTTTCTTTAAATAAACCTGGTGACACCTTTGTCAGGAGTTAATGAATAGGCGGGTGAGTTCATCTTCTTATCAAGGTCAAGGCTAACAACTAACATTTCTCAGGCTCTTACTATGCTTTACACATTGTGGTGAATTTTATAATTTAATCTTCAAATAGTCAAACTAAATGAGTGCTTAAGATTCTCCAGGTTAGAGAGATTAATTTACTTGCTAAACAATAAAATTAAGCCAGCCTTGTTAGCTCACATTTTCAATCCCAGCACTTAGTAGGCTGAGGCGGGAGTATGGCAAGTCTTCATACAGCTTGAAATTCATAGTAAGAACTTGCACAAATACATAACTAGCAGATATTGATTGCAATGCACGTGTTACAAGAGATTAATAAAGTTATATTTCTGACCTGAGCTTGATATTACTACAGAAGACAAGTGTTAGGAGATGCCTTTTGTCATTACCTTGGCCTTGACAAGTAACCAAAAGCCCTTTATGTTGTCATCTACTCTAGCTCCTCCATTATGGAATGTGTCTGGAACTGTACACAAGTGGCCTAATTAGTTGCAAGAAAAGCCCAAGGAACTACTGACATTTGTTCTTTTTTTTTTTTTTTTTTTTTTTTTTTTTTTTTTTTTTTTTTGGAGACAGGCTTTCTCTGTATGGCCCTGGCTGTCCTGGAACTCACTGTGTAGACCAGGCTGGCCTCGAACTCAGAAATCCGCCTGCCTCTGCCTCCCAAGTGCCGGGATTATAGGCGTGCACCACCACCGCCTGGCCCTTTGTTCTTATAACTTACAAAATGAAAAAGCATATCCTGTATAAGTAAAGAGTAAGTATTGGATATAGCCATCTGGTCTACCCACTTTGAGAAAACACACACACTAGCCAGAAAACATCAACTACTTATCTAAATCATTCCTAAATAAATCAGTTTCCTTTCAAGTTAAACTTTGTGTCAGAGTCCTCCATTTTGTTATGTAGCCAGCTTTTTAAATACAGTGTATTTCTCTATCATAATGTCTTGCCTTTATACTTTCTCGGCCAACTGTGTGGCAAATGGCCAGAGTTCTATCCTATAACACTAGCTGCTTCCAGCTTTCCACCACTGACCTCCACAGAACTTGACTGAGCATTTTAGTCACCAAAATATTCAAATCAACCTTATAGACTATTATTATTATAGAAAGATTCTTAGACAATATGAAACTGTAAATAAGGCAAGATCTTGTCCTTCTTCCAAGGCACAATACTTTTGACGCCATTGAAATTATTAGTGGAAGCTATATTTTGAGAGAGAATGTTTTGATTTTGTGCAATTTTCTAGACTATATTACATCTAAAGTTTTACTAGTTTGCAAAAATCAACATTAGTATAGTTTTCTCCCTCATGTATTTTTCAGGTCTGTCTGGGTTGGCTCATTTGCCTGGCTTGTCATTTGCTGAGCTCTAGTCTGTGGGTTGCAGTCACATTAATTTGTATGTCTTTATTATTTAAGGTCTAGCAGCTATATGATCTTTTCATGAAAGATTATAATAACACGGGAGAAAATGCAAATCATACAAGCATATTTAAATCATCAGAACTGCTAATTTTACTACCCATGACCATTGTAGGCCACTTTGCTATATACACAGTGTTAAATAGCATGAGAATATACCCATTACCAAAAAGTCCTGGCAAAGGAAAGATAAGCCTATAAATAAAGAGTGTCCTATTGGCAAGAACAGTAAAACCTGCCAGTGTAAACCCAGAAAGCCATGTTGAAAATAGCCACATATTTCCAAAACAATTCAACCCATGTAGCCAGACAGAGATCTGCCAAGGGCCTGTATGGCACTTTAGAGGATGACACAACAGTAGCTCTTCAGTGAATAGTTTTAACAATATTGCGTCCAGCAAACTACATTCTGAATTGCCCATAGAAAAATACCAGATCAGGAAAACAGCACATTGATCAACAGTAACAGTCATATACATTGCTATATAGCATGGGAGAGTGCTTGAAAACTTGGCTTCTGAAATCAAACACCTTTCAAATCTAGGCTTGACCATTGATTAGCTGTGCTGAGTCTAACAGACAAATAAAGCACCATTAACTGTGGCCTTCTACAAAATGGAGAAAAACTAAAAGAAAATATTACCTACCATTTGTGGGAAAAGTAACAGTCTTCCGTAGAAGTCTACTTTCTAATTCCTGGAAACTGCAAATGTCTTATTCCGCATATTAAAACGGGCTTCATAGAAATCATACATTTAACTCACTAATCATGTTACAATAATGAGGTTAATGGGTGTGTGAGTGCATAGCCATTTTGCCTGCACTAATAGGGAGGGAAATGCGGAATGATGGCTCATGAGTTGACGCCGGCATGGCTATATCCTGAGTGTCGTGCCAAAGTGGACTAAAGAGCAAGATTCTGCCTCAAATAGGAAACTTGTCCTAAGTAATCTGGCCTTTAAAATAAAAAACTCTCTGGAGCTGAAGAGAGGTTGCGAGCAGAAATTAAGTGTTGACTGCCCAGAGGTGGGATGTGGGCTGTCAACGCACCAGAGAGGCTTCCTGAAATGAAAGCACCTCCCTAAGAGGCAGGACAGGACCTGCAGTCCAGTCCCATAATCATGATGTGCAAGATTCTGTAAGCATCCTGAAAGCATAGAATCACACCTCATTTCTACCCCACCCAGTCAGGAAAGACAAACCACCAGTGTTTACATTTCAATCCAGCAAGACCCATGTAGTGCTGGATTTCAGACCCATAGAACATTG
This sequence comes from Apodemus sylvaticus, assembly GCF_947179515.1. Classification (NCBI taxonomy): domain Eukaryota; kingdom Metazoa; phylum Chordata; class Mammalia; order Rodentia; family Muridae; genus Apodemus; species Apodemus sylvaticus. The sequence continues at coordinate 156,845,356 of NC_067476.1, read as the reverse complement.
AGGCTAAATAGGTGTCACCTTGAGGCAAAGTTTGTGGTAATTTATTGGGCAACCATGGATAATGAATGAACCATCTCATCCTTTTGTGCTGAGAATCTAGGCATATCGAAAATATACAGCTCTTAGGTTGGGACCCCTGTTATCTATTCTATTAGTATACATAACTTTTGGCTATATTAAAAAAATAAACCAACTGGCTGTGGAACTTCCCAAACTCTCCTGGCATGAAAATATCATTAGCACAAGTGTTTTTTGGGGTCCCAGCTAATTAGAAGCTGCACCTAACAAGCAGTACACTTTGTATGCAGAGCCTTCTGCTGCCTGGCTACCACAGAAAACAAGTTGTGAATCCAGCCCCTAGAACTTCTCATTAAATTGTACTGGTTACTGGCCATCAGGAATAGCCTTTGTTTGACCTTGAAATGCAAATGCTGATACCTCTCTCCAACCTACTAGGCAAGATAAAAAGACCTTAAAAGATGCTTGTAAGAATTTAGAATGGTGGACATCTTTACCTTCCAATCCTCTCTTCCCGGAAAATCTCTCCCTACTTGCATGGTCCCTGCTTTTTCTTTAGCTTCCCTGTCCAGATATCCCTCTCATCCTATAAAGCATATGCAGAGAATGATATATGAAGGTTGAAAGAGGGATTTGGAAAGTCTAGAGTCGGAGTCATTTGATCACCTGGAAAAACAGCAGCAACCTTGAGTCTGTGGAGGCAAGTCGGAGAGCCAAGGAGCCTTGCAAACTAGGTTATTCTTGCCTTTCGATAAACAGGTGCACTTCTTCTAAATGATGTGGCGTTGCTTTCCTCTCTAGCAGATGGGTAATTAGGGAGAGAAAAAACCGGCAATCGACAGCCACACGTGGGGAAGCCGACTAAGCTGCCGGGCTGCTGGTGTGCTGTCAATTCTGATCCAGTATTTTGCAACCCTGGCTTTAAAAAAAAAATCACCCTATCATGTGCTTTCGGTAGAAGAAAACCACCGTTATGGTGGGGCAGGGCACCCATGCATTGTGCCGAATCCCACCACTCTGCACTTAAAGGCTGTTTAGTAAATGTTTTACTTTTCTGGTCCTGAGATAAAATACCATGATCAAGACAACTTAGAGAAAGAAGGGTTTGTTGGGGGTCTATGATGCTACCGGGATGAGTCCACCAGGACTAGATGACATATGGCAACAGGCCCGGCAGCAGAGAAAGCCAAGAGAGTTTTCGCCCTCAACCTCAAGTACAAAGCAGAGAGAATAATCTGAAAGTAATACAAAGTGTCCAACTTCAAAGCCCACCTCTAGTGACAAGCTTCCTCCAGATAGGCACACCCTAAACATCTCCAAACAGCACTACCAACTGGGGATCGAGGGTTTAAATACCCGAGACAGTGGGAGGGGCAGACATTTCTCATTCAAACCCCACAGCAAACAGTAAGGAGTTCAGAAACTGCCCTCTGGTCCTGGTGGGAGATCAGGATATCTCCCTCATCCTTATTTAGCGAACTACAACTGTGAAGAGGCTCCCGTGATCCCAGGAAGGGTTACTGAGGCGTGCTAAGGAAGCCTGTAGCAGCCGGAGAGCATCATGGGTAACTCCCACGAAGGGTTTTGTCTGTTACCTTCACCTGAGTTTCTACAGTTTGAGCTACAAACAATTGCCATAGCAACCATTATCTCCAGCACTTTATATTCTTCGCTCATTTCTGCTCCACTTTTGCAAAGCATTAGTGTCCTCATGTTCAATTTGCCTTTTCACTTTTTAAACCCGTTCGGGTCTTTTCTCACGCATGCGGCCGTGCTCAGCATCCCGTCATCACATCGACAGAAAAAAAAATTTTAATGGCCTGGCATTTGGCTTTTGTTAACTATGAATTAGAATCCACCTGCTCAGAGCTCTGCTTTGAACACCAAAGTTTCCTTCAAAGCGCTTGAAGAAGATGGGCTGTCTTGAGGTACTATCACCAGCTCTTTGTACTTGAGAGCTGGTGAACGGGGCTGGCCTGATCTGGACAACTTTTAAGAGTGAAATTGAAAGAAGAAAAAGAAAAAAAAAAAAAGGATGGTTGCCTAACTAGATTCCAGGAGCCCTTCTTCTAATCAAAGTCCAAGCCTCACGGATCACCGCTCTTTCTAACGCTGGACCCGTCCATCCCTTTCATATATAAAAGTACGACATGCTGAGATATGTACCTTTCAAGGCCTTTAATATCAACTTTCCTGTACTTTTATGAAAAATAATTACTCATTCTTATAATCCTTTACCTTACCAAAAAGTTACAGTGCTCTTTGGTGCTATGATTAGAGCCAAGAGGAAGAACGGGGCAGGCTCTGCTCTTCATGGAGGAACAATGATTTCTGTGTGTCTCTGACGGACAGCGACGAGGACATCCGTTCTGTCACCAGCATCTGTGGCACGGACACGTGGTTGGCTCTGGTGAGTGCCCCAGGGGGTCAAACACAATGGGCACTGGCTGAGTGCAGCACTGTGTGCTGTGCTAAATGGAATTGAAGCTTTGCTGTCATTATGTTGCCTGGATGGAGAGGCAGTGCAGAAAGACTGAATCAACAGAGCCGAGTCTCGGAAGCTAAGTGGAAAGGTTGATGCTTGTCCATAAGGCTGGAGCCTCGTTCCGGGCTGTTCTGAACTGTAGCGTGGTTGAAACCCATCAGGCATGCGTATACCTGCTCAAACGCAGATAGCCGGGAAGCTGGACTCCACCCATCTGCAGTCCAGCTTCTCTCTAGAAGGTCTGGATGGGGCCTGAAACTGTCCGTGTTGATGCTGCTGGCCAGAGCCTCGCCTGTTCAGGATCCCCGCCCGCTCTATCCTACACTTTATTTAAATGGCTAATTCACGTGAAATAAAGGTCAGAAATCCTTTCTATGTTTGCTTCCATTACACTGAGTGAGGTGCTGGCGTGGGAAGTGTGCAGACCCCACGGAAAGAACGGACCCTCCCAGCAGAAGTGGCAAGGCACGATCAGGGAGCTCCCAGGAGAACACAGTTTATGAAAGAGGGGTGACTATGAGAAAGGGGTAGCTCTTCTTAGATCTGTTCTCTGACCCATGTCCCTGTGGACAAATGTCTAAATTCTGCAGAAAATAAGAAAAAAATCCAAAAAACTCCTCCAAGAACCTCTTATTTGGTGACTTCAATCAGAGTGGAAGTGACAGAGAAAAGATGCCAGTTTCCTACGGCATCTCCCAAAGAGGGTGCATTATTATAAGTAGTGTCACCATCGCCACTACATCATCATCACTATCATTATCATTCTACATTCCCGACCATAGTTACACCTCCCTCCTCTCACCCCAGTCTCCCGTCTACCTCTCCTCTGCCCTAGATCCACCCCACCTCTGCCTCCCCTCAGAAAAGAGCAGGCCTCCCTGGGGGACATCAACCAAACACAGCAAAGCAAGCTAAATAAGACCAGGCATATACGGTCACATCAAGGCATAGACGGTCACATCAAGGCTGGACAAGCAACCAGGTAGGAAGGAAAGGGTCCCTCCCACAAGTAAGCGAAAAAGGCAGGGACACCCCCTGCTCCCACCGTCAGGATTCCCCTAAGAACACCAAGCTACTTGACCATAACATATGGTCAGACGAAATAGGTCAGACCGGTACAGGCTCCCTGATCTCTGCAAATTGCCACAAGGCTCGGTGAGTCGACTCTGCAGGCCGTGTTCCCTTGGTGCTATCCTGACCCCCTGCTTTGTCCAATCCTTTCTCCCTTCTCCACAGGATTGGCTGTGGGACCCTGCATCTGCTCCCATCAGTTGCTGGGTGAAGTCACAATGGTTTCTTTTATGACGATTCTGCTGGATTCTCCCAGTAGTTTCTCCCTCCCTCCTCATGACCCGCTCCTTCCTGTTCTCAACCCCTCCTCCCCCAGTCTACCTCTTATTTTATTTCCCCTTCCCAGGGAGATCCTTGTGCCCTGCCCCTCACCCAAGCCCTCCTTATTACTTAGCCTCTCTGGGTCTGTGGACTGTAGCATAACTGTCTTTTCTCAGCCATTAAAGGTTAGGCTCACAACCAAATATATAACAGTTGGGTGTTTTGCAGTCACCGAAATACAGAGCTTTTGCACAGAAGTAGCAGCCCTGAGCAAAGGCAGGCAGTGCGGAGCTGAAGACCAAAGATGACCAGCATGGCCACGCATGACCAGCGCTGCCACGCATGACCAATGCAGCCACGTCCCCTGGAAACTCAGCAAATGTGCTGGAGTTTACAGCCCCAAGTCTTGCAGAGAGACCATGTCATCTGTTCAAGTAACACAGGCATGCTCATTGTCTGGGGTAGTCCATGCAGCTCTGGGAGGAAGGAGGATTTATATACCTCGCTAAAAGGCCAAGAGACCGACCTACACACGTTTGACATTCTTTCATTCACAAAACAAACGAGCCCTGGGTGCTACTGAGTTTCACATTGCGTTGTGCAGAATAAATCAGTTACAGACACCAGCCTGTCTTCAAGGAACCTATAAGACACACATTAATAGAATGTACTAAATGATCTCTGTAAGGGATATTGATGGGTATTCAGAGTTAGGAACTGATTTAGAATATTAAATATATATTTAGGTAGTGAAAGAAATTCTACGTTGGAAAACTAAGAGGAGAATGGATCAGATTCTTAGCAAGGATGAAAAAGTTTCAGTACAAAGAGTGTCATGTGGGGCCTCTGGATGGAACATCAAAGTTCTGGTTTAAGAAATACATCTTCACCGGGCAGAGGTGGCACACGCCTTTAATCCCTGCACTTAGGAGACAGAGACAGGTGGATTTCTGAATTCGAGGCCAGCCTGATCTACAGAGTGAGTTCCAGGACAGCCAGGGCTACACAGAGAAACCCTGTCTCGGAAAAGAAACAAAAAACCAAAAACAAAAACAAAAAAACTTCACTGAGAATGAACAGGATTGACAGGCAAGAGTGTAAAACAAGAGAGAGATCGCTTGGAATTATTCTCATGACTCGATCCTGAAGTAGTTCCCAACCTACGGTCAGAGATTTGAAAACAGGAAGGACAAGTTCATCACGGAGCTCAGACCTTGACTGCACTGTGGTCACTTATGTCCTTTCAGTGAGTGGTTTCTCAGGCTCCTTCAGTCCATAATCTCCTTGGCGTATCTCCACTTCTCCTATAGAGCATGGCTCTATCCATGAGACGACGGTCCGCCATGAGTCCAGGTTCGATCAAAGCTATGCTGTGTTCAGCCTGTCTGATGACAATGCACAGGCATCCTGTTGTAACTAACGCCTTAGATGTGCGTGTCCTCCAGGGCTGCCTCTCCCTTTATGACCTCAATACAGAACTCTCCAGATTGTGAACAAGGTTGAACAAATTCTCATTGGTTTGTCCCATTGTCTGAAAGGCTTGATTTTTAACCTGCTTTGTGAATAGATGTTTGAAGGTATGTTCTAAACTAGGGGTTGCAGAGATGGCGTGGTGGTAAGAGCACTGGCTGCTCTTTCAGGAAAACTGGGTTCAATTCCTGCACCTGCGTGGCACCTCACAACTGCTGAAAGCGGCATTCCCAGGGAACGCAAACCTTCCTCTGGCTTCCACAGGCACTGTAAGCCCACACGTTACATATATTCAGCAAAACATCCATAATACATGGGATGAAAATAAATATCTTTAAAGTACTATAAATTAAAGGATCTTGCATAATATGAAAAGACCGGATAATTATTGGATTTTCAAACAGATAAAATTCTTCATCTATTACTTGCTAACCTATAAAGTGCCAGGGGTATTAGCTCACTAATCTAACCCTCCCCTTCTGCATTCATAAAGTGCCAGGAATTCCTTTGCAATTGTCAATACAGGCTTTAAGAGATTGTCAAACAACTCAATTGTCCGTGATACCAATATAAATATTTTTGCTGACTTAATCCTTACTTTTGGAGAATTAAATAAATTAAAGAAATAGTTTTAAAGATCCACAGTTCTTGATAGAAAAAAAAGTAGTTTCTAATTCTAAGCATTGCTACCGTAATATTAATTTGTATTCCCTGATATGCATTAAATTCTGGGGAAATGAACTTGTTCTCCACAAAGGGGAAATCATTAGAGCCTTGGGAAATGAATCCCTTGCACATAAGCCAGGACCCTTCAGGAGGGCTTGCTTCCTATACAACTCACAACTTCAACAGGCTTAACAGACAAAGCCCAAGGGTAAAATTGCACTTAACGTGTTCTCAAACAAGCTTTGATTCAGAAGGCTAAGAGAGGTATAGTGAAATGGTTGGGGGGGGGGGGCAGTAATTGATACAAATTAAACTAAGCTTTCAGTCAATAGTGTGATTACCAGGGCAATGAGCAGTGGAAAACAATATCTCATAGTAAATATGAAATCCAGTTGAGCTTTATGCTGTACCACAGTGATCATTGCTAGATGTGTTCAAATGTCAGGGAGGTACACACAGAGCATTGTCCTGTGTCTGTCCTGTGTGTGTGTTATCTTTAGGAACTGAAAATCCACATTTTTTAAATTTATTTTTTATTTTCAGTGTGTTTTGAATAAAATGAAGGACAGGTGGTATAAAATTTGCCCCTGTAAATCTAACATTTTTAAACAAACAATAACAATGAAAACCCCAATTATACCATTAGTGTATGTATGTGTGTATTCATATATGTGTGTGTATGTATGTATGAGTATAAGTTTGTGTATGTGTCTCCATGTATGTGTGTGTATGTGTAAGTGTATTTTTGTGTTTGTGTGTCTTTATATGTATCTGTATGTCCATGTATGTTTGTGTGTTTTTCTGTGTATGTGACTGTGTATATGCATGTATGTGTGAGTGTATGTTTGTATGTCTGTGTATGTGTGTGTATGTCCATGTATGTGTGTATATGAGTGTATGGTTGTGTGTCTGTGTATGTGTGTGTATGTCCATGTATGTGTGTGTATGAGTGTATGGTTGTGTGTCTATGTATGTGTGTGTATGTCCATGTATGTGTGTGTATGAGTGTATGGTTGTGTACATGTATGTGTATGTGTGTGTTATCACACAGTTCAGCTGACATAAAAAGTTAAACATAAACATTTCCGTTTGTAATATTTTCTTCAAGTTCCCATGATTTTTAATTTTTCATATTTTACTCTGCCCATTAATATTCTTTGTTGGTTTCAGTTGTCTTTTAGAGTATTTATGGAATTTTTGCTATTTTTCATACATATACTTCATATACATTAAGACGTAAAGTATTTCACATAGGAAATGGCCTAAGTCTCCCTGGTCCTGGCCTAGCTTGAACCCCATGAGAAGTGAAGCTGTAGGCAGAAGGGTTTCCCACTGCTTGGCCCATCTGTGGATCATGGAAGCAATCCCTAGCGAGGAGCTCAGTGAGATTTCCAGGCTCTTCTGGTGGAAGAGTGACATAGAAACGCGTGGATGGATGAGAGGCAGACTCCATGACTGACAGCAACTGCAAGAGGAGCTGCTTAGCTATGCAAGCCTCTAGCCCTTTAAACTCACCCTCATTTCAGGACCAGGAAGACAGAGAGGATGGCTCCTTGAGCCCTTTGTACCTGTTTCCAATGTGGCCACGTGAAATAAATCCCCCTCTGTCACCATCATTTGTCTCTTTAATTGACTGATAAAGGACAGTCGGCCAAATTTATCTCCTTAGGGCTGTCAGAACAGCTCCCTAAACAGCAACTTATTTATGGGGAGCACTCAAGAACTTGCTAGGCCTTGCAAGCTTCCTGGTGCAGTTGCCTGGTGATTTAAATGGTTAAGGGCACAGGGATTGTTCTCTACTGTCTAGGCCTGGCCTCTGGCAACTAAGGCTCCAGTAATGGCTCCTCTGTGAGAGTTCAGTAAGAGCCGTTTGTGTAATGAGGTCGCAGTGGACTCTATAAGGAGCGGAACTGTACTTTAGGGCTAATATCCATTTGTGAGTGTATACCATGCTATTCTTTCTGGCTCTGCATTACCTCACTCAGGATGGCCTTTTGCAGTTCCCATCCATGTGCCTGCCAACTTCATGATGTTATTGCCTATCATGGCTGAGTAATAATACTCTACTGTGTAGACGTACCACATTTTCTTTATCCATTGTTCTCTTCCCCAAGCCTTGAGCAGGCTAATCAGACCTTGTTTTGCCACAGTTGCCTAGCCCACCTGGAGTGGAATCTTTCCACCAGGTAGAAGTCTCGTGATTACCATATCCACAGTATTCCTGCAAAAACAAGACTGCTTGAATCAAGAACCAAGTTGAAACACAGGCTGGATCTTTACCTGTATAAATGCAGAGCTGAAAATTAAACTTTGAGCCTTGATCAGAACTTTTGTCTTGGCTCCATTCTTCTCTCGCCCCCACCCCCCAACTACCTTAATTCCAGCCTCCCTTTCAGGTAAACCCAGTTTGCCCGTGACTGCTGGATGGCTACAATCCATTCTTTGGTTGAGGGACATCAACCAAAATGTCTAGCTTGTTTCCAGTTTCTGGCTATTACCAATGAAGCTGCTAGGAAAACAGTTGAGCAAGTGCAGGATAATCATGCTACAAAACACAGACCTGAAGAAAGCTAAGCAACAAGGAGAGCCCAAAGGAGGACACTTGACTCTCACCGAGAAGGGGAGATACATCAGGCATCTGGAGTGGATCTGGGAGAGGATTGATTGAGGGAGGGGTGGAGATGTTACCCAGAGGGATGAGGTGGGGGAGGACAGAGGGAGAGAGTACTAGGAGATATTGGGGGGCATTTCTGGGACAAGCTAGAGAGCTAGGACAAGGGAAGTTCCCAGGATTCTGTGAGAGTGACTCTAGTAACTAAGATTCCTAGCAGTGGGGGATATAGAGACATAAGCCATTATCTCCCGTAACCAGGTAAGACTTCCAATGGAGGGACTGGGATACCAACTCATCCACAAAATCTTGGACCCATGATTTGTCCTGCTTACAGGATGTGCAGGGGTAAAAGACTGAATCAAGATATCACATTTATCCACCAAATGGTGTTTCTATTATTTCCAATTATGAAAAATACTATAATTGAAGTAGGAGGTAATACCCCTTTGAGATACTAATTGCATTTCCACTGGGAGTTTTGGCATATACACTGGTGTTCTTTGATTTGTGGTGAGATTACAATCTAACAAGTCTATTACAGTTTTAAAAGATTGCAAATCAGAACCTAGATGACCCAGTACCATAATAAAAGGACGTTACCTCTCTGTGTTCGTGGTAGCCTGGCTGATCAGAAGCAATGGCAGAAATCATGCATTATCCCAGTGTCATTTAACCAGGACATGGGTCGAGATAGTTTATACTAAATACCGCCTGCTTTTGCATTGTTGCAAAGTCAAAAACCCCTGAGCTGAACATCACAACTGAGGAACCATTTACACTCAAAAAGAAAGTGGAGAGAGGCTTACAGGGTTATGTGTCAACTCAAGTTTAGTTTTTTGAGTAATTTCATTTTTTTCTGTCTACATGGCCACGCCCATTTATCTTCCAATCAGGATGTACCTAGGCTTGCCCCTTCCCCACGTTCTTACTAATGTCTGTCATAATTGCTTTCTTTTTGATAAAAGCCTTTCTTACATGTGTGAGGTGTTACAACACTTGACTTTTCATAAGTGGGTAAATGTATATTTATGTATACATGTATATTTGTCATGTATATTTGAAGATAGACAGTTGTCACTAGGAAACTGAATGTTAAATGATATAGCTGGGACCAGAAATACAAATATTAGACACTGCCACCTACTAGGCCTGAAGTAGAGGGAAGAAGAGTTGGTAAAGGATAAGAAATGCTGTAGGATTAATACACAATAATAATAGTGATTAATATGATAATAATATCATAATACTGTATTATATGGTTACAATTTGCTGAGAGATTTGATCTCCAGTGTTCACACTATACCCCAAAGTCATGGCATGGTTGATAAGCAGTGGTTGGACGCTAGTTTGAATATGGTAATCAATACACAATAGGCCTATATCAAAACCTCGTGACATACACTTTAAAAGTGTCCATTGGCAAAGTATGCACTACTAAAGCTGTCTGCAGCAAATAAATAGAATAAAACATTGCAGCACATTTGGAGTTATCCAATATATTTGGTGAATGAACTGCTTAACGCAGGCTGTGATTTATGATGCATTTTGAAATTGAAAACTTTTCATGTTTTATGTACGCAAACTCTTCACCTTCCATGTGAAAACTCAGCTTTGTAACCACAACTGGAAGTAACTTGAGTGCAAGTTGTGCAGGACACACCTGGGCTCTCGTTTGTCCCACTCAGGCGCTTTCAGATCTGTTCTTTCAGAAATAGTAATTGAGAAAAACTAAAATCATTTACCTGAGTTCCTTTGGAAGGCTGTTTTGATTTCCAATCAGATTGCAAATCAATTAAAGGGAATCATTATTTGGTGGCAGTTGGCCGTGTTAACTTCAACCATCTGCATGGCCGCATTGCTGAGAGACAGCCTCAGCAAGTGGTGGCTTGCATTGTCTAACATGGTGGTAGGTGCAGCTAAGAACCACTCAGGGGCTCCTCTGCTCCACCTGCTGTGACCCAGACTTCCTCCCAGATAGCAGTGATCTGAGGGTATTCTCATTTCCATGTAGCCATTTCCTGCAGGGAACCAGAGACTCAGAATTCAGAAAGAAAAATTTTTTTAAGTTGCTCACGTTACAAAAGCTCATAAGAAAGCTCTAAGACTCACAGGGACCTGAGGTTCCTTAGACATGAAGGATTTCTAGGAGAAGGGAGGCTTCGTGAGAATACATTACTTACTTAGCTTTTGTCCTTTATCTCTTTCTTTGATGACTTCTGGAGGTTACAAAGCATAGCACAGCAGCTAAACATGGAAATCATGTGACCCACATCTTCCATCCCCAAGTCCCGCAGTCCCCATACCACCTCCCTGAGGATGTAAACTCCCTTTTCAGTCTTCACATATGCACAGAGTGTTATCCACTCATAATGACATTCTACTATTAACCACAAGGTCCTGAACCCTGTCTCACTATGGTCTCTAATCACAAACTTTACATGGCAGCTGTCCATTAAAAATAACATAATCGGCGTTCATTTCCTTCTCTCATTGGAGGATGACGGATCAGCACAAATGTCAAGAATTGTCTTTGGTCAACCAGGAGCTTACAATGGAAAACAGAGAAGTTTCTGGAGTCTGTTTCAGCAGGACAGAATATTCTGCAGGAAAGAACACAAAGGGCTTTCACAGAAACTAAATAGTTTTATTATGGGAAGGTGCGTGCAATTGTGAAACAATTACAGCAAACTTCCAGCTGTGTGGAACAGTGGGGAAATAAATATAAGGCTGTAGTATGTAGTTTCTACTACCCAACTTTAAACTCCTGGAGGACCGCACTACCAGCCCCTGCCCAGAGAATATTGGACCCTTGGATGAAAAACACAGACACCCATGTAGCTCAATTTCCACCCGCCTTATTGGCATAATTGGCAGGCTCTTCTAAGCCTTCCTTGGCTATCTCACACACTTCTTTTCACTCCCACTCAGCCCCCTAAATCTGCCCTCAACTTTAGTTGCTCAGTCACCTTCTTCTTGTTGAGCCCCCTAAATCTGCCCCCAGCTTAATTATGTTTCTAATATCCCACCTGCTATCCCAGACCCAGTCAGAGAAGCAGCCAAAGGCCACTCCACCCTAAATCTCACATGACTGGTGACTCCTTCTCTCTCCAAAGCATGGTGAATCTATTTCTCCTCCTCTTGCATCTCATAGACTGTCCTTGGGGCCCTGGAAGTCCCACCATTTTCCCTCCACAAAGCAATTGGCCCCTGGCATCTTTATTGATTGATCAAGAACTAATTGGGGAACAGGACCTTAGTATCAGAACCACCCATTACGTAAAGGGTTTGGGATTCATTTTTATGGTGTATCTACACCATCATGAGAGCAAAGAGAAGGGATGAGAATGGAGAGGCAGGACCTGCCTACTAAGGGAACCACTGTTATCTTAGTGGCAATAAACAGCCACATTCACTGACAATTCATACCTTCCAGAATTCCGATTTCACAAACATCTTTTCCTTTAAAAACTCTCTAAGACTTCTGATGAGCCTTCAGCAAATCAGAGGAAGAAAGATTTTCCTAAAACAGGACTGAAAAGAAGGCACACACGTCCACAGAGAACCCTCAGAAGCTATACAGTTTTCTTCTACATTGCACATGAATTGGATTTAAAATCCTAAGATACTCTTGAATGGTTTGGGTATTTGCATCACCCAAAGGAAAATGAATAAGTAAACACACTTCAAAATCCTGATGCAAAACAGAAACCAGGATTATGAATGGTGTACATACATTTAAGCATGTTCCTCACTTAATGAGCTGATGTGTTTTTATTATCTTAAAAACATGTTTAAAATACCTTTTAAAACACCTTTTCTCTAATTAGCTATTTTTTTAAAAAATAGGATGCTAATTAATTATGATTATTATCTATGATCATTATTCATTAGCACTAAAAGAGGAAAAACTGCATCAAAATACTATCTCATAATTTTATTTAATTTGTATACTTGAAACTACCTTTTGGGGGATGACCAGTTGGCTCAGTGGGTAAAAGTGCTTGCCACCAAGCCTGAAGGACCTGAGTTCAATCCCTGAGACTGACATGGTAGAAAGTGAAAACTAGTATGGAGCCCAAAGATGAACAAACCGGTGTGTGTGTGTGTGTGTGTGTGTGTGTGTGTGTGTGTCTGTTTGTGTGTCTGTGTGTGTGTGTATGCACACACTCAAGAGAGTACTTGTGTGCAAGTGCACACCCACAAACAAAAGGAAAAAATATGAATGCCTAGTTATTTGGAAAAATTCTTCTATGAATATTTAAAGGATTTGTAACAAAAACACTTAATTTGATGAAATAATTGAGTCATTAAACTAGTGTTGCTCTCTCTGAATTAGTTTTGGTTTGGGGACACATTCTTGGTGGTGTACTAAGTCCACCCCTTCAAAAGACTAGCTTTGGCACAGTAATTAAAATTCCAAATGCACCCTTCTTATCATTCAACAATTCACTGCTTGAGATTATTAATTGTGTGATTGTTTTGATGGCAAATGCAATTTTTTAAATAGAATATTCATTACCAAAAGATATGTGAAACAGAGTTTATATTGCTAATGTCTTACCAGAATTTTAAAAAGCAAGCACATTTATGTGAGAATTGTGTAAGTGAAAAGAGCAAAGTTTGAAATAATATATGATTGGAGCCTAGTTATACATATTAAAAAGTAATGAAATAGTTATAAACACACACCTAATGTCACATGGTTCTGAAACATTCATCCTGAAATCAATTTCAACAAATTATTGCCAGAATTTTCTTTTATGGAGTGGGTTAGAATAAGGAACAATCAGAAGAATGGAATTCACATTTGTTTTCAACCAGGAACCCTTTATATATTTTCTTTTTTTAAAATTCGATATATTTTTTATTTACATTTCAAATGATTTCCCCTCTTCTGGCCCCCCACTCCCCGAAAGTCACATAAGCCCCCTTCCCTTCCCCTGTTCTCCCACCCACCTTTTCCCACTTCCCTGTTCTGGTTTTGCCTTATACTGCTACACTGAGTCTTTACAGAACCAGGGGCCACTCCTCTGTTCTTCTTGTACCTCATTTCATGTGTGGATTATGTTTTGGGTATTCCAGTTTTCCAGGCTAATATCCACTTATTTGTGAGTGCATACCATGATTGATCTTTTGAGACTGGGTTACCTCACTTAGTATGATGTTCTCCAACTCTATCCATTTGCCAAAGAATTTCATGAATTCATTGTTTCTAATGGCTGAATAGTACTCCATTGTGTATATATACCACATTTTTTGCATCCATTCTTCTGTTGAGGGATACCTGGGTTCTTTCCAGCTTCTGGATATTATAAACAGGGCTGCTATGAACATAGTGGAGCATATATCACTATTACATGCTACGGAATCCTCTGGGTATATGCCCAGGAGTGGTATAGCAGGATCCTCCAGAAGTGAGGTGCCCAGTTTTCTGAGGAACCGCCAGACTGATTTCCAGAGTTGTTGTACCAATTTGCAACCCCACCAGTAGTGGAGGAGTGTTCCTCTTTCTCCATGTCCTCATCAACACCTGCTGTCTCCTGAGTTTTTAATCTGCCATTCTGACTGGTGTAAGGTGAAATCTCAGGGTTGTTTTGATTTACATGTCCCTGATGACTAATGAAGTTGAGCATTTTTTTTAAGATGTTTCTCTGCCATCTGAATTTCTTCAAGTGAGAATTCTTTGTTTAACTCTGTACCCCATTTTTAATAGAGTTATTTGGTTTTCTGAGGTCTAACTTCTTGAGTTCTTTGTATATATTGGATATTAGCCCTCGATCTGATGTAGGGTTGGTGAAGATCTTTTCCCAATTTGTTGGTTGCCGATTTGTCCTTTTGATGGTGTCCTTTGCTTTACAGAAACTGTAATTTTATGAGGTCCCATTTGTCAATTCTTGATCTTAGAGCATAAGCTATTGGTGTTGTGTTCAGGAACTTTCCCCCTGTACCAATGCCCTCAAGGGTCTTCCCCAGATTCTTTTCTATTAGCTTCAGTGTGTCTGGCTTTATGTGGAGGTCCTTGATCCATTTGGAGTTGAGCTTAGTACAAGGAGATAAGGATGGATCTATTTGAATTCTTCTGCATGCTGACCTCCAGTTGAACCAGCACCATTTGTTGAAAAGGCTATCTTTTTTCCATTGGATGTTTTCAGCCCCTTTGTCAAGGATCAAGTGGCCATAGGTGTGTGGGTTCATTTCTGGATCTTCAATTCTGTTCCATTGATCCGCCTGCCTGTCACTGTAACAATATCATGCAGTTTTTAACACTATTGCTCAGTAGTATTGCTTGAGGTCAGGGATACTGATTCCCCCAGAATTTCTTTTGTTGTTGAGAATAGTTTTAGCTATCCTGGGTTTTTGGTTTATTCCAGAGGAATTTGAGAATTGCTCTTTCTAACTCTATGAAGAATTGAGTTGGGATTTTGATGGGTATTGTTTTGAATCTATATATTGCTTTTGGCAAAATGGCCATTTTAACTATATTAATCCTGCCGATCCATAAGCTTGGGAGGTTTTTCCATTTTTTGAGGTCTTCTTCTATTTCCTTCTTCAGAGTCTTGAAGTTCTTGTCATACAGATCTTTCACATGTTTGGTAAGAGTCACCCCAAGGTACATTATACTGTTTGTGGCTATTGTGAAGGGCGTCATTTCCCTAATTTCTTTCTCAGCCTGCTTATCCTTTGATTATAGGAAGGCTACTGATTTGCTTGAGTTGATTTTACAACTTGCCACTTTGCTGAAGTTGTTTATCAGCTGTAGGAGTTCTCTAGTGGAGTTTTTTGGGTCACTTAGGTAGACTATCATATCATCTGCAAATAATGATAGTTTGACTTCTTCCTTTCCAATTTGTATCCCTTTGACCTCCTTATGTTGTCTAATCAACCAAATAATTGGTCACAAGACAGACCTCAACAAATATAAAAAGATCGAACTAATCCCATGCCTCCTATCGGATCACATAGAATAAGAGTGGTCTTCAATAGCAACAAAAACAACAGAAAGCCCACATACACATGAAGGCAGAACAATACTCTACTCAACGACACCTTGGCCAAAGAAGAAATAAAGAAAGAAACCAGAGACTTTTTAGAATTTAATGAAAATGAAGGCACAACATACCCAAATCTTTGGGACACAATGAAAGCAGTGCTAAGAGGAAAACTCATAGCCCTGAGTGCCTCCAAAAGGAAAATGGAGAGTGCATACACTAGCAGCTTAATGACACACCTGAAAGCCCTGGAACCAAAAGAAGCCAATTCACCCAAGAGGAGTAGAAGACAGGAAACCATCAAACTCAGGGCTGAAATTAGTCAAGTGGAAACAAAGAGAACCATACAAAGAATCAACAAATCCAGGAGCTGGTTCTTTGAGAAAATCAACAAGATAGATAAACCCTTAGCCAGACTGACCAAAGGACACAGAGAAAGTATCCAAATTAACAAAATTAGAAATGAAAGGGGTGATATAACAACAGAAACTGAGGAAATTCAAAAAATCATCAGATCCTACTACAAAAGCCTATACTCAACACAACTGAAGAATCTGGAGGAAATGGAAAATTTCCTAGACAGATACCAAATACCAAAATTTAATCAGGACCAAATAGATCATCTAAACAGTGCCATAACCCCTAAAGAAATAGAAGGGGTCATAGAAAGCCTTCCAACCAAAAAAAGCACAGGACCAGATGGCTTCAGTACAGAATTCTATCAGACCTTCAAAGAAGACCTAACACCAATACTCTTCAAACTATTCCACAAAATAGAAACAGAAGGAACACTACCCAATTCCTTCTACGAATCCACAATTACGCTGATACCAAAACCACACAAAGATCCAACAAAGAAAGAGAACATCAGACCAATTTCCCTTATGAACATCGATGCAAAAATACTCAATAAAATTCTTGCCAACTGAATCCAAGAACACATAAAAAAGGATCATCCACCATGATCAAGTAGGCTTTATTCCAGGGATGCAGGGATGGTTCAATATACAGAAATCCATCAATGCAATCCACTACATAAACAAACTCAAAGAAAAAAACCACATGATCATTTCATTGGATGCTGAAAAAGCATTTGACAAAATTCAGCATCCTTTCATGCTTAAAATCTTGGAAAGAACAGGAATTCAAGGCCCATACCTAAACATAGTAAAAGCCATATACAGCAAACCGGTAGCCAGCACCAAACTAAATGGAGAGAAACTTGAAGCAATCCCACTAAAATCAGGGACTACAGGGCAGCCCCCTTTCTCCTTATCTTTTCAATATTGTACTTGAGGTACATATTTTATTTCTGTTTTGTTTTATATTGTTTTGTTTTTAGCTGCCTGGTGTTTAATCTAATACGCATAGACAATTAAAACACAAAAACAATATAACTATGGTTGGATCTGAGGCAACCAATAAGTCCTTTTTTTTGGATTTTTTTGGGTCTCTTTTTTTTGTTTTTTGTTTTTGTTTTTTGTTTTTTGTTTTGTTTTGTTTTTCGATACAGGGTTTCTCTGTATATCCCTGGTTGTCCTGGAACTCACTCAGTAGACCAGGCTGGCCTCAAACCCTGAAATCTACCTGCCTCTGCCTCCCAAAGTGCTGGGCCACCACCACCCGGCCCAATAAGTCTTTAATGAGTGCATATGAATATATATTTCCTAATGATTTTCATACGTGTTTAATTTGAGGGATATAAGTAGGAATGTGTGAGAAGTTGTGCATATAAATTCTGTACCTAGAAAGACTAGAGTGTCAAATCCCCAAGGGCCAGAGTTACAGGCAGTTGTAACCACAGGATTTGGGATGCTAGAAACAGAACATAAGTTTTCTACAAGAACTGCACATGCTCTTACCTGCTGACTCACCTCTCCAGTCCCATGAATATGTGGTTTTATCTGGGAAATATGTGAAGAGTACATATATGACAAGCATTTATAAACATACTACTACCCATGAAGGATGTATGGCCATCCATCTATCATTGAATCTGTCCCCCAGATTATATCTAATTCAAACCTTTTCCCTTTGAATTATAAAATTGTTGTCATAAGTTTGTTGCAGGATATTTAAACCATTTATTGGAAAAACTTGTTTCTAATTGTAGTGTGGCTCAGCCTTAGCACACGTCTTTAATCACTCTGGCTGGAATACAGACATGCTCTTAATATATGCTTTTAATCCCAAACAATGCAGGTAAAGTTAGTTTGTAGAAGGAAGTGCCCATGTTTGAAAGTGATGTCCAATTGAGTGGTAGACAAAGTGATGAATCAGAGAGAGATCTTGTAGAATAGGATCTGCCCAGTTCTCATGAGAATAGAGAGGACAAAGAAGCTACATGAGGGGCAGTGCAGAGGGAGGAGGCCTTTTTATCTGGAAAGATTTACAGACAGGTTGAATAGAGAGCAAGCTAGACACAGGTGAAGACAGAATGAGCCAGAGAATGAGAAGGAGTCAAAAGATGAGATCAGATGGCCAAAATTAGTATGAGGCCAAGCAGAGAGATTCAGAAGAGAGAGAGAAGCCAGATTAATCAGTTAGTGTGGAAAGGAGTTTTGAGCCAGAACAGCTGAGTTGAACCAGCCAGCCAGAGTTCAGAAAGATAAGGTGAGCTTATTTGGCGGTAAGTTCATTCCCTTCAAGCTTATCCCCTTCAAGTTCAGAGGCTGAAAACATTCTAGATCTAGACTGTAAAGAGGCTAGACACTTACAGGACTCAGCCTAGGTTAGCAGATTGTGGCAGTAAGCCTCAGATGTCAATCAATTCAGGTTAATAAAAGTTACTTTTACATGAGGTTCTCTTTTTGTTTTATTTTTAATTAATTAATTAATTACACTTCATCTTTTATTCCCCATTTGTCCACCCTTTGATTGTTCTACATCCCATAACTCCTCCCCACCCCCTTGTCTCCACATGGATGTCCCCACCCCACCTGACCTCTAAACTCCCTGGGGCCTCCAGTCTCTTGCGGGTTAGGTGCATCATCTCTGAATGAACACAGACCCAGCAGTCCTCTGTTGTATGTGTGCCTCATATCAGCTAGTATACGCTGCCTGTTTTGTGGTCCAGTGTTTGAGAGATATCAAGGGTCCAGATTAATTGAGACTGCTGATCCTCCTAGAAGACTGCCCTTCTCCTCAACTTCTTTCAGCCTTCCCTAATTCAGCAGCAGCGGTCAGCTGCTTCTGTCCATTGGTTGGGTACAAATATCTGCTTCTGACTCTTTCAGCTGCTTGTTGCGTCTTCTAGAGTGCTGTCATGCTAGGTCCCTTTTTGTGAGTGCTCCATAGCCTCAGCGATAGTGTCAGGCCTTGGGATCTCTCCTTGAGCTGGATCCCACTTTGGGCCTGTGGCTGGTCCTTCTTTTCCTCAGGCCTCTCCCCATTTCCATCCCTGTAATTCATGTATGTCCTTTGAGGTCTGAGTTTCAACCCAAAAAGTGGCCAAACTCTGCAAAGAAGGAAGTATCTGAACAAGTATGCTAAGTGTTTAAAGATTATAAAATTAATTATTGTCTCCCCTACCCTTTATTAGTGGGGACAGTTTCTTGCTTGAAAACACACGGTGCTTTGAATTTATGATACACAATCCTCTTTCACAGAAAGAAAGCATCTCAGATTATATCCTTTTCAGTTCCTCGAAATATAATGGATAATAAATTACAGAGTTTAATTAAAACCTCTTTATCAGATGGGCATTTACCCGTGACTTGGTTATGCGCAACTGGGGTTTCTGTGGAGGGTTTCGTTTCCATTTCTCTTCATGATTTTACTCACAGATTCTTATAATTGCATTTCAAATTACATCCATTTCCACATAGCCGTACCATAAACACGTCAAACATTTATGACAACCCCTTTGCCACACTCACTTAAAAGTCCCTCTCATGTTCCTTTTTTGAGAAGTCGTCCTTTCCTCCGTTTTTAAATGGCAATACAAAGTAAACATTGGATTTAAGGGGGTGGGGGTAGAGAAGAGAAACCTAGCTTGAATTTCAGCTCTACATTTAGACTTGCTTTCCTTCCTGGAGACTCAGTTCCTGTTCCCACTACAGCGTAAGCCTGGTCATCCTCTTGAATAAAGAACAGGATGTTGCGTGTGAAAGGAGACATCTCCTGGCATCCAGTAAGGGGTGGGTTTGGTAATAGTCATTATTATTTCAAAATTTTACTAAATGTCTCAAAATAGTTTTCTCTTTTGGAGTTTTGGAGATGTTATGATACAAAAAACCCTTAATACTATTATCCCAGGCTGAAAGTGGAGAGTTTACTACATTATTAAGGTTTGGGCTTCACAACTTCACTTCCTTCCAGCATAGGTTTTCTCTGTACATTAAAGAGTGCGACTTCCCTTCAAGTTCACTATAGTCACAATGTTAACATCATTCTAAATTGGTGCGATTTGAAAATGTTGCCAGATTTTGCTTCTTATTTATATATCACAGGAAAGAGAATGACATTAATGGATTAAAGTGTTCAAAATCTACAAGGTGCCAGAAACAAACATTTTGCTAGAGACAGAAAAATGACCAAAATAATCTACAGGAAGACTATCAAATCCTTCATTTAAAGAAATGTGTTTTCCTGGAGATGGAGAGACAGCTCAGTGGTAAGTTGGTTCCTGCTCTTTAAGAAGTTCCATGCTTGTTCCCAGAACCCACATCAAGAGGGTCAGGATCACCTGCAACTCCAGCTCCAGGGGATCTGACAACTAACCACTTCCAGCAACCGAAGGCACCCAAGAGTGTGGTGAACACATACACGCACATGTACACGTTCACACATGCACACACATATATACACATATGCAGGTCCACACAAATGCACACATGTACATATCGACACACGTGCATGCACATGCTCACACATATATGCATACACACAGGTACACACATGCACTCAAACATGCATATACAAATGCACACACATATATACATATATGAAGGCCCACACAAGTGTACACACATGTGGACAAACATGCATGCATACTCTTGCACACACATACACACAAATACACACACATAGACATACTCACACAGAAACATACACATAAAATAAACAAAGCTTTAAAATGTGATTTTTCTTGAAGATTTTTTTTTATTAGTACGGTCATATTTTTCCTTTCCATTGACCATGGTTTGGGCAAAGAAATTCATTTAGTAGCCCCAGCTCTTTACATCTTCATAAAGATAAATGATCAGTAGCTCCAACCAGGGTAGTGCAAGCACAGAGCCTCATTCTCTCTTCTTCCTCATGGAGAGTTTACTCTGGTTTCTTTCCACTTACTTAATCGTTTGACCATTAAGCAAAAGACACATTCACCATCTTACCCCTGGCTTTATACCTGTGAGGAGAGAAAGGTGAGCCCTCCACAGAATGGTATACACTGGCCATCGCAGAGCAATGCCAAGATGTTATAAAGCAATCCCTTAAAATCTGCAGCCACCAGAGGGGTGCTTGTCCTTGTGGCATCTGATTAAGAGGAATGGAGCCAAAGCATAATAGACAAATTTGCTTGCACTAATTCGTCCAGCCAGTGTTTCATTAAAGTATGTTTGGGGGCCAAAGCCCAGATGCTTAAAAACATTGTAAATTATATCGGTTTCTTAAAATCCTAAGTAAGATCAATGATGGCCGGTGAGATGGGCCACCACCTGCTTTAACCCTCTTTGACAAGTATCCTAGGTGAATCTGATAAGCCATCCCTTAAACAAAAAAGTTAAAAACTAAACAAGCCCCTGGGTGAAGTGGAAACTTTGGTTTCCTTGGAAAGTCGGTTGTGTCAGATGGTGTTTAGCTCGAGTAAACACATGAAGCAGACATAGGTAAAAGGATGTTTTGCTAAAGCAGATGTTTGAAAGACCGTTTCACTGAAGTGGACACAAGTGAAAGGATATTTTACTAAAGCAGCACATGAAATGACCCGTGAGGAAGGATTCTTTGCCCACAGCACGCATGTACGGGTTCACTTTACATTGCGAGAGTCACGTGAGGTTTTGCTAAAGCAGGGGCCAGACGTGTGGCAAGGCAAGATCCATGCAGAACATGTGATATCTGGAGGGAGTGTCTGCAGGTCAATAGAACGCAACAGACAGTGCTGGGGGCTTGCACAGCTAGCTTTGCAATGCTTTGTTGGTTCCACATCTTAGCTGAGAGAGGCACAGCCGAGAACTTCTCCTGGCATCCCTGGAGGTCTAGGTTGGTTGCTCTTGATGGCTCCTGCCAACTTGGCTGAGGCCTGGCTCTTTCTGCTAGGTCATGGCCCTGCTGCTGATTCACGTTTGCTATCCAACACTACGGAACTGCACTGGTGACATATCCGCGAAGTGTTTGCGAGGGTATCCAGCTCCCACTGGAGACTCCTATGAACTGAACTGCTGATTTCCTGACAACACAAATGGGATTTGCTCCAAAAAGCAGTTTTCTAAACAGGTCCACATCCCCTGTATCCTAATAACCTTTTGTTTCCACTACCTCTGGTGTGGGGGGAGGGGGGCAGAAGATGGGGTTAGAGCACTTAAGAACACATATTAAAAATAGGGTTTGAAAATTTTAAAACTACACCTGGGCCTTACACACACACACACACACACACACACACACAAACATTTCTTCTATTCTTCTTAGCTATGTTTTCCTAGTCTCCTTGCATTCTCCATTGAGTTTTGTCATTCCTTGAGTCAGGAACATTGGCTGGGTGTGACGGATGAAGACTAGACATGCTGAAATTCCAGTTCCAACGAAGATGCCCTGGGTGTGAGATCTCTGCAGCCACAGACACCCCGTTCTCCAAGCTCTTGGTCTTCTTTGCTCTGCAATTTCAAATAGATCAGATTGTTTTGGAAGTACGAATACAGGATTGCTAGGTTACTGACGCTGAAAACATATGGAAGCTTCGCCTTTGTCTGCCTTAAATGCTGGAGGGGGATTGGCTCCAACCGCTGGTCTGCAGAATTCTCACACATGCAAACAGTCCTTGGTAGCTGAGGATCTTCTCTACACCGTCCACATCTGCACAACGAATGAAATCATCAGCTACAATCATCACGCCTATTTCCTGTACGCTATTACTGTACGTTAAGAGTTGCATCCCCAGAGAGCCACTCCTTTGGCATATGACTTGTCACCACCGTTCATCTGAGCAATGGATACTTCCATTTCTAATCTGCCGTGGCAGTCTCTTTCGTTTTCAGATCAGGAAACTTAAGATAAGAACACTCAGAGATAAAATGAGCAGAATTCCAACTGACAAGTTTGTGGCAGCCCATAGCCTCGTAGGGATGATTGCTTCCACAGAACAAAATCCATAGACGGGAATCAGGAAAGTCACAAAGAATGGTTACAAAGGGCAATGGGGAAAAAAGTGAATATCCCTGCTGTGACTAGGATTTTTAAGGCTTTTGACCCATAGTGAAAAATTGAAATCTATGCAAAATTCCAAAATCAAGCAAAGTTTCCTTAGTTTGTTACTTTGGTTCGGTTTGGTTTGGTTCGGTTTGGTTTGGATGATCCATGTACTATGTGTGCACAGCGCATATGCGATGGCATGTGTGTGCTCATCAGAGGGTGACATGCGGGAAATATTTGCCTTTCCACTCTGTGGATTAAACTCAGACCATTTGTCTGGGCTGCGAGCCTTTGTCTGCTGAGTCATCTCATGGGCTCAAGCCTACAGTTATGAATTAAGAACAAATGTAAGCTCTTATGTTAAAAAAAAAACTATAACCTGTCTTTGATTTAAGCTCAAAGTTTCCAGTTTAAGATCAAATATGTATGAGTTTGGAATCAAAGATCATGAAATGTAGAAGGAAACTAAGCTCAAAGGGAAAATGTCACAATTCATAGTAAACAGCAGAACGGGGCTCCAGGAACTCGTCATCAAAGAATTATCTAATATGTAATAAAAATAGCTATTTGTCTAAAAAGGTCTAAAGGCACCGAAGAACAGAGACAAACACTTCACAAAGAGAAGACGTAGCTGTAAAGAATATAAAGTGAGAAAATACAATTATTTTAAAAAATAGGTGTAATTTAAAGATAAATGGATAGTTAGATACCAGCTAAGACGCTTGAGTACAAATAGTGACTAGCGACTAGGAATCTGAATTCTCCCAAATGCTGGCCAGAGGTGGCAGTTAGGGAGGGGAGGTGGAGAGATGAGGAAAGAGGAGTGTCTCATGCCAGGCCTCTGAGAGTCCTGTCAGAACAGGGAGATGGTCATTACTGTGGAGAACCCTTGTGAGACCAATGATTCCATGGTGGAATATATGAAAGTCAGAGAAAGCCAAATAAATGTCAGGGGACAGGGAGCAGCCTGGAGATGCAAGGAGGACCTAAGGGACAGACACTGCAGGGGGGCAATGGACAAGGGAAGGAGGACTTGCAAGGTTTCCCCCGCAGGGACAGTCTTCAAAGACCCAGGACAGCAGAGGCTGTCACCAGAGACCAGAGACCCTAGGCAGAGGCTGTCACCAGAGACCAGAGTTTCAGGACAGAGGCTGCCACCAGTGACCTTGTGGTTCTAGAGTAAAGTAAAACAGCATTGGGTTTCCAAAAACAAAAACTGGAACTTTTACTACAGACAGACTTTCGTTAAATAATTTTTAAATTAACCAGACATTAAATTACTCCAAAGACACTCAATATGAAACAGTAACAGGTAATAGTGCTGCTCTGCTGTGAACAATGATCTATGTTTTGCAGAGGTGTGGCCAGAGTTTGAACAAATGCCCTCAAGTATTCTGTCAAAAATAAGTTACTGAAGAAAACAGTATGATGAGGGTTGGGGGGAGGGGGGAAGAGAGGAAAACAAATTAGGAACAGTAACATGGAGAATATCATCCCATTAAGGGGGGATATATTTTAAAAAGCAGGAGGGAAAAGGGAATCTATTCAAGTTGAGACAGTGGTATAATCTGTAATCATTATTACAGAAAATGGTAGAAATGTGCCAGTGTGTATCTCAATGGACACCAAATATACAGGTCTTGAAGAGAAATCCTTTGGAGGTGTTTATGGATGACACATAACACAGCTCACGGTTTTCCATAACAAAGAGCAACAGAAACCCACGTTGACTGAATCTTTGCTACAGAATGGACACAGTTCTTTCTGCCTAGAATGGTAATCCTCCTAACCTTCTATGTTACAAAGCAAATAACTGAGACCCAGAGGCATTGGGAAACTTACTCAAGGATTCGCATCCAAAGAGGCAATTTTGGATTTTGTGCCCAAAGATGCTGAGACTAGATTGGCAGTTACATTCTTGAATCTATTCAGGAATTCCATGCAGAGAGACTTGGGATGGTGAAATGGCTCAGCACGTCAAGGTGCTTGCTAGTAAACCTGATGGCATTAGGTTCAATTCCTGAACCCCAGAGCTGTAAATAGAGAACAGACTTCTGTAAGCTGTCCTCTGACTTCTGAAGGTTCACTGGGTAGCATATTGTATCCCTTATGCACAAAATAAATGTAATATCTTTTAATTAAAATGTATTTTAAGAAAAGAAAAAGACTTTTTCTTTTCTTAAAATACTAATGAGAGCTTACTAAGAGACAGCAATACAGTAAATTGTGGATGTTTGCAGTGGCTACCCCTGCTCCTGGAACTGTTTGAAACCCTGCAGACTTGTGTTATGCTTACAAACTATCAAGTATCAACTAGAATGTATTTTCCTACGTTTTAGAGCAGTTCCCTAGTGGGGCTTATAGAAATACACGTCTCCTGTCTCTCTTTCCTCCTGAGACTAATTTTCAACAGCTCAGCCCTGCTAAGGATAAGGAGACATAAATATTTGGATAATCAAAAGGTGACTCTCATCCCACTACCCAAGTCAGGGCCAAGACCAATGCGGTCAAGGACACATGGTCTTTAAAATTCCGGCCCATGTCTTGCCTCTCCAGTTTCCCAGGAATCATTATGGGAGCAGGGTTGAAACAACACAGCTTAACCAAGTTCATTTTCAGAGCACCGCAAGGTCTTGTTTTGATCTCAGACAAGCCTGACCGGTTAATACAAGGAAGAAAATTGTTTTCAAAGATGAATGTGAATTTATCAGTATTTTCTCTAGGACAGGCATGGGGGATATATGGAGGTAGAAGTTCATCTGGGGGAGGGGCAGAAGGTTAAGAGTTCAAGAAGTAGAGAGGAAAATAATAAAGAAGAAACAAGGACCATAATTCACAATTTCTTTTCTCTTCTAAATCACCACTTCGCAGCTCTTTCTCTATGGTCTGAATGATAATGCCCACATGAGAGAGAGGGCGCCTTGTGTTATCTTGTGTTTCCCTTCCCAGATAGATTTCAAGTGAAGATTCATACCAGTGTCAGCTGGTTTCTCCTCAGTGTCTTCTCTCTCTCTGTCCCACTGGGAACTTTCCCGGGGGGCGGGGTGCACAGTCCCCCTTTGCCCGTGGTATTCCCACTTCGTCCATTCTCTTGGCCCTTCCCCACTAGGAGGTGTGAAATGCTTTCTCAACTTTGTACTTCTTGGCTTATCTAACATGCTATGGCTTCCAGTTCTGGTCAATCATTCCTGGTCACGTTTTCCCCAACGTTCTTCACCTTTCTGTCAGTGGTGCTGGTTTGGGTTTCCACTGTTATATGTTGTTTGCTTCTGTGTTTGGCTTTTCGCTGTATACAGGATATTTATTGATCAAGTATTTTTCAGGAAAGTAGAGCAGAATGGGACTCAATTCCGAAGCAGGTTTTCAGTGTTTTCTAGGTTCCACATTCATCCTAACAGTGGTGACTCATTAAATTCCAATGAGTAATTATCTTGGTGTAAATATAAGTTATCACTTATCGTTTGTTGGGCAGATGATTGGCCCATTTTATTCTTATTTAATCTGTGTATACATCTCATCCTATCTGCTTTACCCACTTAATCGATAGGCATGCTGTATCTTAGAGGTGTGAATTTGCCCTTGTTCCTGCAAATGAGTGGTGGATGAAAACTACAGTCATATATGGTCCTTCCAGAGGCAGAAGGGGGTTGAGTGGATTGGGGAGAGGTTCTTGTGCCAGGCTTGGTTCAAGAGTCCCTTGATGAGATGCTTGCACTGCACAGCATAGGAGAGATAAATGAATGAGTCCATTTAAAATAAATAAGCAAAGCCAAGTTGGGAGATGGTCAGAAACGACTACTTCCTGTGGCTAATAAATAAAAGTCATGTCCAGTGCTCATATCCAGCCATTATATTTTGTCGCACTAAAAGTGGTTCAGTGATTCCTCAGATGCAAACACACGCATAGGCAAACCCCTCGTGAGTGTGGGCTGTCACTTCAGAGGTGAAATTGTGGAAGGGATGTGACTTCAGCTTGTTATTTCCTCCAGAGTCTTCACCCCGGGAGAACCCAGTTTCATGCAGCACTCTCAAGTGTTACATGGTTGGGGTCAGAAGATTCTTGGTAACAGACAAAAGAACCTGACACACGTCCTATGAACGTGGAAGCACGTCCTCACCCAGCAGAACCTCCGGAATCCTGCAGCCACAGACAATACCTTAAATGCTGATGTGTTTATAAAAAGAGAAAGAGAAAGAATATGTTCTAGGGGGTGTGGTAAGGTGTGGGAGAAGGGGGTGTCTCAGCAGGTCCATGCTGAGGCATTCCTTCCCCCCCCCCCCGAGGGAACAGCCACACAACAGTATATTATAGAATAGAATTTATTCAAGGCATAGAGAGGGGAGTTAGGAGGGTAGCAGAGACAGAGGAAGGCAGAGAGAAGGAGACAGTAGAGGCCACCATGACCATGTGGAGAGAGGGGAGATGGGAAGGGGGAGAGGAGAACCCAAAAGGGCAAGAGAGAAGCAAGCAGGACACAGGAGTAAGAGAGGGAGGAGGGGGCGAGCAGCCCCTCTTATAGAGGGCCAGGCTTACCTGTTGCCAGGTAACTGTGGGGCGGAGCTTAGACAGAATCCTAACAAATGCTGCCACATGTGACACCAGGAAACTGAAACAGCCAATCCAGTTCTTCCCCAATTCTTCATGCAGAGGAAACACATGATAACACTTGTTCATGGTGGCAAGCAGGCACTCCTTAGACTCCTTCCTCACACAGCATAACTGATACCTATGGAGCTGTAGGAAGGGAAAAGAGGTGCACAGGCAATGCATCCCACAAAGTGTCTGTTGTCTTATTAGAGACTCATAATGCTATTCCTCCTGGACCAAGTCTAGCTTTAGATAAGCAAAACATTAAGTACTCCAGTAAGTAGACGCCATGAGAACATGTCACCTCAGGATAAGCTAAGGTTTAGGGTTGTTGTAATGAGTTCTTCACATTTTCTGAATTATTTTTTACCTTAGAGATCAGAAACTATGAATTTTTCAGTAAGCATGCATGGAAGAGGTGAGTATTTAAATCAATAAATTGACTTAAACAATATAGACTGTATGCCATACAACGAATACTTAGCATTTATTAGCGTTGCCATGAATAATCTATGTCATCGATGCAGGGTCAGGAGTAAACTGTTGAAAAATTAAAATTACATCTGGTTCACTGCACATTTGTGTTTGAGTCATGTTCGCAGTTTCATCCTTAGCAGGAACAGTCACCCTGTGAGCCAGGTCTCAAATCAGACAGATTTTTTATATTATCAAGACAGGTTTGTACAGGCTCCTGAAAGTGCCACATGATAGCTGACTTACCAACGGTGTCTCTCAGGTGGCCCCACACAGGCCATCAGGAACTGTTTAGTGTGTGTAACAGGGTGTGTGAGGGGGTGGGCATGAACATGCTTACATGAGAGCATGCATATACACAGATGCTCATGCATGTGAAATAAATGATGTAATATGCTGTTGTTGTTGTTGTTGTTGTTGTTGTTGGGTCAGGGCCTTAAGTAGCCCAGGCTGGCCTCAAAATCTCTGTTTACCTACAGCTGAGCTTGAACCTTTGATCCTTCCACCTTTATCTCCCAGCTGCTTGGATTACAGAGGTGAGCTACATCACACACACTTTTATGTGGTGTTGGGAACTAAACACAGTGCTTTATGCCAATCGAGCCACACCCCCAAAGGAGAACGATTTTAAATGCCTAAATATGCATATGCCACTAATTCAAGTGTTCTCTTTTTTTTTAAAGGTCAGCAGAACACACCGCCTACGAACCAGTGTGAGCAACCGGCCAATTACTACCTCGCTTCCCTTACGGTCTGAAGAATATAACACACGGAATTCTGGGAGATTTATCTAAGAGTGCTTTCTGCATCTCAGTTTCATGAGTAAATTATTCTCAAACCATGAGGTTCCTAAGCTTGACCCTCCTGAAATTGAACCAGTGGTAACCAAAGAGAGCATTTCTTTATGATGTCCATTATCCTGGCGAAATGGAAGAGTATGTTCAGAGACACCCTGGGCTCAGAAGCTGTGCTCCACCATCTGGACTAAGACCCCCAGGGTTAGAAAACTACAGAAATTCTACAAATCAGACCTAGCGGCAGCCTCCAACATCCCCGGTCTCTGTTTTATTTATCTTTCCTGGCCACCTCCATTTTCCCCTCCAAATGGAAAGCTAAAGTAAGAGATGTGTTTGACAGAACATTGTCAGAATTCATTTTACAGAAACATACTGTTCACAGTGTCTTTTGATCAGTGGCACTGCCTTTTGAAATTGAAATGGAATGGATTATAGTGTGACCCTCCTCCTCTCCTGAGCTAGCTTTGGAAGTATTGTAAATACAGGGCTTTTTTTTAAATTGTTGTTGTTGTTTTGTTTTGCTTTTGTTTCTTTGGCTCTTTGAGGTTTAAACTTGCCTAAGAGTGACTTTACCGAGTCTTGGAAAAAGATGCTCCCAACAGGGCTGATCAAGGGGACTAGGACAATTACTTTAGAATTGGCCTGTAAGGATGCACACTCACAAACCAGTCACACAAAATGTGTAATTAAGCTTAAGTCTTTGAGGTTTTGGATGAAGAAAAGACTAGACGAATGTCAAGAGTAAACTTTGCAAGACGTGAAGCATCAGATCACCTTCTCGGGCTTTGTGAGTCGTCTTTGGGGAAAAGGTTGAACAGACTGAGACCACGTCTGGTCCTTCTGGTCCTCCTGGTCCTCCTGGTCCTCCTGGTCCTTGGCACAGCACATAGCAGGGTTTAGGATGCTCTTCTGCTCTGCAGGCTTCCCAGGTTTTGCTCTTGGATTCCTTCTCTTCCACCTTCAGCTCTGCTCTCTGCTGGGGAGTGTGTTGCCTCCCACCTGGCTGTAGGCTCTCCAGTTACACCCTTACATAGGATGTCCTCAGTGCACCCAGGGACTTTATCTTCTTTCTAGATGTTTCCACAACCCCAAGAAGTCAGGAGGGCATCAGATCCCATTACAGATGGTTGTGAGCCACCATGTGGCTGCTGGGAATCGAACTCAGAACCTCAGTGCTCGTTCCTGAGACAAATCACATATGCTCAAGATCCCTCATTGGTTTGTCTTGGCCATGTGCCCACTCTGGCATGGAGGAGGGAATGTTAAGTTCAGTAACCTTAGGGAGAGATAGCTCTAAAACGGAACATCAAAGGCAACCCATTAAGCGCACTGCCCTTTGACTACAAGTACATCAACCAGTGCATGTAGTGCTTGAAGTATAATGCTGTATTAAAAAAATATTCATTAACTATAAAAAAGTTTAAAAGTATAAAAAAGAATAAAAACGTTGCAATACTTTCCCTTATAATGAACATGACAAACTAATAATAATAATAATAATAATAATAATTAGCAAACACCTGCCACAGATGGAAACTTATTCTCTCTGTAGCTGAGGGGTGGTTTTTGTCAGAATATAGACTGTCCAAAACTAGGAACATTCTTAAAACAGATTCAAAAAGAAGGGAGTGGGAGACAGGGAAGGATTCTGAGAAAGGGTTACGGGGAGGGAGGGAGGGAAGAGGGGGGGAGGGGGAAGGGGGTAGTGAGTGGGATGTAAAGTGAATAAGTAAATAAATAATAAAAATAAATAGATAAAGATATTAATGCTGAATGTGTTTATGAGGGGTAGAATATGCTAGTTTTATAAAGTGTGAAAAAAAGAAAACTACATTTAGAAAGAAAGGTATGATTATCGTAATTGGTGACTCTCTAAATCTACCTCTGCGTACAAAAACCTCCTAAAGCTAGTAAACTCAAGTTATTACAAAACAAACGAAAAACCAGATACTTCCAGTTAACTACAATTGCACCAAATCTATGCTGGACCTACATAAACACTTAGACGTTGGGGCAAGAGTCAAATGAGCTTTCTGAAACTGCATCTGTGTGGGCGCAACATGCGTCACACCCTGACGCAACACAGGGTCGCTTTTCAAAAGCCCTCTTCCGGTCCTCGCAGCTGCACAGCCGGCCCTCAAAAATAATCCTGGCTTCTCCAAAGCCCGACAAAGCCCATCCAGGACGAAACTGCCTTAATGATTAAAGTGGTTTATATGGGGTGCCCCCACTGAATCACTGCTCCCGTGTCAAAAAATGGACATTTAAAGGGCGCTGGCAAAGGCTGGCCACATGTGCTGCTCCGGTCAGGTCTGTAATTTAACACCCATCTGCAGAAACAGTCACAACTGCAAAGTGACAGATAACCCTGATCATGACAGAGAAGAACGGCTCAGACCAGAAAACGGCGTTTGTGTGGAAAGGCTGCATGCAGAAACACTGACGTGAATATGTTACTGTTTCCTCTTCTCTTCCACTTTGGAGCGCACACTGTCATGTAAGTCTCACTCACAGAAGACCCACTCAGCCACGGGCACCGAGTTCTCGCTGATAAAACGGGCATTTGCCACACAGAGTTTGCGCACCTTGCGGATAAAGACACTGGATGAAATCACAAACCAAATAAATACAAAACTCTCACAGCAAGGTGACTGCCCCCACAGAAACGAGAATGTTTCTTCCCCGGGGGAAAGGCAGGATGGGTGCTGTGAGATGCTCCCTTCTGGATGCGCCAAGGCGTGGCCATGGCTGGTTTTGTTTATGATCTCATTGAAGCTGAGGTTGCTGACACAGGGTCAAGGCAACAAGGTAAGTTGACCTTCCCGTAGGCAGCAGATTGACTTCATCAGACAAGACGTGAACAAGAGACGTGAAAGGGCAAGAGGGATTCTTCTGCAATGTCGGGGAATGGGACAGGAGTTGGGTATGTGTTGGGTATGTATATGCATGCATGTGTGTGTGTGTGTGTGTGTGTGTATGTGAGTGTGTGTAGTGCATGTGTGGGTGAAAGGGATCAAGTGTATACAAGCGTGAAATTGTCTGAGAGTAAATACCATATACTGAAACGAAAAGTGTGTGTGAATGTGTGTGCATGTGTGACTGTGTGCATGTGTGTGTGACTGTGTGCAACTGAATGTGCTTGTGTGTGTGCATGTTCTTGTTCATGTGTATGAATGTGTGCATCTGTGTGTTTGTGTGTATGTAAGGTGTAGACATGGAACAAAGGGAGGGGATTAGACTACCTACTACAGAGCGGGTAAACTGAGGCAGCCTCTCTGTGGGTGTCCCGGTTTGCTTTCTTATTGCTGTCATAAACACCATACTCAGAGCAATGTAAAGAAAGAGTGCATTTGGCTTATAGCTTACTGAACATTATGGAGCGGAAGCCAGAGCAAGGGCTCAAGGCAGGAACCTGGAGGCAGGAACTGGAATAGAGACGGTAACGATGCTGCTTACGTCTCGCTACCTTTCTTACGTATCCCAAGCCCATCATCAGCCTAGGGATAGCACCGCCAACAGTGGGCTGGGCCTCCTGTATCAGTTATCAAATGTTCTAGGGAAAACTAGTGAGTCTGTGTAGGCAATTCTTCAGCCAAGGGTCCCTCTACCCAGGTTTGTGCCAAGCTGACAGCTGACGGTAATTATGATGGGCTGACAGAAGACAGGATCTGGTAAGCCACATGTCTAAGAAATGGCTCATTTCAAGGAGGCCATGGACCAAACTCCAAGACATGAGGACATTGGAAGGAAGTAATTACACCTTCTCCACTGAATTCTGAAGAAACATTTCTGTTAATTGAAAATTCTATAAAGCATAATATGCTTTAGACAAAGCCATCCACAAGGGGTGAGGGGGTTCATTGTTAAAGAAATCTTTACATAAAGCTTATCTATAGATTTTTATCCCTCTCTTGGAACTTTGTAGCTCATTCAGTAGTTTGTAAATGACTATTTTTTTTTTTTGCAACAAAATATAAATCCTCAGGTTTTAAGTGTCCTCGACACAAAAGTGAAGTTAATTAGTTTGATGTAGCTATCCCACAATATATATATTTAAAATATCATGCTGCTCCTAGTTTATGTATGACAAGAGAAAGAACAAAAACTGAGCAGGAGGAAAGGGTGGAGGCCCACACGGAGGGGGAGAGGAGGAACAAGGGGAGGGAAGAAACGTCTTCCTGATAACAGCTAACCACTGTGCGTTCAGAGCTTAGCACCAATGAGCACACAGTGGGTATTCAGATTTCTATTTGGTAGAAATAAAATGGGTGAGGAGATGAGGAAGCTTGTTAGCAAAGAGATTAGAAGAAATGAGGAAAAATCAAAGTTTCAGGACTAGCTCCTAAAATGTCAGAAAAAGATGCCACCAGCTTTTCCCAGAACAACTAAGCCAGAGGGGGTCGTCTGCACTGCTCCGTCATGGACGGCAGGCCTTGTGCTCACTGTTCATCCTCAGTGTTTGGATCCATTCGTTCGACTCTAACTACTGAGACCTCCGAAAGGTAATAATATCACAAAACACACACGCAGCCTCCATAGCCCTGGGGAGAATCCCAGTTCAAGCCAGATGCTGGCTCTGGTAAAGACACAGCCCATTTTCGGATTTTACCTCTTGGAGACGGTGGGAAGCCAGAGCGGACTGGCTGAGTGGCAGCCCTGTATGAGCCTCCAGCCCCGATGATCCCTGTGACTTTATTAATGTGGTTGGCTATTACAAGGCTTTGATCTCTGATGGACTTCCCACTGTTCCTCAGAATAAGAAGCCTCCCTGGGTTTATTACAGTCCAACTTATCCATAATGCATTTAGGATTATTTTTTCCATCCATACCTCTGCCCCCATTATGGCTTCATAGAGAAGTGATTTTTTTTTCCTTCTCTAAAAATAAGGAGTCTTGCTTGGAATTACATTTTTAAGATGACAGTAATCCAGTAATCGCTTCTAGGAACCCAGATTTGTAGGACAGCATCCCTTAGTGATTATTATATGCTGTGATACAGGGATGGTGATGAGAGGGGAGCTCGTTGTTACTGAGAGTTCAAACCTAATGAAAGTTGACACACATTAAAGGCGAGCCTGAAAGGAAAGCAATTTGGGTCTTTTTTTAAAAAATCTCAGATCAAGCCCTTAATATGATACAGGAAAAAAATTACCCAAAAGCTACAAAAATTAAGAAAAACCTTATTTAATATATGTATATTGCATCAAAGTCCTTTTCCCTCCCTGTTTCACTTAAAATAACCCAGACAAATCACTTCCTTGTATTATAAAATGTGCAATGACTTCAAAGAAGGCGTTCTACTCCTCTCCAGCTCTGTTTTCCTATAGCTAAGCTAGTGAGTGTTTATTAGACGCTCTCCTTCCCTTCTGCAGAGAAGAGGAAAGCAAAGCATCTTTCTTTCTCACTGTACATGTTTCTATTTCTTTTAAGAAGCCGTTCCTTTCGCAACACACAGTGGCTTTCTCTGCCTAGAGGAGACAGGATTGCCAAAGCCCTGAGCGTTGGCTATCTCTGAAAATGCACCTGCTCGTGAGCTGGAGCGGGCATGGGTATCATACATTGGAATCTGTTAACGTCTCGTCTCGCTAGAAATCCATTCTACCCAGAGGGAGACAGACAGAGACAGGAAGTGTCAAAGCAGAAAGTGCACTTAACTAGCAGACAACAGAGAAGACCCAGCCATGACAGTGTGCTTTGCTTAGAAATGCTGCAGCAAACCCAGGCAGAAGGGGGGCAATTTCCTATCTTCATTTAAAATAAGATTGGCCCCTTGTTAGTCAAATCAGAATTAAACCCAGGTTCCTTGGGTTGGTTAAGGTATGGTGGAGGAGAAATGTAGGTTTCGGTCTTGAGCCTGTTGTGTAAGAACAGCTCCCTCCACTGGGCTCAAAATTACCACAATGGTTGGCATGGCGGATTTTGCAGCTCATGATGTTCCAGCTGCATTCTGATTTGGCTAGTCTTGGAAGAGGGGTAAGTCTCATAGTGTTATCAGGTTCTGCTGTGTGTGCCTTAACAGAAAGAGATATTAGATATTCCAAAAAATGATAACAAAATAAAGTGCGCATGCACTCACGCACGCACGCACAAAACAAAACAAAATGCTTCCACACAAGGCAAAGTGCCCAACACAATGTGTTTTAGTCCTTTCCACATCTATGATGGTTCAGATTTCTGATAAATGCATTCACACCCATTTAAAAAAACATGGAAAATGGATGTTAAAATTAAGGCAACAAATATGCCCACGAGAACAGCAGAAACTAGATTCAGGGAGAAAATATATTGTGAGCTTTGAAGTGTTCCGTATATGAATACAGGTGGCCATTGCTACACATTGCTCTTTCTGCGTAAATGACACAGCATGTGGGTTAAGTCCCTGGGTGCAGGATTTGTTACATGGCATAAATTGGGGCTAATTTGTGTTTTCCTTCTGCACATGGTAAAACCTGATGGAGCAATGGTGGTCAAGGTCCGACTAACTCTGTGCAGTTCCTTAAGGATTATTCGAATGCAGGACACCAGAGCTGGTTTTTAGTTTCATTTTCTGCCAGCTTCTTCTCTAGGAGGGCCTCGTTCCTGGGAGAGTCTCTCTAGGAGCTGTTGAGTTTTCTAGGAGATATAGTGTTCACAAGCTATGGGTTCCTTGAGTTACATAGGTGGGTATGAGGGATTGTGGGAAACTTGTATCTCTCTATGATTCTATCACAATGCGGCCATTGTAATCAAACCCAAGGCAGTGCATGTTCACTCAAGCCAATGGCTGTGGCTTTTCTATGACAGAGTCCATGTGAGGTCAGCTGACCAGTACTAGACCTACAGACTGGCTGTTTTTCCTAACGACAACGGGCAAGGTAAAAAATGAAAGGAATGTTACAGACAAATGACACTGATGTGACCAGAGTAAAGGGAATGAACTCTGGGCAACTGCATGACCGCTGGAGTCCCACAGAACATTCTGGATGGCCAGGTACATAACATACTGACAAGCAGAAACCAAATTCAAAAATGGACAGTATGTTGGTTAGTTTCAGTTGGCAACATGACACAGTCTATAATCACCTGAGACTGGAAATCTCAGGAAGGGGTTATCTATATTGGATTGGCCTGTGGGCAGGTCTGTGGGGACTATCTATAAAACAAAATCGTTTCATCAACATCGTTGGTATGTGGCTAGAAAGATTGCTCAGTGCTAGAGTATTTGCTGTGTGTGCAACTATGAGGGCTTGGGTGTGGATTCCCAGGAGCTCTAGGCTGTTGGAGTAGTGTTCATGGTGGGCGGTCATTGGCCAGTCAGTCACCCTAAAATGAAGGGTCCCAAGTTCAGTGAGAGACACTGACTCAAAAGGGTTTGGGAGAGTGATATAAACTTCTGACATGTATATGGACAGGCACAGGGAAGTTCACATACACACACACACACACACACACACACAGAGAGAGAGAGAGAGAGAGAGAGAGAGAGAGAGAGAGAGAGAGAGTCTATGAGTGAAAGGGCTTAAGCAAAACCCACGGTGTTTCTCATCCGAAGTCACAGCATCAAATGAAGGTTTAAAAAGAGAGGATGGGGGGGGGGTAAGGGAGTGTGGCATGGCAGCGTAGGGAAGGGGGTGCCCAGGCAGGCCCCTGTCCAGGCACTTCCTCCCCCTGAGGGACCACACACACACACAGGTATGGTATAGAATAGAGTTTATTCAGAGTAGGGAATGAGAGTAGTAGAGAAAGGCAGAGAGAGAGAGAGAGAGAGAGAGAGAGAGAGAGAGTGTGTGTGTGTGTGTGTGTGTGAGAGAGAGAGAGAGAGAGAGAGAGAGAGAGAGAGAGAGTAGAGAAGTGGAGTGGAGGCCGGCCATGACCATGTGGGGTGGGGGGAGCCCAAGGGGCAGAGAGGTGAGAGTATGTGGGAGAGCAGAGAGAGCAAAGAGGGAGAGGAGGGACAAGTAGCCTCTCTTACAGTGGGCCAGATCTCTGGAGCAGGGCATACCTGGCTATTGCCAGGTAGGTGTGGGGTGGAGCTTAGACAGAACACCAACAGTGAGTATATGTATCAGCATATATGAGTGTATCTGTAGGAGTGTGTGTGTGTATGTGTGTGTGTGTGTTTGCATGTGCATGAGTGCACATAGGTATGAGAGTATATGATTGGGTGTGCGTCAAAGTGAGTTGAATGTATGTGTGCTTCTCTATGTGTGTGTCTGTGTTGTGAGAGTGCGTTTTAAAATAAAGCCCAAGTCATCCCTAGGACACTTAAGTGCCAGAATTGTAGGCAAACTAGACTTTCAGCATTTGAATTGGATGCTGTTAATTTCACAGCGCTCATGACCACACAGGACAGTCAAACAGTAGCTAAGTCAAGTCCCCCCCCCCCAAAAGTTCCTAATCTTTGAGTCACTGTCTCAGGCTCCAGCACACCTGAATCTACAGTGATTAAGAATGGACAAAGGGGTGGTGGCGTTTTATATACACATAATTACTTTAAAAAATAATTTCAAAAGGGGATTGTGTTTCAGGTTTAAAGAAAGCAAACCGATGCATTAGTGTCCATTGAGGTCACTCGTCACTGCCTCCTGCTTTATAACGCATGTGTGCTTTGGGAATTGAGTAATCCACGCCTGCAAACCCAGCACTATCACCAGATTGCACTGAACAATACACTAGCATCTCTCAGGCTCTTTCTTCCCCAAGACTCCGACAAATGGGAAGCACTCTTTTCTAAGGGAAAAATAGGCTTGCAACAAGGATTAGTTTGTAAGTCAATATGCACAGTGACTGGAGAATGACCATTGTCTCTTCAGTATCCCATTCAAAAGAAATCTTATTCTCCAAAGCATGAGATAATCAATGGTAGCTCCCCAGGGGCTATTTCTCAGCAAAGAGCAGACAATGTCTCCTTTTATTTGCAGGAAATGGTTTCTAGCTTTGTGTGGGTCAGATTGAGAACCTTCTCAGGAGCCTGTTGAGGATGATACTATCCTTTCTGAAAACAGGTGTATTTTTTCTCCAGAAGCTTTGTCTTAATTCTCAGGGCATTGATTGGAGATCCAAGAAAGGGGTCGGGGGTCAGGACAAACCCCCTGGCGGAAGGAACATAAGGCTGAGAACTGAGTATGAAGAAGGACAGGGTTAGGAAGGTGAGCCCATGAGCCACGGGTCATGGAGACACTCGGTAGAGTGTCATATTGAATATAAAATGTACAGAGTTTGCCCTTCTTCCTTCACATAGGCAGCCGTGAACATGTGGGGTGAAGACCTGTCATCTACGCTGCCTTCAAATTACCGAAGCTCTGTTTAAGCTTTCCAGGCCTCTCACTGTATTTATGTTGATTGAGAGGAAAATAAATGTTTTGGATACTTCAATTGGAACTGACAAAGATGCATGTATGTCTTCTTCAAGTGAGATGGTTCAAGCATTGCAATTACGCCAGAACCAGACAATAGAAAGATCTGTGTAGCATCCTTCCGTGAGGTTAGATGTTATGGTGACAATCATTGCTAGCTACCATTCTCATGCACATTTTTCCCCGTGCGTTTTAGAAAAAAAGAATTCAGTTTTGCATAGGAAAACACTGAACTCTTTTTTCTTTACTTTTTAAAAATTTTATTCATGTATTTATGTATTTATGTATGTATTTATTTATTTAAATTTATTTACATTTCAAGTGATATCCCCCTCCCAAAAATCCCCTATCCCAATCCCCCTCCCCCTGTTTCTATGAGGGTGTTCCTCCACCCACCCACCCACTCCTGCCTTCCCACCCTCAATTTCCCTACATCTATCATAGGACCAAGGACCTCTCCTCCCACTGATGCCTGACAAGGCAATCCTCTGCTACACTTGCAGTCAGAACCATGTGAACTCCTTGGTTGTTGGCTTAGTCCCTGGGAGCTCTGGGAGCTCTGGTTGGTTGATATTGTTATTCTTCCTATGGGGTTGCAAACCCCTTCAGCATATGCAATCTTTTCTCTAACTCTTCCATTGGGGACCCTGCACTCAGTGCAATGGTTGGCTGTGAACATCCAACTCTGTATTTGTAAGGCTCTGGCAGAGCCTCTCAGGAGACAGCTATATCAGACTCCTATTAGCAAGCCTTTCTTAGCATCCACAATAGTACCAGAGTTTGGTGATTGTATCTGGGATGAATCCCCAGGTGGGACAGTCTCTGGATGGCCTTTCCTTCAGTCTCTGCTCTACAGTTTGTCTCTATATTTGCTCCTGTGAGTATTTTGTTCCCCTTTCTAAGAAGGACCGAAGCATCCACACTTTGGTCTTCCTTCTCCTTGAGCTTCGTGTGGTCTGTGGATTTTATCTTGGTCGACTTAGCAGTGAATGCATACCATGTGTGGTTTTTTGTGATTGGGTTACCTCATTCAAGATGATATTTTCTAGGTCCATCTATTTTCCTAAGGATTTCATGAATTCATCATTTTTAATAGCTGAGTAGTACTCCATTGTGTAAACTTACCACATTTTCTGTATTCATTCCTCTGTTGAAGGACATCTGGTTTTTTTCCAGCTTCTGGCTATTATAAATAAGGTTTCTATGAACTCTTTTACAAAAAGAACTTGACTCTCTGATCTTTCCTAGATGTGTCTGTAGTACATCAGTGGGTTCTGTCCCTGGAGCTGTCAGCAGAAACACCTATGAATGGAGTTCATTTCTGAAGACAAAGGCAGACCCTGCCCATTTTCCATCCTCAGACTGTGGAAGGTCCTTGAAGCCCTGGAATAGATATCCAAGCATTAGTAAGAATTGTAAACACATACAGATACAATTCTGGTTTAATTTCCTTGGTTGTGATGAAATATCCAGACAAGGGCAACTTAGAGAAGAAAGGGTTTAGTTTAACTCACAGCTTCCAGCTTCTGACTAGTACTGCAGAGAAGTCTAGGCCCAGTTGCTACAATGTAACTTGAAGCAACTAGTTACATCACATCCATAGTTAAGATCAGAAGAAAAAAATCATGTATGCATGCCTACATGATTACTCTCAGCCTGCCTTTTCTACTGTTCTGTAATTCAAGATCCAAATAAAAGGACTGGTGCTGCCTACTTTTCGGATGGGTCTCTATACCACAATTAACCCAGTTTAAGAAAAATCCCTTGCAGTCTTGCTCGTGAGCCATCCTAATGGAGACACTGCCTCATCGAGACCCCTTCCATGATTCTATGCTGTGTCGAGTTGACAATTAATACCAAGCACCACAGACATCTCATGTCATGGCCACCTCACCTTTGCTAGCAGTGTCCAGAGGGTGATTGATTCTGTGTCTACAAGGAAGGGAATGTAGACTGATAACTGATTGTATTTCTGTACCAGGAATAAGGAATATTAAATAAAATAAGATAATAAAATGAAAACAAGGAGAATGTGCCAGGGCATGAAAACTTTCTTGAGTCAAGCCTGGCATAGCGAGCCCCTCAAGGGAGGTTACAGAGACCAGCTGTGATTTACCAAATGAAAGTGAGCTCCCACAGCAAATGTGGTGCAAGTCTGTTCACAGGGGCATTCGGGAAAGAAAGAGGTTGTAACAAATCACTGTTTGCTTAGTTTTCAAGAGAAGACTCACTCTAGCAATAAATCTTGAAATCATAAAGGAGTTGAGAATTATCTGGGTTTTTTTTTTCAAGAACCACAGTAAAAATTGATTTCAACATGAAATTACCAATAGAAGCCTTTATTCGAGATACGATTTTAGACAATGCAAAGGATCCTCACATAGACTATTTAGTGCAATTGGAGACAGGGGTGGTAACTCCACAGTGAATAATCTGGGCGACCACCATGGAAAAGGTGAGCAAAGAGAGACTCATGAATAACAGCTAAATTGACATCATGGGTCCCTAGTATGGTACGCAGAGGAAGAAGACACAATAGTATTTACACAGCTGATAGCATCCAAGTGCAACTTAGCTAGAAAAGAACATTAAAACTTAAATCAATGAGATTTCAGAAGCACCCATTGTTTAAGGGTACTATTACACCCACCCCAGATGAAAGCTACAGGCAGTCACTGGATACTGAGAGACTCCAAGGATGAGAACCCTGATAGGTTTCCTAATCCCAAATGTTCAGGCCTAAATGTACATACACATCAGTAACATTAAATAGATTTCACAGATTATATTTATATACACATATGCTTTCCAATAGTTAAAGAAGGGGTCATAAAGTTGAGGGAGACTTGTTGGAGAGGAAATGGAGGTAAGATTGTAGGAGTTGGAAGGAGACACCATGGGACCAAAAAAATGATGTAAATACAGTCCTTGTGCATGAAATTCTTAAAATAAATAGTAAGGCAAATGTTTAAACAGAAAAAATGAGAAACCATCAATTAAAAAATGAAAGATATGCTGTAGCTAGATGAAACATATGATTTTTGCTCAGATTTCACAACTGGAGAAATGCTACTTGTAAATACCAGCTTTAAAACAAATGGATGTGAGACAGAGGTTAGATGATACAATTCAAATAATGCTGGAGTCCCCGACATTGATCCATGTGCTGTGGTTCAGGTCATAGAAAGTCATCTTCTACAGAACCAAATCGATCGCATGGTCACATGGAATCAGGTGGTTGAAAATGACTCACAGATATCTCTTCAGGGCAGAGGGAGACAGAGAGGGAGAGGGAGAGGGAGAGGGAGAGGGAGAGGGAGAGGGAGAGAGAGAGCACTTATGTTTCAAAACAGCATGAGCAAAATGAACTTGCGAAGGAAAAGGCTTATTTTATGTTATAGTGTGTGGTTCATCATTCAAGGAAGCCAGGGCAGGAACAGTAGACAGGAACCTGAAGTCGGGGACTGAAGCAGAGCCCCTAGATGGATGCTGCTTACTGGCTTGTTCACTCTCCACAGCTTGCTCTGCCTGTTTTCCTATAACACCCAGGCCACCAACTCAGGAGTAGCTCTGTTCTTGGTGAGCTGGGCCCCACATCAATCACTAATCAAAAAGTAGACTACAGACTTGTGCACATGGTAGCATTTTCTCAACTGAGAGTCCACCCTTTCCCAATGACTCTAGCATATCTCAAGTTGGCATAAACCCTGTTTGAGGAACAGGCTACTCAGAGGCATACTGTATTCTATGAAATTAAATGTTTCTCATTACAAATGGAAATTTTTTTAAAAAAAATATGCCAATGGGAAAAAAATCAATGAATTGACATAAAAGTGTATAATAAAAAGTGATACACAGTATATACATTTCAGAGGTGAGGCTAAAACAACTAATGGCATTCTCTTGCCAAAGGGAGGTGGAAACAGAAAAGGAGCATACTAAATATTAAATAAGATATTTCTAAATGTACAAAAGGATCAGAAGCTATACACAACTGAAGAAATTAATTTGAATATAATGACTTCACTCATTCATAATGCAATATAAACTTAAAATTCACATAGATATAGAGCTCAGTTCTTTGAATTAAAACTGTTCATGGCTACTATGTATTACGTATATTCTCACAAGTTTACATGGCTACTCTGTATTACATATGTATATTCTCACATGGTTTCCATGGCTATTTTATATTACATACATATATTCTCCCATGGTTTACCTGTGCATCATCTCTATGGACCAAAACAAGCTAACTCTTTGTTTTGATTGCCTATTCCCAGAACACCAGATCCATTATTTGTGCTGTTTTACTAACTGAACATCAATGGGCTGGAGAGATGATTTAGAAACCAAGAAAACATCCTGTTCTTGTAGAGTCCCCAAATCTGATTTCCAGAACAGCATCTTGGGGCTCACAAGCACTTTCAGTTCTAACTCAACATGATCCCCTCTTCTGGTCTCTAAGAACACCTCAACTCATATGTATATACCCAAACATAGATGCACACATATTCATATATTTAGCAAAATAAGTCTTAAAAAGTAGTAAATTAATGTGTTTTTAATAATAGTTCATATAACCCTGGTGTACAAAGTGACAAAAAATAATATCATAAAACAAGATGACAGTTATTCAAATAACTATTTTATAGTTAATTGAAACAGTCATGATTATAAATTAATAATCTTCATAAAACCTCAGTCAATTATATTTAGCTATTCACATACAGTGCTTCTCAACCTTCCTAATACTCTGACTCTTTAATATAGTTCCTCATGCTGTGATGATTCCCCCACCATAAAATTATTTTTCTGTTACTTCATAACTGTAATTTTGCTACTGTTATGATCTATAATGTAAATATTTGATATGCAGGGTATCTGATACACAGCCTCACAGATTGAGAACTACTGATTTAGAAGCCAATAAGCAATGAATCTTGGGGAACCAAGACTTGTTTAATACTTGAAGTGAGTGACTTTTATTTCAAGTAAGTTGCATATCAAGAAAAATGATCATCTAAAAACAAACCTGGAGCTAGTATATTAGTAACTTTTCTATGGCTGTTATAAAACACCATGACCAAAAGAAACCTAGAAAAGGGGGCTTTATGTGCCTTCCTTCTGGAGGGCCACAGTCCACCATGCCAGGGGAACATGGTCTAGCACCCGGAACAGGAAGCCAGACTGTTACATGTTTATCTACACAGGAATCAGAGAGAGAATACAGAAAGTGTGGTAAGGCTACAATGTTTCAAACTCCACCTGCCAGGGACATACTTCCTCCAGCAAGGGTATATCCTTTAAAAGTTTGATGACCTCCTGAAATAGCATCAGTAACTGGGGTAAATACATACTACTAAGTGTTTAAATGAATACTAAGTGTTCACATAAACCTGTGGGAGACATTTCCCATTCAAGACCCTCTCACCAGACATCATGACCAGGCAGTCACTACAAGACAAAAATTAAAGCCACAACCAAAACCTGACCTGAATCCTAATTTATACACTGGTTTATTTAGCTTTTTCTAATCCTTCCCTGTCTTTGCTTGTCATAGTTACTTATATATTGATTTAAATAGAAAAACAACAATGAATTCACCAATTGATTTTATAGTGAATAAACTAGTAACTCGAGACTCTGATATATCAAATTAAACAGCCTTTCTGCTGTTATAAGTTATTTTTTTGAGACATACTCTTCCGGCCAAGTTAGCCTCAACCTCATGATCCCCCTGTTTCAGTGCCCAATGCACTTATAGGCATATGCCACCACATTGGACCATGTGCTTTGTTTCTTATAAAATGTTTTGTAATAAACATTGATCTACGTGACTTGGCCTTAAATAAGTCTCTTAAGACTCGACACTTTGAATTCTATGATGTTATTTTAAAGAAAGTTGACATCCCACCTCAGATTTTAAATTATAGATTTGATACCAGGTATTAGGCCCAGTGACCGATTGACATAGAAAATGATTCTTTACTCCCTGAGACGTCTTGGCCATTTAAACTTATGGACTTGGTACAGAATATCAATTCTGATGACTGATTAGCATGGAAAAATGATTTTGTTCTCATAGATATCCATATTTTACTGTCTGAGTTATTGTTATTAATATATTGCTATTGAAATTGCTTAGCGAAAGTGTGTATATTAGCAACATCAATGTGTCTTTCTCTCTTTGTGAGTAATAGATTAAGGGGTAAAGCTTAATATTATGAAATTAATTTTCAAATATTGCCGGTTTATGGCTGTGAAGAACGTGTTTGGAAAATTGCTGAATCGAATTAATTGGTATTCTGATTTCACTTCTAATGTGAAGCTTCTTTTTAGATTGAAAATAAATGAAGAGAGACATTGAGCTCTCTAGACTGACTGATCTATGGACAGTCTAATTAGCATGCAGGACCTTTCCTCAGTATTCACCTGTCTGCTGCACACCTACAACAGCCTTGTGACTGCACCATTACCAGAGGAAGGAGAGGTTACACGGCTTTCCTGCAAAGGTACCCGGCATACGGTTGAGTGCTCCTCTGATCTTCAAAGTCCCGGGGGGTCTGCAGTCTCTGGGTCCCTAGGGGCTCACATACAGTTCAGGGTTTTTCACCCGAGAGATGATGTTGTTTTTTAAAGACAATAAGAACTACTGTAGAAAATGAAAAAAAGATCTGGTTCCATACTTTCTTACAAGTATAATCTGGGAAGGAATGACTGAGCTCACCTTACATGTGTATTCAGTAGGAAACATGGGCACAGAGAGAGAAATCCAAGCTGCTGCCCATCGCCGCTTCT
The DNA here is from genome assembly GCF_947179515.1 of Apodemus sylvaticus. Classification (NCBI taxonomy): domain Eukaryota; kingdom Metazoa; phylum Chordata; class Mammalia; order Rodentia; family Muridae; genus Apodemus; species Apodemus sylvaticus. Next base: position 156,800,434 of record NC_067476.1, on the reverse strand, counting down.
GTCACTCCCATTTTTGATCCTGGCCGAGTCTCCTCTTGTCTATCCACAGCTGACCAGAGCAGATGTATATATGTGTTTGCGTTTCTCATCTATTGCTTTCTCTCTTCCCTCCCATTCCTCCCTATTACACCCTCATTGTTAGTCCTGCTCAGACATGCCAGCTAATGGGAGGTCTTTTGACTCTAAGTCCAACATATCCATTTTTCACAACATGCTAGTTAGCCAAGAATCAGTATATGCCCCTCTCAGGTCACAATAATAAAAAAACAAGGTCACTGGCTTCATGGTATCTAAGGAAGTCCTAGGAATGATAAGCCAATCAGGAAACAATAACAGAAGCCTCACTAACGAACCACAACAAGGAAAGCAAGTAGCGAAGGAGAAGACAGCCCGGAGGTGGGATCACCTTTCCAAAGGGAAGATAATGTCACCTGACTGAACACCAGCTCCACAAATCCACAGACAGCAGGTGGCTTCCCAGAGTAAAGAGGCAATGAGGAAGTCAAGACCGTGGGTGGAGTCAGGGTGGTGAGTGACCAGCAGTGGGCTACAAGAAGGTTCTTCAGGGGGGGTCTCCTGTACTGCTGGGGCAGGGGCGTATCAGCTTCCGGGTGTGTGGATTTAGCTATGCACATAGAAGTCTTACGTGAATAAGTTATTTATATGTTTTCTCTGTATATATTTTGCTATAAAATACAATGCATGTATATTTATAAATACATGTGCGTATATATAAGTAAATATATAAGCAAGCAAATGAGAGAGAGAGAGAGAGAGAGAGAGAGAGAGAGAGAGCATACAGAACCGGAAACACAATCTTGCCAACACTCTAGAAACTTCTGGTCTGCTCCCTAATGTCCCACCCATTCTCATGAATAAAGGTTAATTTTACTTATAGCAAATTGATTATCTTGTTTCTTCTAAAATGTCTTTCCTGCCTTAGGATAATAGCTAAGAGGTGGGGCTCCTATTCCCAGCTCTTGAGACTTCAGTGCTGTTTTGTGTCTGGTTTGCTTTCATGAACAGAATCATACAAGCTCAGGACACTCATAGAAGTGCGGCCATCTTCTTTCCCCATTGTAGTTTATGTATCTCAAAACTGTGTGTTTCTACTTGTCTCTATTCTGTTGTGAGTCTCTCTCGGTATAGTGTTTGTGTTCTGGCCTGCTATTGGGTTGTTCCCTCTGGGTCTACTGTGAACACTGCTGGTACAAGCATCCTTCTAGGCATATCTGTGTGCATCTACACATGTTCCTGCTGGTGTAGCCCCCAACAAAAGGAAAACTGTGCCCTTTCAGCTCTAACCTCTGTGGTTTCTCAATCACACTGCTCTGTGTATAAGAACTTGGTACCTCGTGGCCATGCCAACCACTGGTACTGAAATTTCTTTATAACTTTCATTCTTTCTCTCTCTCTCTTTTTCCTTTCCTCCTTTATCTCCTCTCTTTCCCACTCCCCTTCCCTCCCTCTCCTTTCCCTCCCTCTCCCCTTCTTTCCTCTCCTCCTCTTGCTCTTTATCTCCTCTTTCTTTCCCCTCTCTCTCCTCTCTCTTCTCTCTCTTCTCTCTCCTCTCTTCTTTCTCTCTTCTCTCTCCTCTCTCTTCCCTCTCTCTCTTCTCCATCTCTGTCTCTCTCTGTCTCTCTGTCTCTCAGACTCTCCCCCCCCCCATTAGTGTAGATGGATACTTACATATGTGCATCTGGGTGCCCATGTGTGTGAAGACCTGATATAAAGCACTGTGTGAAACCTTCTTTTGTTGACTGTACACATTTATTTTATGAGATAGAGTCTCTCACATACACATGTTTGGCAAGGTTTATTGGCAAATGAGCCATCTGTCCCATCTCCCAGGAGCCCAAGTGATAGAAGCACACCACCATCTCTACCTTTCTACACTCTGACTCCAGGGTTCTAAACTCATGTCCAGAACAGTTGTCACTTTGCAGATTGAATCATTACCTGAGTCTTTATTCTTAGTTCTTCACGTGAGGACTTATATTTAATAAGCAGTTACGTTAGTTGTTGGTATCCAGCACAGATTCTGAAGCCAGAACAGATAGATTTTGCCAACAGATGAGATGCAAGGAATGAAGGGTAATATCAAGGTTCACAATCACCTTCCAGAATGAGGAGGATAGGGTTTCCTGACATTAGCAAGACTGAAACCAGGGCTGGAGAGGTGGTCTAGTAATTAGGAGCTCACACTGCTTTTCCAGAGGACCACAGTTAACTTTCTAGCATCTAAGTCTAGCAGAACAAAACTGCTATTAACTCCAGTTCCCAGGGTATGAGGCCTCTGGCTTCCTCAGACACCCATAGCCATGTGTGTACATAACCACTCATGTATAGACACACACACACACACACACACACACACAAGACAAAATTCTTTTAAAAAGAGATGGAGTCAAGTAGAACTATTGGTTTATATGAACAGATCATATCTGAAAATTATGTTGTATAAACACTCTGTGCCAAATAGCTATTTTAATATAGGAATCTAGACCTCAGAGGAAAGGCCATCAACAGATAGTCACGTTTACTTTAGGGAATGATATAATTTGGAGGAAGACAGATACAGACACAGATATTAAAAAATGTCAGGCTGGCCTTAGGAGGTTCTAAAGTCTCCATGATTTTATGGGAGGAAAAGAGTCAGAAAGAAGCAGTAAGGAATGAAGTAAATGTGTGTTTTTGTTTTTGTTTTTTAAAAAAAGCAACTCAGGGATATCGGAAACTATGAATGTGCTGATCGGTAAGTAATATTGGTGGTGATGGTATTTTATAGGGATTCATCTGCAGAGAGTGGGAGCCACAGAAGTCTGGTTGCCTGGGGCTGGTAGGAACCGGTGAGAAAATAGAGTTTTTAATGGGCTGAAAGGGATGTTAGAAAATGAGAATGTATAGAGCTCAGGTTCTATTTTTGACTGGAGAGAACAGAGGAATGGGTTTGAAAGAAGGAAGAACAGCCGCAGCAAGTTAATATAAAGATGAAAAAGCTCAAGAACACTGTCATGTCATGCCATAATGGTCTAGAAGGGGAGGTAGATTAACAATGCAGTAAAAGAAAGAAGAAGAGAAAAAACAGAGCAAAGACCTAACAAAAGGCAGGAGTTCTGCAGGTCTAGAGAAGTGAGCAAGGTAAAGATGCCGTGGGGCAGAGATGCAGTGTCAGGAAGCCAGGATAGAAAGCACACAAAAATGTTCCAGAGGGCTTCCATTTCTGAGTAAAGTTTGAGTGAGATCCCAAGATGATAGAGAGAAAATTGTGAATAAACGGAAAAATGAGACAAAAACAAGTTCTAATCCTTACCAGGAAAGCATAAAAAGATAAGCTGCTGTATCCATGTAAAACATGATTACTGTGAATTAAAATACAGACCAATCATGAACATGGATGTTTTTTGACAAGGTTCCACTACTAACACACCAGTAGAAGAATGCCTAGTTACACTATAGATACATGCAACTAAGCACCAGCAAATAGAACCAAGGTTTTTTCTCTCTCACAAAAGTTTAGAATAAAGTACCTACTGGTATTGGTTTAGCTGCTAGGTGATATCCCTGAGAGGCCACGTTTTCTGTCTTCAGCTGCTGTCATTTGCACATTGGCCCTACCCTTCTCATGGGCATTCATGATACAAATAAGGACGAGCTTCTCCAGTTTTAGGGATTTACTTTGGGGAAAAGTTGGGATTCCTAAGAATAATAACGAGACTTCTGTCCCCATCTTAATTGCTATTTCTATGGATCACAGCCAACCCTAGCTACAAAGGAGTCAGACAATGAGTCTGTGAAGATAGTCACCCTACACCGTGTCATGGCTTCAGTTAGGGAAGAACGGCAGAATGAGCTGTGTTGTAATAGACAGCTACATGTGAAGATGGTGGGTGTTTAGTTCACTCTTGTTGGAATTCATTAGTTTATTTGCTAAACAGGAGAAAGGATTCAGAGAGAGCAGTGATCTCAACCATGAAAGGTATTGAAAATAAAAAATAAAACATACTGTGGGGGTTGGGATCAGCTGTGGAAGAAGAGTTTGACATTTTTTAGCTATGACTTCGATTTTGATGAAAATATAGCAACTTGTGTGTTGAACTCCTGAATTTTTTTTTCTTTGAAACAATCACTAATCTTTTAGAACATACATTTGTAAGACTCAGAGCCTTAACTTACCGGAGACACCAGAGTGAACAACGTGAAGATGGGAATCGATGCAAAAGCAAGAGGAATTTTATTTACTCCAGCATGCTGGGGTCGCCCTCCACATGGGGAGAGAATGATCACGAGTAGTCCATCCAGCTGGCCTTTACATAGTCCTCAGGGCAGTTGCCATTAGGCACAACGTGATTGGCAGAACAGTGTTACCTTTAAGCTAGTTGGTTATTAGGGAATGAGGGGACCTGATAGTCTCCCCTAACTGCAGGAACCTCCCTGTGGTCTGAGGAATGTAATTTACCCTCTCCCTTTTGGGCAGGGCAAGTGTTTCATGACCTTTCCAAAGTTCCTGAGCTAACCCTTTCAAATGTCATTCAAAATAAAATACTGACACAAAAGAAGACTAACTCATTATGGAAGATTAAAATATATGATATCATGTTTTGGCTTCTTTTAATTAATTAAAATTAAATAAGGTTTATAGCCCCAACTTTCTATCTGTCTTGTGATGAAAGACATTTTGTGTGTCATGTTTTGTCTATTAAATAACAGGTAAGCCCTAAACATTCTGTGGACTAGACTGTCAGTGTCAGTAGGGGAGAGAAATTTAAATTAACACAAAAAGTAACACTTGCTTGTTTTGCCAGAATCCTGGAGGTTTAAGAATCATCACCAATAGCACAGTTTGGGTTTGTTTTTTTTTTTTCATAAAATTGATTGAATTAATATCAACTCTGAAGTATTATTAACTGAAAATTCATACTTAAGTTGCAGATATGAAGAGAGTAAACATTTTCCAAGGGCTGTATCATTTCTTCTAGGGGCAGAAAGTGTGCTTTTCATAATATACAGGATGGTTACATGTTGTCTAAGACTTATCCAAGTTGTACACACACACACACACACACACACACACACGAATGTCCCAGGTCTGGCTCCCCTGGCTAGTGAGGATGTCAATCAATTGCCCTGTTCCATCATTTCTACCATGTTCCAGTAAAACAGAGTCCCTCACTGAACCAGGAGCCAGGCTTGTCACCAGCAAGTGGCCATGACCCTCCTGCTTTTCTGCCCTCCATACCTCTAGTACTGCAGTTGAAGGCATGTGCAGTCACTTCTGAATTATTTCTTTGGGTTCTGGGAACTCAACATGAGGTCCACATGCCCATATAGCAAACACTCTTACCTGCTGAAGCATCTCCCAGCCCTGAAGGCAGGTTCTTTACCACAGACATTTATGTTGTCCCCTCAGTCCTCAGAACAACCTGAAAGGATCCACCCTCTACAGACTATGGGAGCAGTGAGCGCTCCTCACAGGACAGAAGTAAAATGAAGTCAAAGCAAGAATTCAGTAATCAATCATGCTCCACGACCTATCATTTCAATTAGAATTGTGTCCCTACCTCATTCTTCTACCTGCACAAAACTCAGACCTCCTTCCTACTCTGGGATTGACATGTATGATCTACACCTACATATTAAAGGAGAACTTTGTTCAGTTCCAAACCCAGATTTTCAACTGCCCATGCTGAGGGTTGGGAGCAAGGGCGAACTCCCTGAATTACGCAGCTATCTTGATAGAGCCAGCCTGGGATTTTCAGAGTCCTGATTCTCTATGGTCTTAGAAATGTATCCTCAGAAGACATCAGTTCAAGGGAGAGAGGAGAGGAAAAGTCAAAATCTTGCTGAAATATTAAAACCTACACAACTCAGTAAATTTAACATACAGGGCATATTCTCACAGAACTAATTTGATTCCAAGAGGCAGACATTATCCTTCAAAGTCATTTGTCAACATTTGACAAGGATATGTCCTTTCTAATTTTTCTGAGATCTATTTGCTTGTATCTATGTGTATTCTGTCTATCGGCTGCCTGTAAGAGAAGAGGTACACAGTATGTGCACCATACATTGCTTATAAGTTCAGAAGGAAATGCAGCTGGAAACTCTGCACGTTGCTTTATAACAGTAGATTGGAAGGCTAAGCACAAATGCAGCCATCCTCCAGCATGTCAGCCAATTATTTCCAAATTGAAGCTGTCATTTACATTTAGACTAGTTGTCCATGATCATCCTTCCTCAAGAACTGTTAAGGGAGCAGCCCACATGATACAGGAACTTTGATTTCTTGTTTCCTGAGGATCAATCTTGACTTGTTAGGAAAAACTTGCCAAAATCTGCTACCTATTGAACTGTCATCAAAGACCTCGCAGATAGACTTATACACATTGAAACTGTTTTGTTTCCTGATAGTTATCTAACTAATATTATGAAGATCAAAGAGTAGCAGGAGTTACTCAGAGAGCCCACAAGACACTGTGCTGCAGTAAAGAGACTAACAATCCATTCTTGACCTTATTCACTGACTCATATTCAGACCTGAACAGAGAAATCGGCCAGTAGCATTTCCAAAACCAGGAAACGCAGGACTTCTTATTGTAAAATGCATCTTCTGCTTGCTAATTGCCAAACACAGGAGCCTCCCACAGGACAGGAAATCAATGATGTGGCTTTGTAAATAGAGAGCTGGGTACCACACAATCAGACAAAAGCAAGGTGATTTAAACTGAGGTATATGTGCACAAACAAAGAAAATCTTCACCTGATGTCTGTGGGTGAAATGTTTTTGTGACCTAAATGACCTTTTGTCGTACTAAAGGCATGTTCTGTTCTGAATTTCTCACTCCTGAGACATACACTCCATCACAACGTAAGAGGGCCATGAATGGATATGTGTTGTGGACTTTATAGTCACAACATGGGTGTGGTTTCTGGTTCTGAACTAATGGGGATGAGACGGTTATATACAACAATGCATACAAGGCCAGGTTAGAGCCATTTATTTTTGTCTAGAACCTCAGAAAGCCTCTTAGTACTAAAACACAAGGGTACAGTGATCTTGAATTCAAAGACTACACTGGCCACAATAACATCAGTCTCAGATGAGGATCAGAGTAACGTGATAACTAAGTTTGATTTATACTTTATTGTTTATTTAGTTTCATTTGCACAAACATTAATTATTTTTGGTTGGTTCATCTGGACTATGGTCAGGGTCACAATCAATCCCAAAAGCCTTGCAAGGGCAGACACAGCCACTGTGATCACAGTCACTCAGAGCCATTGTGAGGACAGAGGGCTGAGAAGGTCTAAGCATGCAAAATGGAGTCTGGACAAGATGGTGTCACCTCAGGTCCAGGAGAGTCTGGACAAGATGGTGTCACCTTAGGTCCAGGAGAGTCCATCCACAGTGAGGCAGCATGACAGAAAGCATGGATCTGGAAACAGAGAGATCACATCCTCAGTGCCAACAAGGAACAGGGAGAGCAAACGGCTGTGCAAAGCTCTGCACTCTCCAAGTCTATGGCCAGTGATGTGCTTTCTCCTGCAAGGCCATGCTGCCTAAACCTCCCCAAACAGTGCCACCTACTGGTTACCCAGTGATCAAACACAGAAGCCTAGGGAAGGCATTTCTCATTTAAACCACCACACAGGCTCTCTTCATCTTTTATAAGCGATATAAACTCCCATACTTACTCTCGTATTTCCTTATTAATAGGTAACACCTTTATGAGTGCTGGCATTGAGATTTTAGAGTTATTGTTATTATTGTCATCTTGATTACATAGTTTGAGTGCTTTGCCTAACTTTATTTTCCCCATAAGCCCCATTATTTTTACCAAGTAATTCTGCAAGCCTTCCTGGGAATACACATACTGCAGTCTAGTAATATGGATGGACAATATATATGGCATATAGATCAGAGAATGACTCTCGTGAGGCATTTACCTTTTCTTCAGTTCAGGAAAAGGATGGTGCCTCCTGGAAAGAATTACTTCATCCTTTGAGCAAGGTAAACTATGAAATTTAGCTTTTAATATTAGACCTGTAGAGAAACTTAGTGCACATTCTATCAATTGCATCGGCAGGAACGATCTTCTGTCCTACACCTATCACTTGCTTCCTGGATTTCTCTCACATTGCTTATGGTGAGTGTGGAGGCTTCATCAGCCCCCTACTAAGTGCTTTTATGATGCCATTATTTCATATGTGTTCTTCTGAGCTACAGATGGTGTTGTCTAGAGAAAGGAAAGAACCCCTTTCATATACACATGTGTACTCACAAATACATGTGGTCATATAAATGATACGCATACCTGCTGTAATAGTTTGTATATGCTCGGCCCAGGGAATGGCACTATTAGAAGGTGTGGCCTTGTTGGAGTAGGTGTGTCACTGTGTGTGGGGGCTTTAAGACCTTCATCCTAGCTGCCTGGAAGTCAGTATTCTGCTAAGCATCCTTCAGATGAAGATATAGAACTCTAAGCTTCTCCTGCACCATGCCTGCCAGGACACTACTATGTTCCTGCTTGGTGATACTAAACTGAACTCTGAATCTGTAAGCCAGGCCCGATTAAATGTTGTCCTTTTAAGAGTTGCCTTGGTCGTGATATCTGTTCACAGCAGTAAAACCCTAAGACACCTGCAGATACCCCTATTCTGTACTTAAAAATCACTTGGTTATCTAAATAGAAGTAGCAGGTGTAAAGTTCAAAGTAATTCATTTGGAGCTGAATGACTAGACCAGTTGATGACTGGCTTCTTCAACAGACACTGGGCATTTCAGAGTTGTGAGAAGCTGGCCTCTACGGCCCCACTAGGATTCTGCTTGTCAGGTTGGAACAGAACCAGAATTCCCTACAAGCATTCTGGGTTCATTAAGAAGTTAGCACATCCTCTCCAGCTCCCTAACTCACACCCCAGTGAGCGTTAACAACACTGAGCGGTGCTGAGTCAGCAGGCCATAAACTCTGCATATACACAGATGAGAGGGGATTCAATGCACAGAATGTCCTAGTTGTAAAAGGTAAGCTATTACCAAGACACAGGACAAAAAAGCATCATAAAATGCCAGTCATATCAGCTCCACAATAATTCCAAAATGTGAAGGACAGACAGTTAACTTGGGTCGCTAGGATGGGCGTGGGATGAGACCCTGTAGCACTGTGCGTTTGTTCAGCACATCCACAGCATGCTGTGATGATGGTGAATGCAGGCTCCCTTTTCTCTCTGCCTCACAAAATTCCCCCTTCTAGGAACTCTACCCATTTCACATCTGTGTGCAACTCCTATCCACAATGCACAGACTCCCCTTCTGGAAAACTGCCCCAGCTCCGGGCACTACTGTGCATGCCACTGACTGGCCCGTACTTGTTGGGTTTGTTTTCTTCAAAGTGAGGGGACTGTTCAGTCAAGTTCTTTCCCCAGAGATGCTCATGAGAAGAGGGTGATGAGAGACAGCCCACAGTTCCAGAGTTCTTGACTCCGCCCTGGCTTTAGCACTAAAGGTTCTGGGTATTTCACATCAACATCTAACAGGAAAGATTGATCACTCTAGAAATGGAGCCATTTGCTTTTAGCTTCTTACCTAGCGAATTTTCTGCCATTCTGGTCTTCAGAGCCCAATAAAGCACATGCACACAAGACAGCTCACCTCAGCCTCTGCACCTGGACAAGTCAGAGATAACCCACTTCTTCTGTGCCTGGAAAAGTCTGACAAGTGGGTTCTCAGAAAAGCAGGCAAGCACACTGTCCTCATTACCTTCCTGCTGCTGTGGTAAACACCATGACCAAAAGCAACTTGGGGGGGGGGACACAAAGGTTCTCTTTGCTTACAGGTTATAGACTTGTCTTGAAGGGATGCAAGTCATGAATCTGGAGGCAGGAACCAAAGCAGAGATGAGGGAGGAATGCTGCTAATTGACCTGTCCCTTTGTTTTCTTATACAGCCGGCACCATCAGCCCAGGGATGGCACTGCCCACAGTGGGTGGTGCCCTCCCATATCAAAGGCCGATCTAATCAAGTCAATCCCTCAATTGAGGGAACCTCGTCTCAGGTGACTCTAGTTTGTACCAAGTTCACAAGACTAGCCAGCACGTGCAGTTTCACCAAGGGACTAACATTTTATTGATAAAGATAATTTTAGGTAGATATTACAAGAAGTTAAAGAAATGAGGATGATGAGATGGTATCCAGGAGCAAGTGGGCATAACAGTAGACAAGGGGCAGGGCAAAGCCTCTCTGAGGACCATTCTTACTTTGGCTAGAAGAATCAAGAAGCACAGTGACAGAGCATTCTGTGTAGAGGACACAAGGATGCAGGCATCCTAGACTGGAACATACTTTAGGAATGCATAGGAAGTCCTCCATTTTGATGCTCTTTCCTGGGTGTACTGGCTGGTTTTGTGTGTCAACTTGACACAGGCTGAAGTTACCACATAGAAAGGAGCTTAAGTTGGGTCAGTGCCTCCATGAGATCCAGCTGTGGGGCATATTCTCAAATAGTGATCAAAGTGGGAGGGCCCCTTGTGGGTGGCGCCATCCCTGGGCTGGTAGTCTTGGGTTCTATAAGAAAGCAAGCCAGGGGAAGCAAGCCAGTAAGGAACATCCCTCCATGGCCTCTGCTCCTGCTTCCTGACCTGTTTGAGTTCCAGTCCTGACTTCCTTTGGTGATGAACAGTAGTGTGGAAGTATAAGCTGAATAAACCCTTTCCTCCCCAACTCGACTCTTGGTCATGATGTTTGTGCAGGAATAGAACCCCTGACTGAGACACTGAGATACTGGGATCATCAGCACATCTGCCATCTTCCCTTCTCCAACTCACTTTGCACAGTAGGTGAAGCAACAACCAGGTGGTAAATTCAGGTAGAATCATTTGGATCTTGTGTCTCAGGAGCAAGTGCACGATCTGATGAGGGAGGAGCTATTTGTCTGGCCTCTTTAAAGGCTACTCTGCCCAGCTGGGCATGGGAGAAGCAGGAATGCTGCCTTGCTAAGGGGCTATGATGTGGTTTCCAGCTACAGCTCCAATCCAGCCTCTGTGGAAACCAAGGGGACATTTGACCACAGTTTCTTCATCTGGTTTTCAATGCATTTGGAACCTACATAGGCACGGGTCTTCTTTACCTTGGAGGTGCAGGATGGACACTCAATGTCAAGTTGCATCCAATAAAGGACTCTTCCAAATACAGGAAGATTCTGAGTTGCCCAAACTAGACAGGCATTGGTTAAGCCTCCATATAAAACTTTTCAATGACTATTTTATCCTTAGAGATAAAATCCAAAGCCACAACTAAGTCCTGGCTAATTTCTTCCATTCTGAAAGACAGACTTTCTGTCACCTTTTATCAGTGCTTGCTAGCCATTTTAGGTTCTTTATTTATTATTTTAATTATTTTATCTGTGTAGATATTTCTACTGCATATATCTCTGTGCAACTACATGGGTGAAGTAGTCATAAGGCTAGAAGAGGGCATCAGATTCCCCTGGAACTGTAGCTATAGACAGTTGTGAACTACCATGTAGGTGCAGGGAATCAAATCCAGGTCCTCTGGCAGAGCGACCAGTGCTTTTAACCTCAGCACCATCTCTCCAGCACCTCCATTAGGCTCTTAAATGTCTACCACCTCTTTGCCGTCCCAGCTCACTCCTGTCTGGTTTTCTCTCGTATGAGATTTTTGTACTTCTTTGGTCCATCATTCTCAGGTCCAGATCTGCATTTCTTAGGGTTCAGTATCAATAGCATGACTGGAAGGAGGGCTCCCTAAAACAGGCTTGTCTTTCGTTCAGGGTTTTTGTACAACAGTCTGGAGATTGCTAGGAGTTTGTTGACCTGTGCAATTCCTAGTGCCTCAATTTCACAGAATTCCTCACACTCAATGAGACCCCGGTCAATCTTTCCCATCTCCCATTTCTCTCTATTACCCAGCATAGTTATAGCCACAGGGGAAATAGTCTGTCAGCGCTGTAAAAGCAAGAGAAACATATGGCTTTTGCATAGACCTGCATTTTCAAACTGCATTCTGTAGCACTCTACCATGGTGTGTGTCAGAAGAAAAACAGGGCAAAGCCTCCCCTGCACCCAACTCCAGCTTCATGGGGAACTTGGCCTCTCACCTGTCTTCTCCAATTCAAACTTCTCAGCAAGGGTTCACTTGAAAGATTTGCATCCAAGTGAAGCCAGACAAAGAGACATTCAACTGAAAGAAAGAAAACTTATTAAAAGAAATTTGTGCTTTGATAATTCTGATAAAAGTTCTCGACATAGATGAATAGCTCTCACAAATGGGTGTTATTCAATGTAACCTGTATCTTTTCTAAATCTTCCACCCCACCCCCACCCACCACCCACCCCCCCACCCCCACAGCCCACCCCCACCCCTTCACCCCCGCTAAAGGATTATGTGTGGAGAACTACCAGTAGAGTTAAACTGAGCTTAAAGTTATTTATGCTTCTGAGTGCATTGACCTCTGTCTCCACCATGGTTTATATGACTATATCGGATTTGGTGTCCACTAGAAAGTGATTGAAAGTCCAGGAGTAAAGAGGTGCTTCTCAGGAAGAAGGCGTCGGGTGAGCAGGGCTCAGTTCATCTCATTCCGTCTGCTGTCTCCTGCCTTAAGATGGCTGCTGCTATGAATGTGGCTCATAAGATATCAGGATGAGAATTCCAGAGCAGCGAAGAGTTAGAAAGAAGTCTCAGAGATCAACTGTACTGAAGGACAGTCCTTGTGTTGAGTGTGATTTCAGTGAATGAACGTATTAAGTGTGTCAGCAGCTCAGTTTTCACGGTTAAAAAAAAATTAAAAATATAAAATAATAATGAGAGTTGATAGATTCAGATATGCAGATGTGGATTGATAAAGATAGAGACATATGATACAATGAGACCTTTCTACCCACCCCTACACCTCTGAGAAGCATCAGGGAGTACTGATAAACGAAAGACAGTGAACACAGCTGTGCTCACCCTGGGGTTTCTAGCTGCTCTCTTCTGGAAGTAAGAGGTCTGAGACAGGACAGAATAAGGTGACACTGGAACATCTAAAGCCAGAGCAACAGGTACCGTGAAAATAAAGCACAAGGTGGAATCTGTGTCAATCTCAGGATTCCAACTGGACATGACAGCCAACGACACCCGCTGAATTAAATATGAACCTCTGAGCTCGTTCTGATCCAAGGGGTAGAGCAGAAATGGTTTCCTACGGGAGAATATAAGATAATAAACGTAAAGAGAAAATATAATGGCGTTAGACACTCATTTGACAGCCATGTGTAATAATTCAGTCTCACAATGTGTGGATATTGAGCTAGGTAGTAAAAAATTAATGATGAATTGGGTGTTCATGAATTTTCAAGTTACACAAATATGTCCCTCTTTGTATGATTTTTGAAAATTCACTGCATGTATGCATGTTTCAAAACCTTGACTTATCCATCCCGTTACTCCCTCTAGGTACACCTAGATCCCCTCTTCAATATATTTCCCTTCTAACTTCAAGACTTTTAGTTGTTTATTACCAAATGAATTCAATTAGTCCTGTTTCTATGTGGAGTTACCTACCAAGATGTAGTGAACCTGTCAGTGTCTCCCCCATCTCCTTCCTGTATTAACTTCCAACTGCCAACAGCTCTTCCTCGAGTAGGAATGGGACTTTGGGAACCACTCCGAGTGCCATTCTGAGCTTTAAATGGTTGATCCTGTGCAGATCCTGTATTTGTGACCACAGTTGCTATGATTTCATGCGTGAAATAGCTACATCATTATAAAAAACACAATCCTTTTTCCATAGGAAGGGCCTGGAAATGAATGGAGGACATCCCAACAGCAGCAGAACAAACGTCCTCTGTGGACACCAACCATAAGTGTGCAGAGCTCCAATCTGTGACCCTCTGGCCTCTGGAGAAGATGACGAGGACACATCGGGGAACTCTGATGGGCAGGTACTCAGGAACACATGTCCTCTGTACGTTTCTGAATTGTTAAATGAATGCTGTGGAAGTTAAGCCAAGATGGCCGTAGTGCTGCATAGTGAACAGGGAAATGGGCATGGGCCGTTGTCCCATAATGAAGAAGATGGAAGGGACGTAGGCCCTGCAAGGATTCTTTTGCTCTAAATGACATCACTATAAAGTCTGAAGACACCGGAATTCCATACAGGATGGAGACAGAAGCAGTACTGGTGTCGATGGCTGAGTTCAATGCCAAGCTACACTCGTATAGAAGAATAAACTCATGTGTGAGATGGTGTGCTAAATCAGTGGGTGCTTGGGGGCAGCTGTATCCCGTGAGCAGCCAAGCCTCTAGGGAAACTATTCTTTATAGTAGACTTTTATCTAACTTTTAAGTTGTTTCAAAATTGAAAGAATGCATACAGGTACTGCTTTCAATGCTCTGAATCATTCATTTAATCGGTTCATAAAAATCAAGACAAATTAAAATTATGTGAGATTTTCTTTTATGTGGGGCAAGAGAGGCATTTTAATTAAGCATTGTTCTTCTTCCCATAGAAATGAATGTACTCCTCACTGGCCAAATGTTTATGGACCACGTCCTGCATGCTTCTTGCTGTTCCAAAGAGAGCAGATAGTAAATGACTCCTTCCACCTCTAATGAGCAATGCATCCTCTCTCTCTCTCTCTCTCTCTCTCTCTCTCTCTCTCTCTCTCTCTCTCTCTCTTTCTCTCTCTCCCTCTCCCTCTCCTTCTCCCCTCTGTATAAGTCTTTTCCTGATGAAGTTATATAGATTTATATATAACACTCATATAAATATATATGAATATATATATATATATATGAAAAATTAAAAGAACAAGTAGGCATGTCTTCAGTTCTTCAGTCTGCCCTTGCCTTTGGACCACAGACCACATTACTGGTCTTCATATCTTGCTGAGAGAACTCCTGGAACTCAACAGCTCAATACAAAAAAACAAACAAACAAACAAACAAACAAACAAAACCAGGGAAAGTGTCTGGTGCATTCTTGATTATTGTTAAATGTAGATACATCTTTTTACCATTGTGTGTGTGTGTGTGTGTGTGTGTGTGTGTGTGTGTGTGTGTGTGTGTGAATTGAAAGGACTTTTCTTCCATGGGGAAGATGCCAGCACAGAAAATGGGCTCTAAAATCACCTGCGTGCTCCCTAAGGAGGGAGGGGAGGGGCACTGCGAGTCGAAGGGGACCTGTTTAATTGTTTTTCTTCTTAATGAGGACACAACACACAGCAGAAGGATGGGATCAAGTGTCCTCTTCCATCGTGGGTGGGAGGAAAACACCATGCTCCAGGTGACATCACAGACTTAAAATCCCTCTGAGGATATCATGATGTGGTTGTGAGGATGACAGATCTAAAACAAACCTGCAGGACTGTGCAGCGCATCGTGAGATCTCAGACTGGGCTCATTTCATGACTTAGGGTTACTCTAATTGTTCAAGAATTTCTCAGTCATGTTGATAAAGGCTAAAGTAAAATGGCAGTCAGACTTGCTCCTTGTGTGTATGAGATACTGTTTCTGTTAGGTTAATCTTATTTTTATGACTTTTTTTGAACATTTAAATAATAAAGTTTGCTCCAGGAAATGTAGGAGACACAGAACAGCATTTTGTGGAAGTCTGCATATGGCACTGTGCACCAGTGTTCTGAGTTACACTTGCTAATCACATGTTAATGCAAACATATTAGCTAACAGAAGAGAATCCATAAAGTTCTCGTGTTCTTCTGTGGACTATGTAGGGATGGTATGTATTTTTAATAAAAACATGTTCAATGAATCCAATAACAATTCTTTCAGTCAACCCTTTGCTTTTAGACATTAAAATTCTTTCAAAGGCTGGCCTACATGCCTGCCAACAGAAGTACAGATAAAATGATATGATGTGTGTACACAATGGAGTTTTGTTCAGCCATCAAGAGTTAAAGTATGTAGCATGTTGGGAAATGGATATGCCCACATATGTACATACACATGCATATATACACATACATGTACACATGCCACATATCTATGTATATATCCAACACATATATGTATATATATATATATATATATATACATATATACATATGGATACATACCACATATATATGCATGCATACACACACACAATGGAAGAAGAAGGAAATGGATTAAGGAAAGGAAAAAGACCTGATTGAGAAAGGGCTGGGAGAGAATCAAGAGGGTTAATGAAAGGAGTGAATACAGCCAAGGTGCATGAGACACCAAAGGAGTTATCCACACAATGCTCACTACTATATGACATGAGCTGAAGGTGTGCAATAAAAATTAAAAAACAGTTTTCAAGGCTCTTTTCATGAATAATGCTGTAATCGATGTATAAATGTATGGTAATTACACTGTACTTTATTACATAATGATAAATTCATTGGCCAAGTTCTTTATATTTGGAAAACATGTGTCTGTGTCTGTGTCTGTGTCTGTGTCTGTGTATGTGTGGGGGGAGACAGAGAGAGAAAGAGGGAGACAAGGAGGAAAGAGAGGAAGAGGGAGAGAGAAAGGGGAAGAGGGAGCGAAGGAAAGAAAGAATTTTAAGATTTACTAGGCATGAGTCCACAATGTGTCTGCTTTCAGTCCAAGTGGTTTCACCACTTAGTGCTGAAAGCACACACATTGTCAGATGGGAAACATGGAGTCCAGAGCATCTTGAGTTTGTAGGGATCTTCCTCTTCAGGCTGACAAGCAGCAGCAGTACCTTCTCAAACTCTTGAGCCTCAGAAATTCTGACATCACCTTGCTTTGTCTTTGGGCAATTTCTAAGCGTCTTACATTCACATCATCTTGAGGTTGGTGCTAAACCGTTGCTTTTTAAGCTTAGTTCTGCTTTCTATCTGAGCCTTGGGGTTATGTGTCTGCCTCAGACCCTTTAGTTCTCTAAGTCATTTCACACCTGACCAACCTTTAGAATTTTGGGGCCACTTCTCAGCAAGCACATTTACTATACAGAGCTCTGACCTCTTAGCCACTGGTGACTGGACCCCAGTATATGCTTGGGCCATCCCAGGTCTACCTGTCCCTTCCACAATAATTCCTAATTCAGCCCAAGACCTTTAGTGTGTGGCCTAGAACAGAGAGGACGCACTATTCCGGAGGCACATTTAGACATCTCCAGTCTGTCCTGTACAGCTGGAATCAGCCAAAGAAGAGAGAACTGTGATACAGAGAGGAGCAGAGATCTGGTCCAGAGCCAGTGTCCTGGAGACTGAATCTGGCCATGTCATTCCTTCCCTGAGTCACAATGATAAAATCCTGCCGAGGGCCTCCTTGTTCACGATTCTCCCAAAATTCCCAGCAATAAAATACTAATGTTTTATAACTGATACAATTCTCCTGTTCCCGTGGCTGAGATTAGCATATTTGAGAGCAGAGTGTCCCTTGTAAGGATTTTGTAATAGAAAGAGCCAGAATGAGCTCAGTGTATGCTCTAGGCACTAGGCTTCATACTGGTTCTGAGTCCATATGCCCCATTTTACCACCATCTACAATCATTGATTTTAAAATATATATGTGCAAACTGTATACCTTCAAGAATGAGAGAGAAGATGGGAATGTTAGCTGATCATCTACTCAAAATCTTCAGGGTTTTCTTGTGGATGTGAACACATTTGCATGAATCTGGGTGTACATGTGTGTGGACACGAATGTAGAGGTCAGATGTTGTCTTTGGATGGCACCTTCAATCCCTCTGTACATTATTATTTGATACAGTCTTTGACAGTTTGAAGTTCACCAATTCTGGAATAGCTAGCTGGCCAAGTCCCAGGGATCTATGTAGCTTCGTTTCCCTGGTGCTGGGATTATTTACTGAGCCATTTCCCCAAGCCTGACTATGAATATTCTCGTGTTCATAACATTGATTTGGGGTGAGAGAAATGGCATTAGAGCCAGAGAAGTCAGAAGAAGCCCAACCTGGGAAGGCAAGAATAGACAATCACTGAAGACTTGACTACCCCCCTATATATGTATGTGTGTGTAAGTACATGTACATGAGAATATATATGTATATGTGTATATATTTATATATGTATATATACACATATGTGTACATGTATATGTACATATATGCACATGCATGTGTGTATGTATATACATATATGTGTATACACAGATGCACATGTGTGTGTGAGAAAGAGAGACAGAGACAGAGAGCAATCCTGGACCCTCCAGTGCCACACCCCTTAAGGTACACCCCTACAGTGAACTTGGCAGTGTTGAACATGGTCACAGCCCCAACACCAGGAGGTCCTATGGTTCACTGACAATTGTGACCTCCAGCGATCCAGCTGCATTCAGGACATCCACACTCCTAGGACATTCTTTCTTGTTTATCTTTCTTCAGAAGAATGAGGCATAAGTTTTAGTCATTGAGGCAGTCTGGAACACATCAAAAGGAAGCATCACTCTTTCTCCATTAGTCATGGAAGGACTGATCCGTCATTAGCTATATTTTAATATCTGTGTTTGCTGGAAACAGTTAAAGAGAAGTGTTAGATTTTTTTCCTTGGCCTCCACATAAGGAAAACAGCATTTCATTAATGACTTAAATAGCAGCAAGAACTTGGCCTCTGGTTCATAAGTTAATCAAGAAAGGATTAAAGGGTAGAATGAAGATTACAAATTCCATTTTTGATGTTGTCTTTAAAGCCTTTACAGCAGTTTTAGCCATCAGGGCTACACCATGGCTGCTATCTGCTCCCCCACCTTGTTTGTTGTATCTGTTTTAACAATGTGACTGAGGAACAACAGTCATAGTATAAACCTACCTGTTTATGGTCTATCAGCTCCTTCCATCCATTTGACTAAGAATTCCATGAATTCATTGTTTTAAATAGCTGAGTTGCAAGTACTCCATTGTGTAAATGTACCACATTTTCTGTATCCATTCCTCTGTTGAGGGACATCTGGGTTCTTTCCAGATTCTGGCCATTATAAATAAGGCTGCTATGAACATAGTGGATCATGTGACTTTGTTATATGTTGGTGCATCTTTTCAGTATATACCAAGGAGTGGTATAGCTGCCTCCTCAGGTAGTACTATGTCCAGTTTGAGGAACCACCAGACTGATTTCCAGAATAGTTGTACTCTCTTGCAATCTCACCAAAAGTGGAGGAGTGTTCTTCTTTCTCCATATCCTTGCCAGCATCTGCTGTCACCTGAGTTTTTGATCATAGCCATTCTGATTGTGAGATGAAATCTCAGGGTTGTTTTGATTTTCATTTTCCTGATGATTAAGGATGTTGAACATTTCTTTAGGTGCTTCTCAGCTATTTGGTATTCCTCAGTTGAGAATTCTTTGTTTAGCTCTGTACCCTATTTTTTAGTAGGGTTATTTGATTCTCTGGTGCCTAACTTCTTGAATTCTTTATATATATTAGATATTAGCCCTCTGTCGGATTTACACCCATACTCTTCAAACTATTCCACAAAAGAGAAACAGAAGGAACACTATCCAACTACCCAACTTGTTCTATGAAGCCACAGATACCCTCTACCAAATGTAGGATTGATAAAGATCTTTTCCTGGTCTGTTGGTTTCCATATTGTCCTATTGACAGTGTCCTTTGCCTTACAGAAGTCAATTTTATGGGGTCCCATTTGTCTATTGTTGATCTTAGAGCATAAGCCATAGTTGTTCTGTTCAGGAATTTTTCCCCTGTGCCCACATGTTGGAGGCTCTTCCCCATTTTCTCTTCTATTAGTTTCAATGTATCTGGTTTTATGTAGAGGTCCTTGGTTCTCTTGGACTTGAGCTTTGTACGAGGAGATAAAAATGGATAAATTTGGATTCTTCTACCTGCTGACTACCAGTTGAACCAGCATCATTTGTTGAAAATATTGTCTTTTTTCCACTGGATCATCCTCAGTGAGGTAACAAAAGAATATACATGGTGTGCACTCACTGATAAGTGGATATTAGCCCAAAAGCTCAGAATACCCAGGATACAATTCAAAGACCACCTGAAGCTCAAGAAAAGGAAGACCAAAGTGTGGGTGTTTCAGTCCTTCTTACAAGGGTGAACAAAATACTCACAGGAGCAAATATGGAGACAAAGTGTGGAGCAGAGACTGAAGGAAAGGTCATCCAGAGACTGTCCCATCTGGGAATCCATGTTGTGGATGCCAAGAAGTGTATGCTGGCAGGAGCCTGATAAAGCTGTCTCCTGTGAGGCTCTGCCAGTGCCTGACAAATACAGAAGTGGATGCTCACAGCCAACCATTGAACTGACCCCGGGGTCCCCAATGGAGGAGTTAAAGAAAAGACTGAAGGAACTGATATTGTTGTCAGAAGAACAACAATATCAACCAACCAGAACCCCCCAGAGCTCGCAAGGACTAAACTGCCAACCCAGGAGTACACATGGAGGGACCCATGGCTCTAGCCACTTATTTAACAGAGAATGACCTTACTGGCATCAGTTGGAGAAGAGGCCCTTGGTCTTGTGAAGGCCTGATTCTCCAGTGTAGGAGAATGCCATGGCAGGGAGGCAGGAGCAGGTGGATGGGGGAGCACCCTCACAGAAGCAAAGGGAGGGGGATGTGATAGGGGGTTTGGGGGGAACCAGAAAAGGGGATAACATTTGAAGTGTAAATAAAAAAATCCAATAAAAGAAAAGAAAAGAAATATTACACCCACCACACACACACACACACAAACTATGCCTGGAAATAAATCTAGCCAAGAAAATAAAAGATCTCCACAGTAAAAACTTGGAAAAAACAATCTACCAGCTCAGTGGTATTAGTGCACTGGAGCATGGTGAGACTATAATCAGACCCTAAATGTAGATGGTGTCTGCAAAGCCTTCGGATAAGGACCTGCTGCCAGGGGCAGTCACACCCCTGCCCCTTCCCCTCCCTACTTTTCTCCCAGCTTATGGAAACCATCAACCAATTTCCCATCCCTACCTAATCTGCTTATTTTGAAGAGTTCTCATTCATCCTGTACAAGCTTTCTGCCACTGTTGTCTCTACGTGTAATTCTCACAGTCTGCTACCAACTCAAAAACTCAACATAAAATGAGGGAGGTGATGAATGCTTAGAACCCTGGCACTTTCGAGCCACAGCCCAGGGATCCGGCATTCAAGGCCATCTGCAACTACACAGTGAGTTTTGGTCCAACCTGTGCTATTTTTGAGACCCCTGTCTCAAAAATAAATTGATAAATACAAATCAATTAAAGAACAAAGCTCTGGGGGCTGGAGAGATGACTCAGAGGTTAAGAGCACTGACTGCTCTTCCGAAGGCCCAGAGTTCAAATCCCAGCCACCACATGGTGGCTCACAACCATCTGTAATGGTATCTGATGCCTTCTTCTGGTGTCTGAAGACAGCTACAGTGTGCTGACACACAACAATAAATAAATCTTTAAAACAAATAAAAGAACAAAGCTCTGTGTCCCCATAATGATGCATTTGTGAAGGCCAGCCCATCTTTATGTCATGACTTTGTTGTGAGTTTCGATATCACAGATAAGCTTTGGACAAACATTGGTGTCATAGGACATCTGCTTCTGTGGGCGCCTTGAATATAGAAGCAAGGTTCGAATAACAGGGAGGTAGGTCCTGTGTGGGTCTCGCGTTTCCTCTGGAATTGTTGGCCACGGGACCCTGAGTGTGGAGGGTGGAGGGAGCCAAAGTGGCAAGAGAAGTTCAGGGCGGCTGGGAGTGCGCAGAAAGAAGTCAGTTTCTCCGGAAGTGGGCCTCAGAGACAGCTCATTTTGTTATTCCAGGGGTCAGGAATATAAGGGCCCTTTGGATTAGGGTCAGGAAGGGCTCATTGGTCATAGCACAGTACCTAATTATCATATGGGCTGGAGGAAGGAGCAGGACTTAGATACTGAACCATCAAGCACTTGTAGGAAGCTCTGCGTAGGCTCATCTTCCAAATAGGGTCAGGCATCTGTGCTCAGTGGTTTCAGTACATTGTATTTTGGAGAGGCTAGAATCAGACCCAACGGAGGTCAGGCAAAGAAAGGGAAGACCCGCTGAGAAAGGGAGCACTCCATTTTGTGCCAAGCTTGGAGAGGTGTCCATATGACCTTAATAGAAAGGTTCTCCAACAGTTCTGAGTGTGTGTGTGTGTGTTGGGGGGGCAGGGAGAACAGGCATAAGACCTCTAGACTATATGAGTCGCAAAGACAATTCTCCCCAGAGACACTTGCCCTTAGTTGTAATTAAGTCCTGTGGTTGCCAGCAGGCTTTATTTCACAGTGTGTGAGAACTTCATGTCAACCAGGTGTCTTGTGCAGGGATTCCTGCACAAACATCATGACCAAGAAGCAAGTTGGGGAGGAAAGGGTTTATTCAGCTTACACTTCTGCATTGCTGTTCATCACAAAAGGAAGTCAAGACTGGAACTCAAGCAGGTCAGGAAGCAGGAGCTGATGCAGAGGCCATGGATGGATGTTTCTTACTGGCTTGCTTCCCCTGGCTTGCTCTCTTATAGAACACAAGACCACCAGCCCAGGGATGGTACCACCCACAAGGGGACCTCCTCCCTTGATCACTAATTGAGAAAATGCCCCACAGCTGGATCTCATGGAGGCACTTCCCCAACTGAAGCTCCTTTCTCTGATAACTCCAGCCTGTGTCAAGTTGACACACAAAACCAGTCAGTACACCAGGTTATCCCAAGTTTAGGAGGCATCTTTCTTCCGGATGTTAATGGGGAAAACCCTTTTAAATTGGCCCAACACACCTGCAGATTCTGCTGCGGGAATTTATTCTAAGAATACATTCTAGAATATTCAGAACCCTTCAGAATTGCCTCAGGCATACCTCCTCTTCTCTGTCCCCACAGAATGATGCACTTTTGCACTGAGACAGTAGCAATGACATAAACTCCACTCGCCCGGAGATTACAGTTTAGTAAAAGCCGGGCAGTAAATGCTGTAAGTCTGTCTCTTTATCTGACCACTGGAGCTTTTGTGTTTAAAATATTTATGCCGTGCTTCATGAACAGAAGCCCTGAAGTGACTTGTTATGTAGAAAGACATGTAGGTACAAATACCCCTAGTAAAACACGGACTTATATAATTAGAAATGATTACTTACTATAAGCATGGCCCGGTGGCATATTGTTAGTGACTGCAGCACAGAGAAGACTAAGGCAGGAGAAGTGGGGATTTGTGGCCAGCCTGGGCTGGATGGAGACAAACATACATGGAAGTATAATGAAACTCTGCTCCCCAAATCAAAATAAGATTTAATGTACTACTGTTTCTGCTTTCTCATGGCAATTTGTTGTTATGGGTATGGATTTACTGTTTGTTTGGTATGTTCAGGCAAAAAACAAACAAAAACAAAAACAAAAAAACACCAGTACAATCCCTCTGCACAAATCTATGTCAGGATTTTGTTTCATTTTTGTATTGGGCATTGCAAAGTCATATGGAGGAAGGAGATAATAAGGATGAAAGGCACATGGATCACTCAGCTAAAAGTGTAACTATGGGTTCCTAGGCGGCGGCGGCGGCGGCGGCGGCGGCAGCGGCAGCGGCAGCAGTGGCTGCTCCAGCTGAAGGGCCATCAGCAGTGGAACCAAGGCGTCACAGGGACCAGTTAGGCCCTGCGCCCACGACCACTGACCTTCGCTGACCAGCCGGGCAGCAAGCAGCTGCAGTTGTGCGGTGCCTTTCCTGCACGGAGGCCACTTCAGAACTCGGCCTCCCACCAGTCAGGAGAGGCGCATCCATCTTGGTTCCGTACTCCACGGATCGGACTGAGGTACACAAACATAATCCGAGGCCAACACCGCGGTGGTCTGAGCCCGACGGGCGTTGGCCTGCACCCAGGCCCTGGGTGGGTCGGGGGGCGATCGGGGTGCCAACCCAGGCAGGAGGTTTTTTTGCACAGGCCAGCGAGCGCGCCGCCGCCATTTTGCCTGCAGGACGACAGAGAGCTCAGGCGGGCAGACCTGTAACAGGCATAGCCTAAGGCTAACAAAGCGGGGGTCCAGGCCCCAAAAGGCACAGGACTGACCCCAAGAACTGGGCGGCTTGGTGGGCCATCTGTGAGTCAACCCGCCCAGGTGATTGTTAGCAAAGCAGACTCTCCCGGCGCTTTCAGGGAGCACGGGCGCGCACGCCCGCCATCCTAGTCACCTGGCAGACCCAATTAACAGTCATAGCCCTAGGGGAACTTTGCTCGGACCTTGGCCTCCCAGGCTTTTGCCTGGACTCAGGGACTGGGCGGCCAGGCTAACCTTGTGTGCGACAGCCCGGTTGGCGGATCAGCTGCCCAGCGGAGTGAGCGGAACACAGGGGAGGTCACAGTAGCATACACCATCGATGCTCCCTGGGAGTGCACACGGGCTCCATCTGCTCCACAGACACAATCTGGGGCAAGGCCTCAGGCAGAAGCCCTTAGCTCTACTCTCTCCGCTTCCGGATCCAGATCAGTCTGGGCAGCAGCATTACATCTCCAAGTCCTGCAAGTGGCTAGCTGGGCTTCCGGGCGGCCAGCTGGGAGAAGTCAGTGTGCTCCAGTGAATCCAGCGGGCCCCAGCGGGAGCCTTCGGGTGCCTGCTTTGGGATCGGAACAGCCTGGGCAGCAGCACACTGTCTACAAGCAGTGCAGGAGGTAAGCTGTGCACCAGAGGCCAACTGGGAAGGGGCAGCTTGCACTGGTGAGTCCAGCACTGACAAGATAAACTAACACCAGTGAGAACTAGATGGCAAAAGGCAAACGCAGGAACATCACTAACAGAAATCAAGGCAATATGGCAACATCTGAACCCAATTCTCCTCTACCAACATGTCCTGGATACCCCAGCACACCAGTAAAACAAGATTTGGATTTAAAATCACTGGTCATGATGCTGGTACAGGAACACATGAAGGTCATACATAAAGAAATTCAGGAGAAAATGGATCAAAAGTTAGAAGCCCTTGCAAGGGAAACACAAAAATCATTGAAAGAAATCCAGGAGAATACAAAAGCCAACAAAGAGGAAATGCAAAAAACACTTAAAGAAATACAGGAGAACTTTGCTCAACAGGCTGAGGTCATGAAAGACGAAACACAAAAATCTCTTAAAGAAATACAGGAGAACTTTGGTCAACAGGCTGAGCTCATGAAAGAGGAAACACAAAAATCTCTTAAAGAATTACAGGAAAACACAAACATGCAAGTGAAGGAGCTAAGCAAAACCATCCAGGATCTAAAATCAGAAGTAGAAACAACTAAGAAAACTCAAAGGGAGACAACTTTGGAGATAGAAAGCCTTGGGAAGAAATCAGGGGACAGAGATGCAAATATCAACAACAGAATACAAGAGATAGAAGAAAGAATCTCAGATGCTGAAGATTCCATAGAAACCATGGACTCAACAGTTAAAAAAAATGCAAAATGCAAAAAGCTTGTAACCCAAAATATCCAGGAAATCCAGGACACAATGAGAAGACCAAACCTAAGGATTATAGGCATAGATGAGAGTGAAGATTTACAACTTAAAGGGCCAGCAAACATCTTCAATAAAATTATGGAAGAAAACTTCCCTAACCTAAAGAGAGAGATGCCCATGAATATACAAGAAGCCTACAGAACTCCAAACAGACTGGACAAGAGCAGAAATACTTCCCATCACATAATAATCAAAACACCAAATGTTCTAAACAAAGAAAGAATACTAAAGGCAGTAAGAGAAAAAGGCCAAGTAACATATAAAGGAAGACCTATCAGAATCACAGCAGACTTTTCACCTGAGACTATGAAGGCTAGAAGGTCCTGGGCAGATCTCATGCAGACTCTAAGAGAACACAAATGCCAACCAAAACTACTATATCCAGCAAAACTCTCAATCACCATAGATGGAGAAACTAAGATATTTCATGACAAAACCAAGTTTACCCAATATCTATCCACTAACCCGGCCCTAAAAAGGATAATAGGAGGACAACACCAATACAAGGAGGGAAACTTCACCCTGGAAAAAGCAAGATAGTAACCTTTCATCAAACCCAAAAGAAGTTAAGCATTCAAATTTAAAAAATAACGTCAAAAATGATAGGAAGTAACAATCACTATTCCTTAATATCTCTTAACATCAATGGACTTAATGCCCCAATAAAAAGACACAGACTAACTGAATGGATACGTAAACAGGACCCTACATTTTGCTGCTTACAGGAAACACACCTCAGGGTCAAAGACAAACACTACCTTAGAGTAAAAGGCTGGAAGACAATTTTACAAGCAAATGGTCTCAGGAAACAAGCTAGAGTAGCCATTTTAATATCAGATAAAATTGACTTTCAACCCAAAGTCATCAAAAGAGACCATGAGGGACACTTCTTGCTGGTCAAAGGAAAAATACAAAAAGAAGAACTGTCAATCCTGAACATCTATGCACCAAATGCAAGGGCACCCTCTTTCGTAAAAGAAACTTTATTAAAACTAAAAGCACACATTGCACCTAACACAATAATTGTGGGTGACTTCAACACTGCACTTTCCTCAATGGACCGATCAGGAAAACAGAAACTAAACAGGGACACAATGAAACTAATTGAAGCTTTGAACCAATTAGATTTAACAGATATATATAGAACATTCTATCCTAAAACAAAAGAATATACCTTTTTCTCAGCACCTCATGGTACCTTCTCCAAAATCGACCATATAATTGGTCACAAGACAGACCTCAACAAATATAAGAAGATCGAACTAATCCCATGCCTCCTATCTGATCACTATGGAGTAAAAGTGGTCTTCAATAGCAACAGAAACAACAGAAAGCCCACATACACGTGGAAACTGAACAATACTCTACTCAATGATACCTTGGTCAAGGAAGAAATAAAGAAAGAAATTAAAGACTTTTTAGAACACAATGAAAATGAAAACACAACATACCCAAACCTATGGGACACAATGAAAGCAGTGCTAAGAGGAAAACTCATAGCCCTGAGTGCCTCCAAAAAGAAAATGGAGAGAGCATACATTACCAGCTTAATGACACACCTGAAAGCCTTAGAACAAAAAGAAGCTATTTCGCCCAGGAGGAGTAGAAGGCAGGAAATCATCAAACTCAGGGCCGAAATCAATCAAGTAGAAACAAAGAGAACCATACAAAAAATCAACAATACCAGGAGCTGGTTCTTTGAGAAAATCAACAAGATAGATAAACCCTTAGCCAGAATGACCAAAGGGCACAGAGAAAGTATCCAAATTAACAAACTTAGAAATGAAAAGGGAGATATAACAACGGAAACTGAGGAAATCCAAAAAATCATCAGATCCTACTACAAGAGCCTATACTCAACACAACTGGAGAATCTGGAGGAAATGGACAATTTCCTTGACAGATACCAAATACCAAAATTAAATCAGGACCAACTAGACCATCTAAACAGTCCCATAATGCCTAAAGAAATAGAAGGAGTCATAGAAAGTCTTCCAACCAAAAAAAGCACAGGACCAGATGGCTTCAGTGCAGAATTCTACCAGACCTTCAAAGAAGAGTTAACACCAATACTCTTCAAACTATTCCACAAAATAGAAACAGAAGGAACACTACCCAATTCCTTCTACGAAGCCACAATTACGCTGATACCAAAGCCACACAAAGATCCAACAAAGAAAGAGAACTTCAGACCAATTTCCCTTATGAACATAGATGCAAAAATACTCAATAAAATTCTTGCCAACCGAATCCAAGAACACATCAAAACGATCATCCACCATGATCAAGTAGGCTTTATCCCGGGAATGCAGGGTTGGTTCAATATATGGAAATCCATCAATACAATCCACTACATAAACAAACTCAAAGAACAAAACCACATGGTCATTTCATTGGATGCTGAAAAAGCATTTGACAAAATTCAGCATCCCTTCATGCTTAAAGTCTTGGAGAGAACAGGAATTCAAGGCCCATACCTAAACATAGTAAAAGCAATATACAGCAAACCGGTAGCCAGCATCAAACTAAATGGAGAGAAACTTGAAGCAATCCCACTGAAATCAGGGACCAGACAAGGCTGCCCCCTTTCTCCTTATCTTTTCAATATTGTACTTGAGGTACTAGCTCGAGCAATTCGACAACATAAGGAGGTCAAAGGGATACAAATTGGAAAGGAAGAAGTCAAACTATCATTATTTGCAGACGACATGATCGTCTACCTAAGTGACCCAAAGAACTCCACTAGAGAGCTCCTACAGCTGATAAACAACTTCAGCAAAGTGGCAGGTTATAAAATCAACTCAAGCAAATCAGTGGCCTTCCTATACTCAAAGGATAAGCAGGCTGAGAAAGAAATTAGGGAAATGACCCCCTTCACAATAGCCACAAACAGTATAAAGTATCTTGGGGTGACTCTTACCAAACATGTGAAAGATCTGTATGACAAGAACTTCAAGACTCTGAAGAAGGAAATGGAAGAAGACCTCAAAAAATGGGAAAACCTCCCATGCTCCTGGATCGGTAGAATCAATATAGTTAAAATGGCCATTTTGCCTAAAGCACTATACAGATTCAATGCAATACCCATCAAAATCCCAACTCAATTCTTCACAGAGTTAGAAAGAGCAATTATCAAATTCATCTGGAACAACAAAAAAACCCAGGATAGCTAAAACTATTCTCAGCAACAAAAGAAAATCTGGGGGAATCAGTATCCCTGACCTCAAGCAATACTACAGAGCAATAGTGTTAAAAACTGCATGGTATTGGTACAGTGACAGGCAGGAGGATCAATGGAACAGGTTTGAAGATCCAGATATGAACCCACACACCTATGGCCACTTGATCCTCGACAAAGAGGCTGAAAACATCCAATGGAAAAAAGATAGCCTTTTCAACAAATGGTGCTGGTTCAACTGGAGGTCAGCATGCAGAAGAATGCAAATTGATCCATCCTTGTCTCCTTGTACTAAGCTCAAATCGAAATGGATCAAGGACCTCCACATAAAGCCAGACACCCTGAAGCTAATAGAAAAGAAATTGGGGAAGACCCTTGAGGACATTGGTACAGGGAGAAAGTTTCTGAACAGAACACCAATAGCGTATGCTCTAAGAGCAAGAATTGACAAATGGGACCTCATAAAATTACAAAGTTTCTGTAAGGCAAAGGACACCATCAAGAGGACAAATCGGCAACCAACAAATTGGGAAAAGATCTTCACCAATCCTACATCAGATAGAGGGCTAATATCCAATATATATAAAGAACTCAAGAAGTTAGACTCCAGAAAACCAAACAAACCTATTAAAAAATGGGGTACAGAGTTAAACAAAGAATTCTCACCTGAAGAACTTCGGATGGCGGAGAAACATCTTAAAAAATGCTCAACTTCATTAGTCATTAGGGAAATGCAAATCAAAACAACCCTAAGATTTCATCTTACACCAGTCAGAATGGCTAAGATTAAAAATTCAGGAGACAGCAGGTGTTGGAGAGGGTGTGGAGAAAGAGGAACACTCCTCCACTGCTGGTGGGGTTGCAAATTGGTACAACCACTCTGGAAATCAGTCTGGCGGTTCCTCCGAAAACTGGATACCTTACTTCCAGAAGATCCTGCTATACCACTCCTGGGCATATACCCAGAAGACTCCCCACCATGTAATAAGGATACATGTTCTACTATGTTCATAGCAGCCCTATTTGTAATTGCCAGATGCTGGAAAGAACCCAGGTATCCCTCAACAGAAGAGTGGATGCAAAAAATGTGGTATATCTACACAATGGAGTACTATTCAGCCATTAGAAACAATGAATTTATGAAATTCTTAGGCAAATGGATGGAGCTAGAGAATATCATACTAAGTGAGATAACCCAGACTCAAAAGGTGAATCATGGTATGCACTCACTAATAAGTGGATATTAACCTAGAAAACTGGAATACCCAAAACATAATCCACACATCAAATGAGGTACAAGAAGAAAGGAGGAGTGGCCCCTGGTTCTGGAAAGACTCAGTGAAACAGTATTCAGCAAAACTAGAACGGGGAAGTGGGAAGGGGTGGGTGGGAGGACAGGGGAAGAGAAGGGGGTTTGCGGGACTTTCGGGGAGTGGAGGGGCTAGAAAAGGGGAAATCATTTGAAATGTAAATAAATTATATCGAATAAAAAAAAAAAGTGTAACTATGGAGATGTCACCCGGAGTGGAACTATTAGAGGGTGTGACCTAGTTGGAGTGGGCGTGGTCTAGTTGGGGTGGGTGTGGCCTTGTTAGAGTAGTTGTGTCACTGTGGGTGTGGGCTTTAAGATCCTGGTCTTAGCTGCCTGGAAGTGAGTATTCTGCTAGCAGCCTTCAGATGAAGAGGTAGAACCCTCAGCTCCTTCTGCACCATGCCTGCCTGGATGCTGCCATGTTTCTATCTTGGTAATAATAATGGACTGAACCTCTGTACCTGTAAGCCAGCCCCAGTTAAATGTTGTCCTTATAAGAGTTTCTGTGCACTCTTTGGTTGGTGGTTTAGTCCCTGGGAGCTCTGGGGGTACTAGTTGGTACATATTGTTCCTCCTGCGGAGCTACAAATCTCTTCAGCTCCTTGGGTCCTCTCTCTAGCTGCTCCATTGGACCCTATTCTCATTCTATTGGTTTGCTGTGAGCCATGGGTGTTTTGATCCACATTCTAATAAGGATCAAAGTATCCACACTAAACCACCAACCAAAGAGTACACATGGAAGGACCCATGGTTCCAGCTACATATGTAGCAGAAGATGACCATTTCAGACATCAATGAGCAGAGAGGCCATTAGTCTGGTGAAGGCTTGAGTCTCCAGAATAGGGGAATGCAAATCAGGAAATTAGGGGGGGTATGCAGGGGGAGGGAGGATGGGATAAGGGGTTTTTGGTGGGGTAACATGGAAAGGGGTTAACATTTGAAATGTAAATAAAACAAATATCTAATAAAAAATTAAAAACAAAAATGTTGTTGTGATAATGGCGTTTGTTCACAGTGGTAAAACCCTAACTAAGAGACCTGCCCACAAATACTTTAAGCCGAACAAATCAAAGGATGCACTATCTTATTAAAATATTTATTTTTGCCCTTTTCAAGTTGTGAATATTTGTGTGTCTCTGTGTAGTGTAGGATTAGTTCCCTTATAAGAAGGGTCCCCAGGGAGCTTACGACTTCCTCTACCATGTAAGGAAGCATAAAGAATAATCTCCCTGAAACAGAGCACAACCCAACGTCAGAATGGGTCACAAATAGAAAGTTCTGGAAGGAGTCACTGGGGTTATAGCCAATGTCACTGACCATGGCAAAACAGGAGGTGCTAAGGTGAGAAGGGACTTCATAATTCTCAGCAGATAACCTCCTGAGGTATGAGGCTGCTTAACAATGCAGCTACACCACTCCTTAGTCAAAAGGGAGAGAACTGGTTAAAGAGACATCAAACCTCATTGATTGAGGCTGGCTGTATTCACGCACAACTGTTCCCGAGAAGCGCTCAGCCCTCTGAATGCAGCCAGATCTCAATAATAAAATGCTCAGAGTAATCAGGACAATTAAGATGTATTTAAACATCACTGGGCTGAGGGGGGGAAATGGATTTTTTTTCTTGCTGCTGGCGATGCGAGCAACAAAAGTCCTATCCTCTAACAGACTTACCCAAGAAAGCCTGTGACTTGATCAAGAACAAATGGTAGCAATCTCGCATCCCAATAGCTTCTTGCTGATTCAATTAACATCATGCTCATTTAACAAAATCTACCAACATTATTAGGCTGCATTGATGTAGCACAGGCTGAACCCTGTCCAGGGACTTAGGCTTGGAAGTTTATTTTCCAATTTCATTAAAAAAACAAAACAAAAAAACCAAAAAACCCCAGCTCAGAATGAAGTAATAAGATGCTAAACATTGTGCCAAGTGGCAGAGGCTTAGAATTCTGGTCAGGGGATGTACCCAAGCCTCTCTGAGAAAAATCATGCTGAAATAAGTAATGAGAGGGGCACTTTGAGCAAATGCTAAACTTCCCTCAGATCTGGTTACCCTACTAAGGATTGTAAGCTTGACTTTAAGCAAGCTTTGGGTGTTCACAGAGGTGACAGTTCCTGGGCCATTAGTGAAGGCACTATTGTGGGACTTTTACCAAATGGAGTGATTTTCTTCCACCCCAGCACTACAATATTTCCCTGAAGGAAAGAACACTGGGCTCCTTGTTTCTTACTCTTTTGTTTGCTCACTCAATCGCTTGCTTGTTTTCAGTATGAAAAAGGAAACTAGAGAAAGTGTTACCTGGGGGTTGTCAAAGAAAGACAAGGATCCACTGACAGCCAGAGTCATTCTTACCAGTATTCAGGTCACCCGGGAGAGAAGGGAGGGTGGAGGGTCCTGCAGCTCAGCCTCTCCCTCAGTCATTGAGCATGGGTCAAAGGGAAGGGGTGTGAGCCCTCACAAGTTGGGGAGCTCACCCTTTGTCTAAAGGGGTAGCAACTAGACACCCTGTTTCCACAGCATCCCAAAGGGCTTACACCCACCCACCTCCAGTCCCTGACTGGATTTCGATGGCTCCCTAGTGTCGTTCAGTAACTGTAACCTGGCATTTAAGTTCAGCAGAGTCTTTCTCTTCTTACCTGTCCACACTCCTACGGCATCCTTTTTCTTCCACTGTACCCAGGGTTTCTATTCCTGCACAAATATCACAACCAAGGAGCAAGTTGAGGAGGAAAGGGTTTATTAAGCTTATACTTCAACACAGCCGTTCATCACCAAAGGAAGACAGAACTGGAACTCAAGCGGGTCAGGAAGCAGGAGCTGATACAGAAGCCATGAGGGCTGGGTGCTACTTACTAGCTTGCTTCCCCTGGCTTGCTCAGCTTGCTTTCTTATAGAACCCAAGACAACCACCCACCCTTGTGGGATGGTACCACCCACAAGGAACCCTCCCACCCTTGATCACCAATTGAGAAAATGCCTTACAGCTGGATCTCATGGAGGCATTTCCTCAATTGAAGCTCCCCTCTCTGTGACAACTCCATCCTGTGTCAAGTTGACACACAAAACCAGCCAGTACAATTGACCCTTTGACACACAAACACATCACTATTAAGTCTCAACCCTTACTTTCTTACTCATCCCCAAGATCTAAATAACTTTAAAAGTCCCAGTCTTTGCAAATTCTTACATATTAAATTTCCAATCCCTTTAAAATATCCAATCTCTTAAAATTCAAAGTCTTTACGATTAAAAGTCTCAACTATGGGCTCCACAAAAACTATTTCAAGAGGGAAAAGTATCAGGGCACAGTCACAATCAAAATCAAAATCAAACTCCAACCATCAAATATCTGGGATCCACTCACAGTCTTCTGGATTCTTCCAAGGGCTTGGACCACACCTCCAGCTCTGCCCTTTGTAGCACACACCTTGTTTTCTAGGCTACAGATGCCTGTACTCCACTGCTGCTACTGTTCTTGGTGGTCACCTCATGGCACTGCCATCTACAAAACACTTCTGTCTTTTCGCTGTAACTAGGCTTCACCAATAGCCTCTCATAAGTTCTCATCATAGTGCCAAGCCTCAATTCCTTTGCATGATCCCTTCAAGTCCTGGGCCATCAATTGCAACTGAGGCTGTACCTTCACCAATGGCCTTCTGTGGTCTCTCACAGTGCTGTGCCTCAGCTGCTCTTCATGACCCCTTCATGCCTTCAAAACCAGTACCACCTAGGTGACTCTTACACAGTACCAAGTCCAGCCACAGCACAAGGTACAACCTTGGCTATCTCTAAAACGCAGCCTCTGTCTTCTCAGAAAACACTTCCCAGAAGATCTAACCTCAATGTTGCTGGTCTTTTCTTAAACACCACTAATTTCTTAGCTCCAGCTAACCAGCATCAATGGTCACAGTAATGTAAAGTTTTCGTTTTAGTAGTTCTGGTATCTTGTTAATCACAGCTAATTCTTCAGCCCCAGCTAACCAAAACCACAGAACCCAGAACCATCACAATCAAAATAGCAACAGCCCTGATAAGAGTCTTTAATCTTCCCTCTGAAATTTCACAAGCCAGGCCTCGATCTTCTGCACTGTTTTTAACATTATCTTCCAAGTTCCTACACAATATTCCACAGAGCTCATAACACTGAATGGATCTTCTAGCCCAAAGTTCTAAAGTCTTTCCACAGTCCTCCCCAAAACAGTCATGTTGTCATAGGAATACCCCACTCTTTGTACCAATTTGTCTTAGTCAGGGTTTCTATTCCTGCACAAAAATTATGACCAAGGAGCAAGCTGGAGAGGAAAGGGTTTATTAAGCTTACACTTCCACACAGTTTTTCATCACCAAAGGAAATCAGGACTGGAACTCAAGCAGGTCATGAATCAGGAGCTGATACAGAAGACATGGGTATTACTTACTGGCTTGCTTCCTCTGGCTTGCTCAGCTTGCTTTCTTATAGAACCCAGGACCACCAGCTGGCAGTTGGCACCACCCACAATGGGCCCTTCCCTCTTGATCACTAATTGAGAAAATGCCTTACAGCTGGATCTCATGAAGGCATTTCTTCAATTGAAGCTCTCCTCTCTGTGACAGCTCCATCCTGTGTCAAGATGACACACAAAACCAGCCAGTACACTGTCTCACACACACACACACATGCACACTACAAGCTAATAACACACACATACATGCCATCTACTGAAAGCCTGACATTCCATTTATACTATCTGATTTAAAAGAAATCCATCCAGACACAGGAGTTTTACTTCAGAGCTAAGCAACAGGGCTTCTCATCTTTCTCACATGTAACTCCAGGCCAAATGGGCCAAGATCCACAGAGTATAGAAATATCCACTCCACTCAATATTAACTGATTGTGGTTCTCTATAAGCTCAGCGTCAACTTCCTGTTTCTCTTTAGCATGCTCCAGAAGGCCACCCAGCAGCAGCTGCTCAGGGCTGGCATGAGGCATGAGGCTGATTTCAATCTCTAGGTCCTTAAAGCCCAAGCAGAGTTGCCATGGTGAGAACCAATGGCTGTACAAAATGAGATGCCCACCTCCTCTGCCTCTGAAGTTCATGTTGGCACATCCGCCATGGAACAGGCTGCTCATGGCAATACCCTGAAGACACATCTCTTCAGTGCAGTGGCTGTTAGTACCTCAGGCGTCCTCAGACACTTGTTGGGAAGAAGGGTTCAGTGACAGTGGGAGGGACAACAGAGGATGGTGGAGTATATAATGTCAGAAAACATTATACATGTGCAAAATCTTTATTAAAACTCTCTAAACGTACCTTTCCTACTTTCTGTAGTTACTGAATCTGTGTGTGTCTGCATGTGTGTGTGTGTATGTACGTGTATAGGTGTATATGTATAGGTGTATGTGTGGGGGGGTGTATGTGTGTATGTATATGTGTGTATGTAT
This sequence comes from Apodemus sylvaticus, assembly GCF_947179515.1. Lineage (NCBI taxonomy): Eukaryota > Metazoa > Chordata > Mammalia > Rodentia > Muridae > Apodemus > Apodemus sylvaticus. The sequence continues at coordinate 156,765,096 of NC_067476.1, read as the reverse complement.
GTGTATATGTGTGTGCATGTGTATGTATACATGTGCATGTGTGAGTATGTGTGTGTATTGTGTGTGTGTATGTGTGTGTATGTGTGGGGGTATATATGTGTGTGTATGTATATGTATATGTGTGTGTGTGTGTGTGTGTGTAAATGTGTGTGTGTCTGTGTGTGTGCACAGACTAGAAAATAGCCTGGAATGTGCTATGCAGGTGTCCTTCATTTTGTCTAGCTTTTCTGTGACAGGGTTTCCTCTTGGTCTGAAATTCATCAAGGAGGCTGGCCTGGCTGCCAGTGAGCCCCAGGGATCTGCCTATCTCTACCTCAAACCCAGATCACCAGGCCCCGCTCCCCAGGATCACTGAACTTGTTTTGATTTAAATAAAATCTAATTCCATCATCCTACCCTCCCTTTCCTCCCTCTTAACTTCCCCAGTACCCCATCTGAAATTCACAGCCCCCTTGCCTTTAGCCATCATTGCTAAATATGCCTATGAGTGAACAAATATAAAAACTCAACTTGCTGAGTCTCTTCAGTATTGCCTGCATGAGTTGGTACAGCAGTGCATAAAGGCTGACTCACCCAAGTAAAGGTGGAAGGGGGGAGCCCAACCCCACAGGGGCCTGCATCTCATGTGAGCTCTGGGATCAAACTCAGGTCTTCACAGTTTGGAGACCTTCCCCTGTAGAGTATTTTTGAGAAAGAGCAGTGCGATGTTCCCAAAGAACTTACTTTAAAGTGCTATTTAATTCTTAGTAGGCCCAGGAAGACCACACTCTAACAATGACCCATCCCTGAGTTTTTGCTTTGTAGAGGACAGCTGCATCCCAGCATGCTTGCAGGGCACATTAATTCATAAGCCATCACTGCTTTAATTACTTATTTATGAATCTAATTATCCCCTAACACAAATACGTGGGACTCAACTCAGTATGCATTCTCCATTAAAGGATTTTTGAGCCATTAGTGGAAAATCCATAGGTAAATTAAGTCTGGAGCCCAGCTCTGTGTGTTTCTTTTGTGTAAGGACTTACATTCCAAAGGAGGCTGATCTGATGATGCTCAGTGTGTGTGTGTGTGTGTGTGTGTGTGTGTGTGTGTGTGTTTGCACAAACTCATGCACACAGGCTCTGAATGAAACTTCCTGAGCCTTCAGATCTTCATAACACAATTGAATAAATAAAAGCCACATTAATATTTTATATATTATTAAAAGGCCTTTTAAAGGAGAAATCAAATTATTTTCCAATTAAATCTAAAAAAAATAATTTTAAAATAATTTAAAATATTGGCTCAAAAATTTCCATTCTTCAAAGCTAGAGACAACACCTAAATTTTAAGAGCATTTATGAGAATTATATAATTACAATAATTTAATAACACATTTACTTATGTGCTTATTAGTAATAGGTTAGCCATCTTACATACTATGACTCATTTTGTCTCCAGAATAATTATGTTAATATCCCTACCTTATATATGAGTGAATTAAGGCACAGAGAAGCTAAGTAAAACTCCCAAAGTCACACAGCTGGAAGGACTAACAGGTTCCTGACTCTTGCCTGACATAACAGGACTTCATCACAGGTGACTTGGGTAGAGTCCATACTCTGAATTTCCTCACTGTACTGCCTCTAAAGGTTTGTACAAGTCTTTTATCTTTTCTGTGCATATGTATATGGCATGTGTGTGCATGTTCATATGTGAGTGGGTGCATGTGTCTATATAGGTCAGAAGGTGATATCTAGTGTTGTCCCTAATTGCTATTAGCAAAGTCTCTCTCTCTCTCTCTCTCTCTCTCTCTCTCTCTCTCTCTCATTGAACCCAGAGCTCAGTGACTCAGCTATTAGCCAGTCAGCTTGCCCCAGGGATCACCTGCATCTGCCACTCATAAACTGGTATTATTGCCAGGCCACTTGGCCCATCCCTCATCACACAGGTCCTAGAGCACTAGACTCTGGATCATTAACATTCTTATCTCGTGAGTCATCGCCCAATCCCCTTCTTTTATTGCTTTAATAACAACCATAAGCACTATAGTCTTCTTTAATGTACTTTTGTATGTTCTTTTATGTCAGAAAAGATCAATACATGTCCTTACATACAAAGGCTGACTGAGATGTCCAGATTTCATTTCCTCACTGGACCATGAGTTCTTGGTATCCATGGATTCTAAACATCTCTATCAACGGCTTCTTCCAGGCTCACTGAAAACAATGCAGTAGACAGTCATTCAGTGTCTAGAAGGATTTCCCCTTAGAATTAGAGAAAGTGGCTCACGTAGTTAACTCTGATGTATCTGTGCACAAAGAAAACATCCTCTGTGAAGCCAGAAACAGATGTTCAGACTTGGGCGAGCTGTTAGCTTTCAGTGTGCAGCACCACTGACTTCAAAGGCAGAAGATAGGAAGTGTAGATATTGAAACCCAACCCGCTCTCAATCAAATAGGTCAATAGAAAGTGGGAGGAGCATGTTGTGGAAAAATTTTAAAAACTAGTACTAAAGCAACGAGCATTTTCTTAATTTGTAAAGAGCAAGATGAAAAACAGAAGAAACTAGAGGAGAGGCAGTGTAAAGACAGGGTGACTAGGGGTAAGCAAGGTTGAAAACAGCTACTTTTGGGGCTGGAGAGATGGCTCAGCAGTTAAGAGCACTGACTGCTCTTCTGAAGGTCCTGAGTTCAAATCCCAGCAACCACATGGTGACTCACAACCATCTGTAACGAAATCTGATGCCCTCTTCTGGGGTGTCTGAAGACAGCTATAGTGTACTTACATTGAATAAATAAATAAATCCTTTTTAAAAAAAGAAAGAATTTTTTAAAAAAGAAAAGAAAACAGCTACTTTTGAACTCAGAATGTTAGGTTCTCCCCAGAAGTATATATTTGTAATTTTTCTGCAACCTGCTCACTTTAATGCATTTTCTGAGTCTATCTGATAAAGGCTTGTTCACCATGGAGCTATTTATTTTGTCAGGCGAGGTCAAAACAAACCAGGCTTTGTGGGTCACACATCCACATTTTCACCGCAGACACTTTGTGTCCCTAGAGTGTTGCCGTACATTAGAAGGAAAACTGACAGTTCCAACCGTCTTCCTTGTGCCAAAAGTCGAATCTTCATATCTGCATTTGCTTCACCTCCATGTGTATTTCTAAACCTCCCTCATGGGAGGCTACGGCAGCTTGTGGGTTGATTTATCCTCTTTCCTTATAAATGTAATTGTGTTGTGGTTAGAACATTTGATATGAAATCTACCACTCAGCAGAGGTTGTACTGTGTTATTTGCTGCAGTGCCTCCTTTCCGTTTGAGGCTGAAGAGTATCTCCTGAGTGTGCATGGACCACATCAGTCCGCTCATCTTGCAATGCACTTAAGGTAACCAAACACTTAAGGTTTGGGTTGTTATGATTACCAATGTATATATAGCTGATTTTTGAAGTAATGATTTTCCTAGAAAATGCTTTGTTGAATTTATCTCTGCAAATTAAATATAAGACCTTCTTCTCGTCTTCCTCTTCCTCCTTCTTCTTTTCCTCATCCTCTTCTTCCTCTTCCTCCTCCTCTTCCTCCTTCTCTTGCTCCTTCTCCTCTTCCTCCTCTTCTTCCTCTTCCTCCTCCTCCTCTTCCTTCTTCTTCTCTTCCTCATCCTCTTCTTCCTCCTCTTCCTTCTCCTCCTCTTCTTCCTCTTCCTCTTCCTCCTTCGTTTCTTCCCCTCTCTGTTTCTGATTCTCTGTCTCTCAAGCTGTTGACTGGGAAGCCAGCATTAACCACCAAGTTTGCTATCTCATGAACAACCACAGTGGGGGTTATGGAATTTCTTTTCACCTCTCTATATCGAATAAGCTTCCAATTACACCAGAACCCCGGTCTTCTCAAAGGATCCATGTGTACGCCTTTTGAAGTCTCTCTGACTCCACACAATGCATCTAACTTCCTTTGTCAATGCTGTAATTACAAACTGCAGTACTTGATGGTGGTTAGCACATGTGAGATACTAACAGGACGCCAGTAATTCAGTGGAAATGGCAGCGTCAAGAAATTGCTAGAAGCCTGATGCAAAGCTCTACACACACAGCACAGCAAAGGAAGTTTAATTTTGTGTCTCAACATCTTTCATTATGAAAGGCTCCAAACAGTAGCTCTTAACAGAAAGGCACGGATCGGGCAGTGCGTTCGTCTGCATCTCGGATGCACATGTCTTAGATTACAAGGTTTGCCTCCATCTTCTCTAAGAAGAAGAGTTCAGTCACAATTGCAGCATGGATGGGGGAGGATTCACTGTCTTAGGAGCTTCTGGTTTCTAGGGCAGAGAGTTTTCTCTAGGGATGTCTCTCCTGGCCAGTCACCCATGTTCCAGTGGATGACCCCACACCCAATGAGCACATACAGGCAGCATTAGTCAGACCCTGTTGCTATTAATTACATTTAACATACTGACAAGTTCAATTTCCCTACAGCTTTATTAACCAAATTGCTTACAACCTGGGAAAATGTCAAGCCTTTCAAAGGGTAGGAGTAGCGTATAGGCACATTTGTGAGGTCCAGGGAAGAAAGCCCTGGCGGCTTCTCTTGGCATTCCCTGATTGGCTCTCTCCAGAGTGTTTTGTTTCAGGCTTGTCATTTGCATGAAAATCACTCATGTTTTCCTTCTCTGCCTTTCTTGTGATTAATTTGCTGAACTAATCAGCCTATTGAAGCTCACTAGCAAATATCTCATTGAAAAGGCTCCTTGGCCAAAGTAAGTGCTACTTTGGTAGAGGAGACCTCATGTGCATCTGAAGACTGGTCCCATTCACAATAATCACAAGGGCTGGAGAGAGTAGGGGACCTGCTTGCCAATGGAAGCTTGAGCACCTCAGTTTGAGGCCATAATCCACATAGAAAGCCAGAAATGAAGGTTTGTAATCTCAGCCCCAAGGAGTTAGATAGTAAGGCTCCCAAGACTCTCTGGCCAGCCAGCTAGCCAGCCTAGCCTATTCAGAGATCCCAGGTCCAAGTGACCAACCCTGACTCATAAAACAAGGAGAACGTCAAAGTATGGATACTCTGGCCCTTCTTAGAAGGGAGAACAAAATACCCACAGAAGGAGATACAAAGTGTGGAGCAGAGTCTGAGGGAAAGACCATCCAGAGATTGCCCCACCTAGGGATCCATCCCATATACAGTTACAAAACCCAGACACTCTTGTAGATGCCCACAAGTGCTTGCTGACTAGAGCCTGATATAGCTGTCACCTGGGAGGCCCTGCTAGTACATGACAAATACAGAGGGGAACACTCTCAGCAAGCTATTGGACTGAGCACAGGGTCCCCAATTGAGGAACTAGAGAAAGGACCCAAGAAGCTGAAGGGGTTTGCAGCACCATAAGGGGAACAATAATATGAGCCACCAAGTACTCCCAGAGCTCCCAGGGACAAAAACATCAACCAGATAGTACACATGGTGTTACCCATGGCTCCAGATGTATAGGCAGCAGATGATGGCCTTGGCCCATCAAAGGGAGAAGAGGCCCCTGGTCTGGGGAAGGCTTGATTCCACAGTGTAGGGGAATATCAGGACAGGGAAGCAGGAGAGGGTTGATTGGGGAACAGCGGGAGGGGAGATGGGTTATGAGACTTTCAGAGGGGGGGCACCAAGGGGGGACAACATTTGAAATGTAAATAAAGAATATATCTAATAACAAAAAAAGAAAGAAAACAAGGAGAATGGTAACTGAGGACAGCTTCCAAAAGCACTGTCTTACACAGACACGGACACAAACACAGACACACACACACACAAATAAAAGTATTTATAATAACTAGAAATACATACTTGCCGCAGTGGCCCCAATGAAACCTGTAAAACAAAATTTTACAGACTGAGGCAAGAAATATCTCCTGAGACTTTGAGGAACACCTCTATTTAAAAGCTGAAAATCTCACTTGGCAATTTACTATACTTCTAAAACTCTCCTCCTTCCTAGTAGCTGGGACCTAGAAAAACCAAGCAAATTAAGATGTAAAAGAATCCATCTTATAGTAAGTCACTAGCCAGAAAATTCTGCAATGCTTTACTCTTATCATTTATGAAATTACATTTACCTCCCAACAAAATATATATGAAGTATGGCTCCAAATATGGGATAAAAACATTAATAGCAGGCAGTAAAATTTTCCAGGAACCCTAAAAATACAGGTTCCTTTTGTTATTTAACCCTCACACTATTTCCTTGCAGGATGGGTGGATTGGGGCAATAGGCTCAGATTAGAAGATATTTACTTCATTCATGTCCTTTCAGAACAGGTGGGTGTTGGGCAAATTAGAAAGAATTTACTTTTGAGTTGGTGCATAGCTCAAAGCTACCTCCCCCACCCCAGAGGCCAGGCTTTCTGTCTTTTGAATTGCTAATTTGCAACTGAATTGGATATCTCAGGGATATCCTTAAACAAACTAATCCTGTTCCACCTTTAACTCTTGACCTTGTTTGTTAAACAGACAGGCTGTCTCCACCCAGGCTCACCTGGATAGAAAGATCCAATGTCTGTTAAAGACATTGGCAGACCCCACCTAGGGAATCTTTGAAAACAACCTTCTTAGCTTATCCAGATGTGATTCAGGATACAGTTCATACTTAATACTCAAGAAGATTCATTTTTAGACTCAGGGAGTTTGACGCAGGGTCTCGCCAGTTCACTGGGCTGGGACTAGGGGCTGCAGCTGGAGCTAATCCCTGGGTGCCTAGGGCGGCCCTGGGCATGGTACAGAGAAGAATTGTAGCAGGTGAACTAGCAGAGGTGCTCTTGGAGGACAGTGTGGGCCAGGAGGCTCTCCAAGCTCTGCAATGCTGCCATTGTCGCAGGAAAGCTAGGCGCGGGAGCCGTCCTTCCCTAGCTCCTGGGCTAGCTCGACCGCAGGGCCATGATGAAGAAGCAGTTTAATGGCATGCGCCCTGGACGATGGGTAAACACCCTGTACTGCCCAAGAAAACTGAAGCTTTGACAGATTAATGTGATGCTTAATTTGAGATGTTAACTTCACTGGACTAGGGGATACACAGAAATATACATTCAGATTCAAGCCGCCTCTGTGTGTGGCTGTGTCTGCTTGTCACTCGCTGAAACCTGTTCCTCTCCTGATATCCAGAATTCCCCCTCGGATTTAGTTCCCGGCTGGGACCGTCCTGTGACACACACTCACTATAATCTACTCTGAGGATAAAACTTGGAATTTAACTAATAAGCATCTCATCTTTCAATATGCTGCGTTAAATGATGACTAACATACCCCGGTGCTGAGGTTGTTTCTCCAAACACCATCTGAAGAAGGGGGAACTATTATTTTGACATCAATTATTTGGTCACTGTGACATACACCAATAAGCAGTCTACTGCCTCAGACAGCAGGTTCATGGTAAAGCTCTAAAGGGACTCTGGGTGTCCGTAGCTGATATCAGCTTTCCCAGCTGATCTGGGATATACTGGTATTAACAGTGAACCTCAAGGCACTTGCTGTGGCTCCTGTTTGTGAGTCCAGAACTGGAGATGCAGAACCAGGGTCTCACACACACACACACACACACACACACACACACACACACTAAAAAGAAGGAAGCTAAGCATGCACACAGTTGACATTCACCTGCACCCTCAGAGTCAACCAACACCAGAACTGCAACCCTTTAATTGTTAAAAATACCAATGTCTTCAATTTGGCGATCTAAACTCGGAATTAAGTTTTAGAGCTTGCAAAACAAAGATCACAGTAAGACTGAGTACCCGAGAAGAAGTGATGAAGAGATAATGGAGCCAATGAAGAGAGAGAAGCCCTGTGTGAATGAATTAGTCTCTGAGCACATCAAATATGAAAGGATTAAAAGAATCATAAAACGTCTCTCTTACACATAGTCCCATTTCATGAGGGAAAATGAATTTGAAGAGATGACAGGATAAGACCTCAGCGGCCAATGCTGTTTCATTATTTCTTACATAAATCACACTGAGATTGACTTAATGATAGTTCACTAAACACTTAAAGGTGGTGATGATGTGCAGGATAGTCTCCCTCTGTTCTCCAGTTATGCTGTAACTCTATATCTGATCGGCATGGATATTATAAGACTACATGAAATACTTCTGTCACCTCGAAGACCTTTGTAAGGAGGGCGCGCACATGCATGTGGGAACAAATGGCCTCTCACTTATTCAAATTGATTGCTCTTGACACGCGAAGGCTTTTAGAGGTTTTGCTCTCCGTGTACACAGCACAGCACACTGTGACTTCTGCTCACATTTGGGCGGACAAGAAAAAGTTACTGTGCAATCTCAGTAAGGAGTAAATAGGGAACTCGGGAACTACCGCACCCTAAAGTTGTAATCTGCTATTGATTGACTATGTCAAAAATGGCCATTCAAGTGGTTCTTTAGCTCCCAGTAGAACCGTTCAGGGCCTCATAAAATAGTTTAGATCCCTTGCATTTTGTATAGATGTCATCCTTACCTTTAGCTTGGTATAAACCTAGAGTCACCTGGGAAGAAGGAACATGAAATAAAGAACCTACCTAGATCAGAGTGGCCTGTGGCCATGTCTGCAAGGCTTTTTCTTAACTTCTAATTGATGGAGGAGGACCCAGCTCACTGTGGGCAGTGCCATCCCTAGGCAGATGGGTGGGGTCTGTATACAAAGGAAATGTAGCAACTCAAGGGGAAGCAAACCAGGAAGCAGAGTTTCTTTCTCAACTCTACTTAAGCTCCTTCCTCAAGTTTCCTTCCTTGAATCTCTAGCTTGGCTGCCCTTGATGGACTGTGACTTTTAAAATTAAATAAACTCTTTCCTCCCTAAGTTGATTTTACTCATGGTGTTTGTCACAGCATCAGAGAAGCAAAGTGGAACAAGAGACAAAGTATTTATCACTCAACGTTCTCGAATTCTCATCTATATAATACAATTTATATAGTAAAAATGATAACTGTACATTGTTAGCAAGGTATATAAACAGAAATGTATATTAGGTCTGTGGCTATCCACAGGACTCAGAAATTGCTTTACTTATTATTCAAGTTTATTACAACCAAAGATAAAAAATCCAAAAAGATGGATAGGAAGCAGGCATATTTGGCAGAGTTGAAAAGTCAAAACTGTTTAACTTAATGTTCCTATGATAAAATATCATGGCCACAGCAACTCAGGAGAGAAATGGATTCATTTTTTACTTATGGGGCCAGAGAGAGTCCATCATGGTGGGGAAGGCATAGCTTAAGGAACAGGAAACTACATGGCCACATAGGTGTGAGGGACAGAGAGACGCACAGAGACAGAGACAGAGAGACAAAGAGACAGAGAGAAAGACAGAGACAGAGAAACAGGGAGGGACAGAGAGACAGAGAGAGACAGAGACAGAGAGAGAAAAAGAGAGGCAGAGAGATAGAGCGAGACAGAGACAGAGACAGAGAGATGGGGGCAGAGAGACAGAGATAAAAAGAGAGATAGACAGACAGAGAGACAGAACAGAAACAGAGAGACATAGAGAAGGGGACTCTCAAAACTCTACTTTCAAATTCTTCTTTCTCAGCAAACTCCACCTCCTAAAGGGTCAGTAACCTCCCCCAAAATTGCACCACCTGGGGACCAACCGCTCAAATATAGGGAACATTTCTTATTCAGACCACCACACAAGGGTACATTTTAATGCTCTCCCTCGGAGTTGCATGGGGCACATATTATCTTTAAGCCATGAACTGAGGCGTCACATGTGAAGAATTTTCAACCAGAGGAAGCTGTTTAATCTTCTGAGCCTGGGGGTTTTGCTTGCAGTCTACAATCAGCTACATGTCGTCTTCATGACTGACTACTTAGGCATAAACCCCATTGTTTACACAAACTAGACTCTACATTATCTCAGTGGGCTACATGCTTCAAACATCAAAACACCATCGACATTTGAGAGACTAGAGTGGATCCCACTCCCAGGAGCTAGTACCCTGCTCAACTTTCTTCATAACCATGTAAATGGTAAGCAGGCACTACGGTCTCCTGAAGTATAGACTTGAAATCCATGTCACAATCCGTGTCCAGAGAAGGGGATAGAAGAAGAAGAAGCTATGTGGATGACCAAAATGCCCCAAGGGAATATCAACTGCAGACCCTGGTTCCTGGTAACTAGACTGCAAACACTCTGATCAGAGCTCAGTTGGTCATCTTGGATTGTGAGCCAGTCAAACAGGACTGACAGCAAAAGCCACAGTGGGCAGGTTGCTTTAGTGTCTGTCGGGGACATATAACATTTCAGCATGTTTTACATCTGCTTGTACTGTACAGAAGAGAAATAAATATAAATCCTGTTTATTACTATCATGGTTATTTGTGTGTATGTGTGTGTGTGTGCTCAGTATGTGTATGTATGTGTGTGTCTGAGTGCATGTGTGTGTTTGTACAAATGTGTGTGTAGTGTGTTTGTGTGTGTGTCTGTGTGTTATCACTAAGGATGGTATCTTCCTCCTTGAGCAGATACAAACCAAAATGAAGATGTCCACCTGGGAAGCTACCCACTTCTACAACAGGAAGTGGTAGTCTACTTTCAACCAAAGGGAAGTAGGCGGTTAGTGTTTGCCTCTTTGCTACTTAGCTTTCAAACCCTGCTACACCAGGGCACGAGTTCCTTGGGAAGCTACAAGAACAGCTGCATGGTGGAATATGTGAACAGAGCAGAGGTGTGAACAATTTCTGTTGTCGGTTCTCGGAGAATGGAGTATCTATTTGAAGACGCATGTCAACTGAGTATAAACGAGTTTATTTCCTCATCACACAAGGAACACTAACTTCTTCTGATGGAATTACACGAATTTCATGACATTCCTCACTACTATTTAAAAGCTCTTATGGCTTCTAATGGCTGAATACTGAATGGCTATAGGTTAAAATCCAAGGGGAACTCTATTTGCATCTCCTTTTCCTGATATATTCAGCCCTCCTCTCTCTCACGCTTCCCTTCAAATTTTCCTATTCTCAGTGAAGTCTCTGCTGCCCATTTCATTTGAAATTATAGCTCCTATCTTCGGATTCATTTTCTGACTTATAATAAGCATGGCCCTATGTAATATAAATACATCCATTTATGCATTGTTCTCAGTACCCATCTCTTCTCCCCATATTAATATAACATTTATGATAGGAGCTTTTCTTAAATTTCTCTAGTCCCTGGAACAGAGTTTGACACATGATAGAAGCTCAATGCTTACATTTTTAACAGTCAGAATAAAAAAATGCTTCCTAATCTTGTTTTTCTAAACCAATTGCAGAAAAATGTTCATAAGACTCGGGGTACCTCACCCTCCACTGAAATTAGACGCAGCTAGGCTTTGATTTAATAATATTATTTATTATTAGTGGGTGTGAGGCAGTGAGACAGAGAGTGAGGGAAGAGAGAGTGAGGGAAAGAGAAGATACCCTCAGCACATCTGCGGAGGTCAGAGAACAGCTTTTGGTGTTTGTTTTCTTCTACTTTATTGTGACAGGGTCTCTCTGACAGTTTCTTCCATTCTATATAACTCAGGCTAATTGGCCTGGGAGCTTCCAGAAGGTTCTATTGTCTCATCCCCCACCTCACTGTAGATGTGCTGGGATTGAAAGCAGGTGGCATCACATTGGTGACATCACATACGTTGCCTTATGCGGTTTCTGGGTCTTGAACTGGGGGTCCTCAGACCTGTATAGAAGTGTTCCTACCCACAGAACCATCTCATTGACCCTGATTTAATATTTTGAAAATTACAGAACAGTCTGTAACACTTAGTACTTGTGCCCTTATGAAAGTGTCCAGGAGACATACAGCGGTGCTCCATACAGCTTGTCCAGATGACATTCGGCCTTCCACACCTGAATTCAATCAGAGCAATCCCAGTCATCCGTTGGGTCACGTGTAATTGCGTGAGGCTTACAAGGCAAGGGCCGAGAGGACAATCATGCAGAGTTGAGGAGCAAATAGGAGATGAGGCAGAAGAAAACTCCAGATGTTGAGCAGCTACCTGGCTTTGACTTTGCGAACAGAAATGGTGAGCTGCAGGCCAAGCAATGCTGGCGGTCTCCAGAACCCTAGAACAGCTCCTGGCTGAGCCAGTGATGAAATGGAAGGAAGCTCTCAGTGCTGCAAATGCCTCAGGCTGAATTCAGCCAACAACCTAAATAGAATTGGAATTAATGCTTCTCCAGATCCCAACAACAAAACCATATCCCTCCCAGTGCCTCAGTCCTGGCCTTGGGAAAGTATCTGAAAGAAAGATCTGAGCCTTATTTTCTCCCCTAAAGGGACCTTTAGCTTCGTGTTGTATGTTTTTATTTCACTTTGTCACGGTGTCAATATTTCATCGTCTCCTGGATAATTTCAAGCAGCAAGGTCCTCAGACAGCAAAGGAAATAAATAATAAACCATTGACATGTGTGTGCTGCTTAATACATTTCTTTTGTTCTCTTTGATTGGTTGGCCCTTGTTATGAGGAGGAAATTTCAGAGTCTCAAATAAAACAGGTAGCCTCGTATGCTATTGATGAATATCTAAAATCAGACAGTCTCTCCATAGGGCTACTTGTCATTAGGAGTGTGTGACAGTTAGATTTGAAAACATGACACAACCTAGACTCACCTAGGAGTCGTCTCCATGAGGGACAGCTTTACCCTGGGTTAGGCTGTAGGCGTGTCTGTGGGTAACTACCTTAATTAACTGATGGGCAGGGAGACTGCCCCTTGTGGGTGGCATCATTCCGTAAAAGCAAAGAAGCACGCTTGCATTGTTTTCTCTCTGCTCTTTAACTATGCACATGATACAATTAGCTGTCTGAAGCGCATCTGAAACTTCCCCACAATGATGAGCTGCAGCACATCACTGTGGGCTAAAACATCCTTCCTTTCCTAAGTTCCTTTTTGTCAGGATATCTTATAAAAGTAATGGAAATATAGCTAGGACAGTATTAGAAAGCAACTTCCAAGTTCCCTCTGACACAACTATTTCATGCTCAGAAATTTGTCGCTAAGAAACACAATGGTGGTAGCCAAAGACACACAGACATTTCAATTGCATTAGTATTTAAGTTCTAACAAAACCTGCCAATTGCTTAACCATCTAGTGAAAATAATCATTTAATATGATGTGATGAAGAAAATAAAATCACAAATATGTAAATTAAATATGAGGCAGCTATATCACTCAAAAGCTAATATAATGTAGCACACAGTATGTACCTGGTTTGTAAGTTGACTTCTCTCTCTAAGGATCGATAGATACACAAACATATGCTAGATCAATAATTCCAAACCATAAAAGCAATACAGTGCTTTAAAAATTATTTTTGTTTTAGTTACATGTGTGTGTATGTGTGCGCAGAAGTGTATGCACATGAGTGCAGTTTCCATAGAGGCCAGAAGAGGGCGCCAGATCCCCTGCAGCTGAGTCTATAGGCAGTTTGTAAGTTGCCTGACTTGGGTCCTGGAAACCTAACTCCAGTCCTCTGTGAGAAAGCCACACACACTCTCAACCACTGAGTACTCTCTCTGTACCCAAGTTTTTGTTGGGAAGGAAAAAAATAACAAAACAGTGTTATTTCAAAAATAACAGCAGGGCAGTGGTGGTGCATGTCTTTAATCTCAGCACTTGGGAGGCAGAGGCAGGTGGATTTCTGAGTTCCAGGCCAGGCTGGTCTACTGAGTGAGTTCTAGGACAGCCAGGGCCACACAGAGAAACTATGTCTCAAAAAAACTAAAAAAACTAAAATTAAATTAAATTAGAATTAGAATTAAAGATAATGTATTTTGGTAGTGTTGTCAAAGATTTAGAAATACTTTTCATTTTCTTACAAATTGTAGTATTTAACTAGCAGGAAGAGGAAGGGTATAGATATCGTCTGCCTGTGTGGCTTTTTTTTTTTTGACAGTGTTTCTCTGTGTGTAACCCCTTCCTTGAACTAACTCTGTAAAGCAGGCTGGCCTGGAACTCAGATCCACCTGCCTTTTCCTCAATGCTGGGATGAAAGGCATGTGTGTCACCACTGCTCAACTCTATAGAGGAATAATCATATACTCACAATATATATCGTGTAACCTCCAGACCTGCCACACCTGTTCCCTGGTTCCACCTGCTCAGGCTTCTCCACAGAGCTTTCTAAAGGGCACATTGACCAAAAAAAAAGGCACTCAGGGGTAAGGCTAGCAAGAGGAAAGCACTTAAGATGTAGCATTAGTGTGGGGGTCCCTAGCTTTATCTGAGCTAAGCCAGCCAATGCTTTGTTTCAAAAACATAAAGGTGAAAATCCAGTTTGGGTGCTTGGTTTTCTATCCAGTGTAAAGCTGTCATAGCCAATCGGGGTCCAGTAAGAAATGACTTGTGACAAGTGGCTTATCTCAAGCCTGCAGCAATGGCTTTAGGAGCCACTTAAAGTTCCCTTGATTTTCTTCACCAGATTCACCCCAGCTGCTTTGCTTCTCCTGGCACCTGGCAACACATCTTCATTTCTTACCCTATCCCCCCCACCCCACCCCCCCAGCCAATCAGGTGAGCATCTGCATTTGAAAAGAAAATCTCTCCCAGCTGTCATGTACCAGAGACAGCTCTCGGCAGATGCTCCAAGATCAACAGATGAAATCTCCACCACAACTGATAGGCATCCCATGCCTGGCGGGGAACCCAGAGAGACTGACTGGTGTTCAGACGGGCCCATTCTGCAAGACTCCTTTAATAGCTTTGATTTAATGCCAGCCTTGATATGTATATTGTGTCCCATGTGTTCTTTCCTTAGCTCTAAAACCTTCCACTCTGAGGTGACATTTCTTTTGACACAGTATGACAGGTCCTCATCCCTGCATTACTCACAGGGTCTAAGGAATGGAGTCGGGGAATGGCTCACAGGCCTTCCTCCTGAATCTCAGATTTCTTCTGCCTCCTCATTATCCTTAACACCAAACCTTTAAAAAGCCAGATCTCCCCCTGCATGGGCCTGCTCTCTCTGTTTTAAAGTACCGATGGTCCACACACCTTGTGGGATTCCCTGATACTCTCAAACCAGTAGTGTACTGACAGCGGGCTCTGTCTGGTTAGGCTGCACATTCCATCCAGTGGCCCAAAGATAACACTCAACATCAGGTGATAAGTGCTGGATCTCCACTGAGTCCAGCACTTCCTGTCTTCAGCTCCTGTCTAAGGTACACTAGATGAGTTCTGAGCTATTCTCACCATCTAAGACTTCCCACCTGAGGTCCAGAAAGGTAGACCCAGGTTTCAATAACCCCAGTGGTGAATCTTCCCTCCCAGTGAACAAATCAATCTCAGTATCTACTGAAGACACCAAGACTCATGTTGCCCTCTGAGTCTGGCTGTTCTTTCCTGGGTTGTGCCCTCAACCCCGAATGATCCAGAAATAGAGTAGTCCAGGCCAGCTATGGATACAAAGGATGTGCTTGAGACATTGACGTGTAGGTACTACGTGTCTAGCACTGAGTAGACATCAGCTCCCCTAGATTCTCTAAGAAATAACAATCGGATCTCCATTGTTGTATTCATGCCTGGGCTTTTGTGCGACAGGGCCCCAAGTAGCCAAGACTAGCCTTGAGCTTGTTACATAGCTAAGGATGACTTTGGAATTCTGCCTCTACTCCAGAGCGCTGGGAGAGCATGTGCAACCACACCCAGGTTGTGGAGCTCTGGGTTCCAAAGCCAAGGCTTTGTGCAGACCAGGAAAATGTTCCACCAACTGTACATCCCCACACCCACGTTGGTTTTTAACTACCTTTATACAACAGTTCCAAAGTTTCCAAAGACACCTGCATGGGATGACATCATGACGTCACGAGTCTGCCCTCAGTGTTTCTGGAAACCACTCATCCGTAAGGCATCGTCACTTCATATCACACATTTTGTAAGACCTGTCTTTCCAGGAAACCCAGCAAGCTGACCCCAAACATGCACGCCTCCTGCCTCCACCTCCCAACTGCTGCCAAATACTGCCACACCTAGCTATACTACAGGCTGTGCTTTTCTCTTTCTATCACATGATGCTTGAGAGCATCAATCAGATAGTCTGCCACTCATGGTGTTGGCTGTTCCAGGCACAAAAGAAGCTCGGGGTAAATGGACCGCAATGTACGTTAATCCTTTCTTTGGTCTTAGCAATCATGTTAGATAATTTTCAGTTCTTGTCACAAGCTTCTGAGAAGACCGACTATAAAAAACGAAGGTGTCCATTGACTTGAAGTTTCTTACACATCTGTGTACAGCATGGTTCTCAACCTTCCTAATCCTGAGACCATTTCACATGTTATGGTGACTACCCTTCCAACCAAAAATATTCATTGCTGCTTCATAACTATAAGTTTGCTTCTGTTCTGCATCCTAATGTCAATATCTGATATACAGGGTGTCTGATACGAGACGCACAGGGTAAGGACTGCCGGTCTGAAGTGATTGTTCTATTAAACATTTTTCTAAGTTGCATGAACATGTATTTATCCTATCTGCATGTATGGTGTCTGAAGGCACAGATGCGCCCTTGTAAGCACATGGTGGTCAGATAATGCTTTTGGGTTCTTTCCTTCTAGCATACAGGGACTTGAACTCGGGTTGTAAGGTTTGGAAGCAAGCATCTTTACCACTGCACAAGAACTGCTTTCGTCAGCTCTTGGTGAAACATGACAGTTAAATCTCATGATGTCTCACATCTGAGGAAATGAACGGCCCCTTGATGGGCTCATAATATGATGGAATTATTGGGAAATGGAGTTGGGCTGGGGATGTGGCCTCCATGTAGATGATCAATCATGGGATGCATCATTGGAAGTTACACCTTGTCCTGACTCCTGTGTGTGTGTGTGTGTGTGTGTGTGTGTGTGTGTGTGTGTGTGTGTGTCCCTCTCTCCCCTGCTTCATGCTCACCAACTCCAGAAGTATTTTCTCAGTTTTCTTTATAGACCTGGTACTGAAGCCAAGTACTTGAAGCCAGACAGTGATAAACTGAACCTTCTGCCACCATGTGCCAAACTAATCTTTCTTCTTTAAACTATTTCCATTGGGCATTTTGCTACTGAAATTTAAAAAAACACTAATGTACAGTCCGTAATGAACTGGCTCTCATTGCTTGAGTCCTGTGGAAGGAACCTCAGGCCTGAAGCATATGGTTGACCAACCCTGCTCGTGAGGAGGAAGGAAGACAAGGAAGGGAGAAAGGTGAAGGTCACATGTACCCTCAAGGTAGATCTTCAGTGACCTAAAGACTTCTGGTAAGGTGCCAATTCTTAAGGTTTTTCACACCACTTAACAATGGCAAGCCAAGCAAGCCCTTATGAACGTAGATCTTTCAGGACTATTAAGAGCCATACTATGACATCAAAACTAAGATGCCACATTAGTTTTTTTTTCCCGTTTCTGTATTAATAAACCACAACAGAAGCAACCTATCTGTCTCCTTTTTATTCACTCCAAAAAACCAGCCCTTGGAGTGGTGCCACACATTGTGAAGAAGGGCCCTTTCACTTCAATGGATCTAATCTGGATAATCCTTCACAGGCATGCCCAGAAGCCTGTATCCAATCAGTCTAGATCCACCAACTTAAAGAAACTAACCTTCATAAATGTTACTGCTAGTAGAGTTACCATCTTGTGCTGAGGGAAACCATTGCTCCCAGATGCTCCCAGGTGATTTGCATGTGATCACATGCTGAAAACTGGGAGCATATGAACTGAAAACAACCCCAACTCTACACACCTCAGCAATGCTGCTTTCTGGAGTCACAAGCTGTGCTGTCTGGTGCTACTCAGTGTCTTCACGAAGTAGGGCTTGTAACAGCCTGGGAGTTGAGTTGTTTAATTGATGTGAATAGAGCAGAAATAGGGCTGGCCGGGAACTCATCATCTTCCTGCTTCAGCCTTCTAAACTCTGCAATTCTAGGCGTACACGGCCACATCCAGGATGGAATGATGTTTGGACAATGGTATCCAGGCTCTGTCTCCAGCTTTCTAATCCTTTATCTCTGCTACCCTTTCAAGACACATGCTTAGCTATCAAACCAGTGAATTACCACCAGGGCTGAGGTCACCTTGGTTGAAAGGAGCATCAGCCAATATCTGGGACCTTGAGTAACCACCCTTTGGGGTCAAGAATGCAACTAGGATGTATAGGAGTAGCCACTTGTGCTGCTCAACACTCAACAATACACAGAAAACCTCTCATAGTAAGGAGTGTTCTGACTGAAAACCACACTACTGTCACACATTATCTCCTTAGGTTAGGCTATGAACTCCCCATTAGCACTCAGTCACCTGTGGCTTCTGAAGTCTGTTATTATCTCTGGAACTCAGCTTGCATTTCCACACACCAAGGGACTTTCATTTCCTGCTGCTGCTGTTGTTGTCTATGAGGTGGTAAAACCCACCCACCATTGGTGGCACCATTCCCTAGGCTGGGATGCTGGGTTAAATAAAGAGGATGTGAGCTAAGTGAGAGAACCAACTGCTCTGTTCTTCCTGGCTGTGGATCCCATGTGACTGGATGCTTGAGGCTCCTGCTGCTGTGCCTTCTTTGTCATGATGTACTTCCAAGAGTAAGCCAAAATAAACATTTCCTTACGTTGCTTTTGCCAGGGTGCCTTATCACAGCATTAGAAAATGCACTCAGGACATTTACTAACCTATTAATCTCAGAAGAATTAACTCAGATCTTTACAGTTATGTACACTAAGGCCCCATGTTCTAAGCAATGCAGTTTTCATGACTTGTCATTATAATACAAGCAGAAGAAAAGTGGAAATACATTTACAGTTTCCCAGGAAGTAAGTTAAAATAAACTTAGTTATTCTGTTGGCAGCTTTTATAAGCCCCAAACATGCACTTACTTACAGTTAAACCCTACCACAATGTGTGCCTTTCCTGGGGACAGAAGGCTATTCTTTCCAGATAGAGAAGGTGACTATAGACCGAAGAAATGATTCCAAATGCCACAAACCAGTTAGCAAGTCTTGGAACCACAGCAAAAGAGATATTATCAATTAAAATATTATGTTAATTAGATTATAGGTGCCTCAGATAGTCATGCAAGAAATAGCCTAACCAATAACATTCTAGACATTTAATTCCTTGTGTAAGTCACATGATAAGACACAGGACAAGAGGCAGGGCTGTGACTTAAAACACTAGACCTACTGCCTCAGTTTTAGCAGAAGCATGGCAGGGGGAACACGGGAAAGCCATTCTTTCGGGGGAGCAGGAGAAGCAAAGTGAAGAAATATTACCCGAAAGTAAAAAGGCAGAAAAGAGAAATTTAATTTCAAGAACTGAGAACTTTTTACGAAGAGCAGTGTGGAGAATACACATACAAAGCCACTTTTTTGGGAGCTTCAGGGAAGAATTTTTCATTTCAGGGACAAAGGATGAGAAAAAATAACATTGGGATAACAATAAAAAGAGGAGATAAATTCACCACTGTGAAGGAGACAGGACAAGATAGCCCCACACAGAGGAAGAAAAGAATGACAAATAATGATCATTTAAAAAAGAGACTCAATGTTTCATTTGAGGGAAGAACTCAGAGGGTCATCGGAGAAAACTGTGATGTAGAAAAAACTGGTCCATGATTATCCATTATTACATAGTGGTCACTGAGGAGAGTACCCAGAACTGCCGCTTCAATATGAGGCTGCGAGATATCTGAACTTTCTTTTTGGGCTAATCAAAATGAGAATGGAAAATGCAAAACTCTAGACATTTAATGTAGTTATTTCATTGCTATAAATGTGCCTGGTGGAAATAACTGTAGTTTAGAAGTCACCAGGTACATGAGCAATGGAGTTTTCTCCTGCAACATGTTACATTAGCATTAACTAAACCCAAATGGGGAAGACAATTCCAACCAGAGATTAAAAGCAGTAATAAATTTCAGCTACATGAACCCTTAGTTTGAAAGAAGGAATCCAAGAAAAAAGGCCATGCCAGACCTAGCTGTATTCAAATCTCAGTTAAATTTACCCTCCACAAAGTCAATCTCTTGCAAAGAAGTGGAAGACCAGATGGTGTCATATGACTCCTGGGTATACACCGGCCCCCAAAGAAACAAAGTCCCCACACCCTAGAGACACCTGCACTCATGTAAAACTTACACAATATCAAAATATGATGTGAACCTGTAGTGCCCCATGGATGAATGGCTCAATGGAGTATTGTACAGTCACAGAAAAGACAAAAGAATGTCGTTTTCAGGGAAAAAAAGGATTTGATCGGTCGTCATGTTAGACAATTTAAGCCGAGCTCACAAAGACAATGCCATGCATTTTCTCTCATATGAGGAATCTATATTCAATATATATATTGAATGTGGCAAGGGGGAAAAGACTTTCAGAGGAATACCAGGGGAGAAGGGACAAATGAAAGAAGGTGGCAGAGGGCAGAGGAAGTATGGTCAAAGCTCAGTGCATATAGATATGAAAACGTATTGGAATGCACTACTTTATACAGACACTATACAAGGATAAAAGAATTAGTTTCTTCAGAATCTCACAGCCTAAAGATGTGAATATGAGTGACAGTTATACCCCATCACTGTGTGGGATGTTTTCTAGAGACAGGATGATGGCTGTTTACTCCAGATAGTGAGGAAACCATAGACTGAAGGAATGATTCCACCATACCCGGTTCATTGAAGCAATGAGCCTTTTAGTGTTACCTAGAGGAGTATCTTAGTTAGGGTTTTAATGCTGTGAGCAGACACCATGACCAAGGCAAGTCTTATAAAAAACAACATTCACTTGGGGCTGGCTTATAGGTACAGAGGTTCAGCCCATTGTCATCAAGGCAGAAGCATGGCAGCATCTAGGCAGGCATGGTGCAGGAGCTGAGAGTTCTATATCTTCATCTGAGGGCCACTAGGAGAAGATTTGCTTCTAGGCAGCTAGGATGAGTGTCTTAAAGCCCATGCCCACAGCACCACACCCACTCCAACAAGGCCAAACTCTAAATAGTGCCACTCCCTGGGTTAAGCATATTTAAACCATGACAAGAAGCACATGTAAGAGATTAGCTCTGAGAAAATTTGTGACAGAAAGTTACATAACCCCAAAACCTAGTGGCATGAGAGCTGCCTCACTGAAATGTCTCCCCTACCTGAGCAATGCCCGTTCTTCTTCCTTTTCTTTCTCTCCTCCTTCTTCTCCTTCCTCTTCTTCCTCTCCTCCTTCTGCTTCTTACTCTTCTTCTTCATCTTCTATTTCTCCTCCCTCTCCTTCTTTTCCTACTCCTCTTTCTTCTTACTGTAAACATTTTGTCTTTCTTTTTCCCCCCAATAGATATTCTCTAGTATTTATCAGAGCCAAAGTTTCCAGAAAGACATTAAATGGTTCCAGGGACTCCCCTGTTCACATGCTATTGGCTGGCAGTTATATGGTGACACTCAGCTGAAAGGGAGACTGTGTTACATGGTCTCTAACTGGGTGGTCATAACCGTTTTAGTAATGGGACCTGCCTCTGTGAGGAAGAAAATTAAAATTACTTCTGGAGTCAGCTTGCTAAGCTACAGGTAAGGATTAGCATGTCCTGGAGATAAAGCCAAAATAGCATTTATGACCACCCCAATTCTCCAACTCTCCCTTCTCCATCCCCCATATTCCTTTTCCTTTCTCTTAAGACACTCAATGACCTTCTACGGATATCAACCCGTCTGGGCATATCAAGCCGTGGTAGGACTGGGTTCATCTTTTCCCATTGAGGCTAGACAAGACATTCCAGTTAGGGGAAAGGTATCCAAAGACAGGAACCAGAATCAGACAGCCCTGCTTCTGCTGTTAGATGGGGACCAAGCTGTACATCTGTTACATATGTGGGAGGGGGGTCCCATGCATGCTCTCTATTGGTGGTTGGTCTCTATGAGCCCCATGTGCCCAGGTCAGTTGATCCTGTAGGTTTCCCCATGGTGTCCAGGACCTCTCCAGCATCTTTAATCTTTCCTCCCCCTCCTTCCTAAGACTCTGGAGCCATGCCCAATGCTTGGCTGTGGGTCTCTGCATCAGTCCCTGTCAGCTGCTGGGTGAAGCCACTCAGATCACTGTTATGCTAGCCTCCTGTCTGCAAGCATGTCAGAATATTACTAACAGTATCAGGGGCAGGCTCCCTCCCAGAGCATGGGACTCAAACTAGGCCAATCATCGGTTGGCCATTCCTTCACCTTCTGCTCCATCTTTGCCCCTTCACCTCTTATAGGCAGGAACAATTATGGGTCAAAGGTCATGTGGGGTCAAAGGTACTGTGGCTGAGTTTGTAAACCCCACCCCTTCTTTGGAAGTCCTGCCTAGTCTCAGAAGGTACTATTATACTCTCCATATCCCCCATTGCTGGAAGTCTCAGCCAAAGTCACTCCCATACTCCCAGGAGCCTCTACTGTCCCAAATCTCCAGCTTCTCCCAGAGACTGATTCCAATTCTCTCTCCCAGTTCTCTTGCCCCCTGCCATACTCTTCACACCAAATTCTCCCCTGCTCCCCTCCCCATTCCTCTCCTACCCAGCCCCCTCCCTCCCTCCACTTTAGATGTATATTTTATTTCCCCTTCTCAGTGAGATGCAAGCATCTTGCCCCTTTGGCCCTTCTTATTACTTACCCTTTTGAGGTCTGTGGATTCTAGTGTGGTTACCCTGTACTTCATGGAAAATATCCACTTATAAGTGAGTATATTCGATGTGTGTCTTTCAGGGTCTGGGTTACCTCACTCAGGATGATATATTCCAGTTCCATCCATTTGCCTGCAATTTCATGATGTCATTTATTTTAACAGCTGAGTACTGTTCCATTGCATAAATGTACCACATTTTCTTTATCCCTTCTTCAGTTAATGAACATCTGGGTTGTTTCCGGTCTCTGGATATTATGAATAAAGCTACTGTAAACACAGGTCAGCATGTGTCCCTGTGGTATGGAGAGCATCCTTCAGGAATATGCCCAGGAGTGGTACAGCTGGGTCTTAAAGTAGGACTATTTGGGATTTTCTGAGGAACCATCAAATTGATTTCCACCTTGGCCGTACAAGTTTACAATCCCACCAGAAATGGGGGAGTGTTTCCCTTGTTCTACAGCCTCGCCAGCCTGTGCCATCCCTGAGTTTATCTTAGCTGTTCTGATGGGTGAAGATGGAACCTCAGAATCACTTATTCCTTTGTCTTGTGAGCCTCTGAGCCTCTGTCCAAGTCCTGTCATTTCTTTTGACTTTCACAAGCCTTGGGAACCTTTTGTAATTCCTGGAGGTGAGGGGGGAATGCTGTAATCTCAAGGAAACAGCAGTTCCATCACCACACTAGCAAAGTGTCCATCATGGCAGAACAGGGCGAGCTGTCATCAGAGACCTTTGCCTCTCACCTCACTTCTTTGTCTTCTCTGTGTTCCCTCTCACCATTAAAGAGCTCGGGGATCTGCAGCACTGAGACAGACCCTCTACATCGCTCTGAGCTCAGGGACCCACAAAACGGAGGCCCACTAATGCACTCCTTATTGAGGTGAAATGTGGATTTGGTTTTGCCTTTAGTTCTTAAGGAAAAAAACAGCAAAGGAACACCCATAGATTTAAAATATAAAGGGAATATATAGTGTACTTCTTATAAGAGGTAAATGAGGAAAAAATAGATGTATTTATGTAGGAGATGAAAAAGTCCCTTCAACTTAGAGAAAAGAGAAAGCATCCACACTTGCTTGTGGAAACTGCTAAGGTCTTTACCTGAAGTTATTTAGAAGTCTTTTCATGAATAATCAGAATTTAGTCAGGAATTCTCACAGTCCTCTGCAGGGAAACGGACTCAGAGCAGTTTATCCTAAATCACAATCTCCTTTGATTTTTACAGGGTACTTGCTTGGCTCCTCCAAACAAGTGTGTGGGAAAAGTACAAAAAAAAGAAGTGTTTCTAAAATTATTTCCCAAAGGAACGGAGAGGAATGGTGACCACTTTAGAAAATACTTGTTAATTTTCACTAACAGATTTTGAAAGGAAAAGAAAAAAAATTACTGTCCTCAGTGCAGCGTTGAACTAAGGCTCAGGCACGCGTGGCTGCCAGAAAGCTTTTAAAAACTTTACCTCAGCTTCTCTCCCTCCCTCCCTTCCTCTCCCCCTCTTTCCCTCCTCTCTCTCCCTCCATTTCCGTCCCTTCCTTCTGTTTTCTTTCATCCCTTTCTTCTTCCCTTTCTCCCCCATAACTGAGAATTATCCCCCCACAGAGCAGGATACTGCCAAGGAGGATAAACAGTGCCTTTCAAGCACTATTGACAATTGTAGCAGAAAAGAATCGTTTTCCTTGAAACATATTAACCAGACCTAGCTGTTCCTCCCGCTCCACAGCTGGCTCTATGGAACCTTATTAGTATATGACGACGCAAAAGTAATTGCTGTAACAAAACACTCACAGCTTTATCCCCCAGAGACACTAACTGCTCCTCTCATTGACCACCCCGATTCCAGTGAGCTGAGAACTGAAAAATTCACTCCCGGGTGTAGGACAAGAGTTAATTCTCTGACTGTCCGTGGCTAGAATGTTCTCCTTACATGTATGAAACCTAAAGTGATAAACTACTAGATCATGATTCAAGAAGGAAACTCTGTGACTACAAAGTTAATAGTAGAAAATAGTAGAAAAATATTTACTTAGAATGAACATTACAGTTTGATAAGCTGGGTGACAAACTGGAGGAGAACCTCTCTGGCCTTGTCCAGGAGCAGCATGGGTGATCAGTGTAATTAATACTGGGAAGAGGCGCTTCCTTTTCTCCAGAAGGCCTGGTGAGAATATATACAGAAAGGGAATTATTTTGGCACAGGAAAGAGACTATAAAAGGAAGAATGAACAGGGTGGCTAGAAGTTAAATATGAAATGAGACATGATGTATGTGTGTGAATATGTCAGAGTAAAACTCAGAAATTTGTGTGATGACAGAAAAAATGATAAAAGAAATTGAAAGGGAAAAATCTATTGTTTAAGCATTAATCTCATTTAAAAGCACAGAATTTATATAATACTCCTTAGTTAATGAGTCAAGCATCTCCGAGCCTTGTGAAAGTGACTCAGACAATTAGCCATCACTGGACCTTTCTGGAATGGAGAAAAAGTAAGGCTTTCTTTCCAAGGAGAAATGTGAATTTTGGATATAATTGAGAATGAATTGCTTACAAAAGGGACAAGTATTTTGAAGAGATCTTTGCATCCAGAAAGGAGACTAAAACTGGTCTGTCAGAAAGATATAGATGCTGATGAAGGAGGAGAGACAACTCTCAGAAGCACCAGGGAGAGTCAAACCTGCTCATGGATGTCTGTGAGTAAGATGTTTAGACAAAGGACAGCCATAGGCTGCCTCCTACTTCAAGTCTTAGAAGCCAGAGAAAGCGAAGAAAGGATACAGACACAGGCAAGAGAGAGGTTGAAGAAGAAAAAGATGGGCTGAGGCTGAGGAGGCACTGTGGTAAAGCACTTGCCTGGCCATCAACAACCTGGGGAAGAAAGGTTTATTTCAGGTCATAGTCCAGAGGGGATAGGACTGCACAGCACCAGAGCAGGAAGCTGAGAGGCTCACCTGAGCCTGGGAGGACACTTCTCATTCAGTCACCACAGATGCCAGCCAGGCGACAAGGCTCTTCACCGATAGTTGGGGAATGGAGAAACTGAGGTTTAAGGTTGGACCTGACCTCATGATGTAGAGAGAGTGAAGTGATTCCTGTTAAGTAATTTCACCCTTCAGGACAAATATACACAAAATAATACTAATAAATTGTTTAATGTTATGAGAGGGTATTTGGAATTTTGTCAAAATTAAAATACTGGAAAGCTACAGTGAGTGAAGAGGGTTAAAAAGACGTGGTTTCGAATTCTATGAATTTGCAAGCATATGCTAAGATTTAACTTATATACATGTGGTTTCAAGTATTCCTGTGAAATACTCTGTAGAAAAGGACAAATTCTCTTTAGAATTAATTCAAATGATTCTTTGTCTTCTATTCTCTTTTAAAACCTGTCCCATATAGTGTTTACTATAAGATGTGATAGTAACAGAATTAACTCAAAGGCAGAGTGTCTAATAACTTCTTTTTTGTTTTTGTTTTGTTTTGTTGTTGTTGTTGTTGTTGTTTTCGAGACAGGGTTTCTCTGTGTAGCCCTGGCTGTCCTGGAACTCACTCTGTAGACCAGGCTGGCCTTGAACTCAGAAATCCCCCTGCCTCTGCATCCCAAGTGCTGGGATTAAAGACGTGTGCCACCACCGCCCAGCGTCTAATAACTTCTTAAGTGAAGCGCACACACACACACACACACACACACACACATACTCATAGCATGTACCCTTGCATGAACCTGTACTCATATGTGAAAAGATCTCCACAGCCAGATCTTATGTTAGATGTTATCTAAACATCTATCTACACATAGAAAACAGGCAAACATGTCAAATAACCCTAGCATCCCCTGAACTTATTATGGAGTTACTTTTGTAAATATGTCAACCTAACATATAATGTCATGTATACATACATGTGTTTTGCCCACAAATAGGATAAATCTCACTTAAGTGCACATAATGAATAAATTTGGAATTTTGTGATATTAAAGGAATAAATCTCAGTTATGTGTGTGCTCTATGCGTGTGTACATGCTCATGACTGTGGACATGCATGTATATGCATGCATGTCAGTATTATTTAGCCTGTGGGTGTGGGTAGGTTCCTGTGTGTAGGTCAAAGGTCAGTTGCTTTCCATCTTATTTCTGGAGAAAGGGTTTCCCATTGAATGTGGAACTCACTGGTTCATCCACCCTTGCTCACCAGCGAGCAGCCAGGGATATCTGTCTCATCCCCAGCTGGTACAAGGGTTGCTTATTCATATTTCTGTACCCAGAGTTTATATGGGTCCTGGAGATTTGAACTCAGATCTTGACAATCAAATGGCAAACACTTTACCAATGGAGCCAGGCCCCTGCCCCATAAATCCCAGTTCTGAATTATGAAATCATCCCAGGAAACCATGAGGTCCACACAGAGAGGGTCACCCGTCTTAAACCTGCCACTGACTCTTCTTTGAGACTTACCTCACCAGCTGGCTGGCGACTAGGCTGGAAGGGGTGGCTCAACTGAAGTCCTGCACCGCATGCAATATCTTATAAACAAATTGTGATGTTCTTGCTGAGATTTAATATAGGACAACACCACTTAAACACTTTTGAGCTCACTCACACCGTATCTCAGGTGGCCACTAAGCGATCCTTGTTTTGTTGCTTTAATACTGGGTATCATAACAGAAAGCCGCCGGTAACAGATGTGATAGGATGTCAAGAAGGAGTTTAAATCAGCACGACATGCTGTGCTATTCATTTAGACAATATCATTACCTGAGACATCAGCAAACATGCTGTGGTCCCTTAAAGAGGCATTAGAGCAAATGCACGCGCGCTCCGATGCAGCACTGGTCTCGGGTTCCGGTGCTCCAAGACTGAGGCCGTGCACTTTCAGCTGCCACAGGGAAGCTAATCTTGAACAGTGTGAGTCTGGGATCACACTTTGTGTTTAGGAGATCTTCTTTGGCATGGATATCATGATGTCATTCATTTAAGCAAGGGGAGTCCCATTGGCTCTTTAGGAGATTAGTATGTCAATATGAATGAGAGAAATTTGGTCTTAGTCATTTCTTTGAATCTCTGATGTTTTATTTGTAAGAATGTCCATAGAACTTTATTTGTGTAAAATGGACAACAAAATTGGCCATAAATAGTGAGTTAGTTAATATTACCTATTTATATAGCTAAGAAAATAATGTGAAATGATTTAGGAAACTCAGGGAAGAGTTAGAGAGAAGGCTGAGGTAAGAGCACTTGCTGCTCTCTCAGAGGACCAGGGCTCATCCCTGGTATCCATATCAAGTACCTTACAGCTTCCTGTAGCTTCAGCTCCAAGATAGCCAATGCCTGTGCAGGTGCTGCACATATATACACATATACATATATATACATACACATATATACACATCTACATATATACACATATATACACATAGACATGCACATAGATAAAAATACATAATCTGTTAGAAAACAAACTGAGATAGCTTTATGTCTATGAATAAGAGAAAGAAACAAAAGAGCAGCAATCTAGATTGTTTTTGTTCTAACCCCAAACAAAAATGAATACCCATAAGTCCAAAATAACATAGATTATTGACTGAGTAACTGATTAAAGAAAAGTCAGGATAACCAGGCATACAGAAGGAGAGAAGAGTCTTCTATGCAGAAGGGTCCTTGGATGAGAAAGTGCAGACTCCTTACAACAAGAATGTTCATCAAGAACAGTACTTTTGTCTTCCATGTGTGCAGTGTGAAAAGAATAACTATAACTGTATAACAGAAAGATATGGTAAAGACTGTCCCATGCAGAGACGATCTTGAACAGCGACAGTGGCCAGCCTTGTTGATGATGGCCAGCCTTGTTGATGATGGCCAACCATGTTGATGATGGCCAACCATGTTGATGGTGGCCAGCCCTGTTGTCGATGGCAGGCCATGTTGATGCTGTACCCTTTATGAGAGCATGAAAATGATCAACTCCAGTGTGACAGTGAGGAAAATCTCACATAGGTCTGAATAGAAGCACCTGAACCATCAAAGGAAGAGAAACTCAGGGAAAATTAACATGGCTCAACTTAGAATTCATCTTTGCTAATTATTCAAAGAGTTAACAGCTCATTTAGGATAAAATCCATAGGTTTATGAGTCCTGTCACAAGTCGAGTGCTGTGGACAGTCTCCACGTTGTAAACCTCTGCTGTGGTCCTCTCCCCAGCACTCAGCTTCTTCAGTCCTGCCGCCGCTGTCCCTCTCTGTGAAGCCCACTCCCCTCTTCCCTCACCCAGCCGACTTTCTGCTCTCCCCCTTTGCCCAGGACTACGTTTGAGGAGTTTCAAAAAGTCTTTTCCTCTGGTTTTTGGCTCACTCTGTCCCAAGACTGACTCCCAAATCAATTTCACCAAACCTTATGCGTACCTGCTATGTTAAGAAGTCTTCGTTCAACTAAGTCCTTGATGAACCCATTTGGAAGTCTACTTGAGACCCCAACTTACAGACTAAAAGGGAGGTTGATTTACAAAAGGAACTCAGGAATCAGAAATTAAGGCTGAAGCTTTTCAAAATGCTATGTTCATCTAATACTACCAGTTTCCTGTTGCTCAACCGCAAACCAGAGGTCCTATTGTTCCCTCCTCAGCCTTGTAGCTTGTGAATAAGCCCTACCTACCTCCAATGTCCCCACGAATGCATCCAATGGTCCTGATGGGCCCTGAGCTTGTATCTTCCTAGGACACCTCCCACCTGCAGGGGCAAGCATCTCACTTGCTTCTGTGCCCACAGACCTGTCAACCCCGGCTGCCCTCCCTAGTGTGTCCCTAGCTTTGCGCTCATTTGCATATGGAACACCTCAGGATTGGAGTATGTCTGACAATCAGTAGCTGGCACTTGAGAATCATGCTACTTATTTTCCTTTTCCCCTTTTCTTTCAGAATCTGACGTAGTAAAAAAATAAGTACAGAAATTGCAATCAATAGTTTTTTTTAACTTTGATGAAGTAGGAAGCATATAGTTTCTACAAAATGCAAAAAAAGGATGGATTCTACAGTTCCCATCAGACTGTGTAACTCCCCTGACAAACTTTCCCAATGGCTTTGGGCAGCTCCAAGAGATAAATAATAAATACTCACCACTGCAAGCCCGACAAAACCTTTTATTAAACCTTTGCCTGTCCCTGGCTTTATCTTCTTCCATTCACCCAAGTCTCCACAGTGCAGCCCCATTGGTGTTTATTATATTTCCTAGAACATGTCAGGACCACTCCAGCCTAGATACTGCCTGCCCTGTGCTTGGACAAGCTCTGCATGGCTTTTTCTTTTACCCACCAGGTCCTACTGAAAGCATGGCTCTCAGCCAACCACCCAATGTGGCTATTTTTCATCAATTGTATCCTGGAAAACCTCACTTTATGTGCAGTACTTAATAGCCTATGAAATGGCTTATTTCCTTTTTTTTTTCTTGGTCATTTTCTTCTCTGCAGGGATATATAAGCTACATAATTTCTGGGAACTTCTGTGCTTATCAACTGATGCCCAAGACCCAGATCAATGTCTGGTGCGTGGGAGGACCAATGTCTTGGTCATTTTGTTGGCTTGCTGGGGAAACTGGGGACTTTGTATATAGTGCTTGGAAGCAAGCCTTTCTCAGAAGGGTCTCCTCAGAGGGCACTATGCTGTCATGTGTTTTAAAGGCACAATCTGGAAACCGTCCCTTTTAAAAGTCTCAACAAAGGGGGCTGGAGAGGTGGCTCAGTGGCTGAGAGCACTGACTGCTCTTGCAGATCTCCTGCATTCCCATGGTGGTGTACAGCCATCTGCCACTTCTGCTCCAGGGAATCCAACACCCTCTTATGACCTCTGAGAGCACTGCATGTACATGGTACACAAGCACACATCCTCACAAAACTCCTGCACATATAAAGATAAAAATAAGTATTTCTCCTCAAAACCCCTCATGTCACTCACAGGTCCTATGTCATTCGATGGAATGGGATACATCCTTCAGGTGCCACTCTTTCATTCATTATGTGTGGCATTTTATGACTTGATATATCTCCTACTTAAACCAGTAAGATGACAAGTGTACTGGCTGGTTTTGTGTGTCAATTTGACACAAGCTGGAATTATCACAGAGAAAGAAGCCTCCCCTGAGGAAATGCCTCCATGCGATCCAGCTGTAAGGCATTTTCTCAATTAGTGATCAAGGGGGGAGGGTTCATTGTGGGTGGTACCATCGCTGAACTGGTAGTCTTGTGTTCTATAAGAAAGCAAGCTGAGCAAGCCAGGGTAAGCAAGCCAGTAAGGAACATCCCTCCATGGCCTCTGCATCAGCTCCTGCTTCCTGACCTGATTGAGTTCCAGTCCTGACTTCCTTTGGTGATGAACAGCAATGTGGAAATGTAAGCTGAATAAACCCTTTCCTCTCCAACTTGCTTCTTAGCCATGATGTTTGTGTAGGAATAGAACCCCCGACTAAGACAAGGAGGTGATATAAAAGCCCAGTGATCACCACCGTTTTGTGTTATGAGTCTGTAAGTCTCCACTGATAATCCTTCCCATAAATTTATCTCCATCAAATCAGCCAGTAATCAGCTGGCATTCATAAAACTCAAGGTGCACCTGATGTCCAGATCATGGGTTTTCGTCCCACTGGATAATAAAAAGAATTAAGGCTCCTTAGAGAAATGACTGACTCTAAAGCCAAGGAAACTTCTATGTGAGCCAATATCCTACTGCACCTGTATAAACTAAAAACAAATAAGGAAAAACACAGAAGCTAGTGAAGGCTCCTCAGAACCAGTTGAGAGGGTTCCCTGAATCCAAGGCTGGAATGATATAAAAATACAATGGTTTAGTACTGACTATAAACAAATGTATAATATAAAATTCTTTTTTTAGACAGAGTTTCTCTGTGTAGCCCTGGCTATCCTGAACTCACTTTGTAGACCAGGCTGACCTCAAACTCAGAAATCCACCTGCCTCTGCCTCCCAAGTGCAGGGATTGAAGCGGTGCGCCCCCACCACCAGGCCAAAATTCTTAGCTCCCCACTAATACAAAAAGTTGCATAAATAAGGGAAAAGAAGGGGCATCATCTTGCTAGGAATTCCTGATGCTATATGATCTAACTTTATTTCTGTTGCTGTGACACATGCCCTGATATAAAGAGACACAGGAATGAAAAATGGTTATTTGTGCTAAAATTCCTGTTTACAGTCTATTATTTTTGGGAAGTTAAGACAGGAACTCAAAGCATCACATCCATAGTTTGAGAGCAGAGGGGGTACATATGCGTGGAGTCTCTCTTCCCTGCTTGTTTATGCTCTGCTCAATATCTTAACTTTCACACTGTTCAAAGCTCTTTTGCTTAGGGAATGCTGCTGCTCACAGTGAGCTGTGTTCTCCCACATGAATTAAAAATCAAGACGGTTCCCCACTGGCACTCTCATAGAACAACCTGATCACAGTCACTCCTCCATTAAGACTTCCTTCCCAGGTGATTCTAGAGTGTGCCACATTAACAATGAAATCTAACCAGTATGCCACATGTAATTTCATCTCCTGTACAAAATAGATACTAATCCTCGCCCTTGCCACACAGACACTTTGGAGTATGGGCTGAACAGAGTGATCCACTTCTAAACAATAGCATGTGGGTTAGGTGGGTAAAGTCACTTTTAGGTGTGTGAAAACTCTTGGCCATCTAGTCACACAGCCTTATAGATGTCATGGATCCTTTCAAAGGACAGAACAGGAATGGTCTTGTGCTCTTGTGCCATTCTTACTGGAGGTATTTAACCATGAGATACTGCCATAAAATCTCATTGGACCATACCTGAGTGGTAAGCTGTCAAGCTGTCAAAGGCTCAGCGCACAAACACAATCTGAGGAAGCATCTCAGCGTAGATATGGAGGACGTGTTATCTCTGTCATGGTCACAATGGCTATGATATAAACACCATGGCCATTAGCAACTTGGAGAGGAAGAGCTTCATAGTGATTCTACTTCCATATCACAGTCCATCACTACAGTAAGTCAGGAACAGTAAGCAAGGCAGGAACCTGGCAGCAGGGACTGATGTAGAGGCCATGGTGAGGTGCTGCCTATTGGCTTGCTCTTCAACATGCTCTCATGCAGCATACAGGACAACCAGCCCAGGGTGTTCAAGTGAACTGGGCCCTCCCCCAACAATATCAACCAAGCAAACATACCCCAGGCTTTCTTGCAGGCTGATTTGGTGGGGGTGGGGGGTGGGGGGGAGGTGGGGGAGGGATATTCCCTCACCTGGGGTTCACTCTTCCCAAATATCTCTGCCTTGTGTGAAGTTGACATAGAACTAGCCAGCATATACGGGGCAGAAAGAAATGCACTGATGGAAGAGAATAGAATCCAAATGGAGTCTAGAATGCAGCTCATGGTGAGGCACCCATCAGGTTCTTAGTTTCAGCAAAAGTTATCAGGATGACTGTAACAGGGATGACTGTATCAGGATGACTGTAACAGGGACACTGGAAGTGGCCTGGGGCATGTGAGAACTGACAAATGACCAATCTTCACAGTAAATTAAAATTCCTCTAAATATTTACTTGAAAAAAATCCCAATGCATCTTTAAGTGAACAGTATTTCTAGAAACATTCCATTCTCAGGACAAGAGTTTGTAACTAGCATGATTTTCTATACCAAATTCCAAGTTGCTGGGGTCAGTCAGCATTAGGCTTAACAAGGAGGCAACTTCCATCTTCCCTTGTAGCACATACTCACTCCAAGGATTTGTGGCCATGAAATGGGATCTGAGCCAAAGTTCCAGGAGGGTTTTCCAATGGTGAATAGACAGACAAGGCAGCTGAGAGGGGATTTTGTTTTCTGTTTTCTCTTTCTAGCTGCCAGGGATGTGAATTAAACAAAAACGCTGTCCAGAATCCCATAGTGACCCTGAAAAGGGAAGAATAATGCTACGTCTAGATCAACAGAAAGAAGATGGGAGAAGCCACATCACACAGAGGCGGGTGAGAAGTTGGCTGCTCTCTCGATGGCAGCCGCGGCCTGTGAAGTGTGTGCATTGAGGACTCAGCGCCTTATTATGAGATCTCATGGCGGCTATTGAGCCTGTCCACACTGATAAGAACTTCTGTCCTCTCACCTTTAGCAGTAGCTAGAAAGGAAAAACATGGTAGTCTCTGTCTCTTAGACTACACTGGACCCCAACACCAGGAACCTCAGATCATCCCAGGCCAGTGGCCTTTGCTTAATCTCTCAAGCTCATTTCCAACCTGCTTCAGAAACCCAGAGGCATAAGTCCTATAAACCATAAACCATTCCATCTTTTTCAATATGTATTAAGGAATTCTCAAAGAAGAAAACATGCATTGAAAATGCACAATACAATGCCTTGAGATTTATAGATGTTGCAAAGTGGTCACCAACACTACACTAATTAAATCTCTACCACTATAGCTAAGCTCTTTGGCAAAGTTTCAGTATATATAGTGCATTCTGGTCCATTGGCTTTCTAGAATGCACAGCTCACAAGAGCAAACCTTGTACCCCTAGATCAGTAGCTTCTAATTATGTCAGCCTGGTCTATGACTTCTTGTAACCTCCTGTCTGCTCTCTGATTCTAAAGTCAACATTTTAAAACCCACATATAAGCAGCAATGCACAACATGTATCTTTCTGTGTCTGGCTTACTTTGCTTTAAAGGATCCAGGCTCACTTTATACATACATGATATCATCATGTATGATACATACATGGTATCATCATGTACAGAAATTATAACCAGACTGTGGGTAGGGGCCATTTTGTCACTACAGATGACACGACAATGTGTCTGTTTTTTAGTCTCTTAGGTGTGAATGCACACATACCCAAGCACACACTCAGCCATGGAGCCTGTGCATAGAGGAGACAACCTCAGGTCTAGTCCTACCCTTCTCCCGCTAAGATACAGTCTCTTGTTCACCCTTGAGTACTCCAGGCTGAGGATACATTGACTTCCCAGATTTTCTGGTCTCAGCTTCCCAACTCACCCGGGCCTGGCTTTATGTGGGTGCTGCAGAAGAGAAACTTAGATCATCACATTGCTGAAAACCAGGGATTGGCCCACTAAGCCACCCCCCAACATATGTCTATTATTCTCTTTTGGGGGGTATTTATTTTTATTGTTGTTAGTTTTCTTCTTTTTGTCTGTTTGTTTTTAGCTGAAACATTTACATTACCATTAACTGGTTAGAATCTGTTGGCACTTAAGTGTTGAAATTCTTTAGTATGCATCAGACCCATTGGCTAATTCTCACTCTATCTCCTGACATTTCGCCCACATCACTGATGGCAGCTTTAGTTGATAGGTCTGAGGCATTTGAGAGGTGCAGGGATCCAAATCCTTAATCTGATATATTTATTCATAAAAAACATTCGATGGGAAATCAAGGCATCTCATTGATTGAGCCTTAAAAGCACTGAAATTATATCTCTACCAAGGTCTCAGCTTGACACATATTGCTCAAAAGATCATCTCTTTCAACATATATAAAGCTAAGGAAAATCTTTTAATTTTGTCTGTATACATGTAAGTGTAGTACATGTGAACCATGTCCACAGAGGTCAGAGAAGACATTGAATCCAGAAGGAACTGGATTACCAATGGTTGTGAGACACCATGTGGGTGCTGGACAGTAAGCCTATGCCCTATACAAGGTCAACGAGTGCTCTTAAAGACTGAACCATTTCTCCACCCTGAAGAAGGGCATACATATTGGGTGGGGAAAGTTTTCAACTAGATGGTTTTTCAGATGTTCAACAAGACAGAAAAAGGCAAAGTTCCTTCATTAGGAAACTGAGTCTCCATTTCTGTATTCTGCAAAAAAAATATACAGTGTGGCTAAAAGATGCTGATGCTTTGAAACCGACTTAGCATAAAACACTGAGGATGTAAGTTGTGGGGAAATGCAGCCTGCTGTCTGAATGCTCTACAATGCATTTGTGACTTCACCTAGTTCTAAAGAGAGGTACAGCCTTGGAGTAGACAAATTTCCACAATCCATTCAATGACTCCCTGCCCCATGCCAATCCCATCTCCAGGGACTTGAGCCAAACTGGTTATTTAATTATAAGCTGCAGAATCTAGCAAAGATCAAGGAACTTTGCAAATGTAATTAAAACATTTAATCAGTTGACTTTATGTTAATGGAAAGGAAGATTAGTGAACGATTCTTTTCAAAGAAGGTCTGAGGTCAGAGAGCTGCTGCTGATGGCTTTGAAGATGTCTGCTGCTGTGTTGAGAGAAGATTCAGAGAACCACGTAGTCAGCATATCTGGGGGCCGCAGGAGATGAAGGCTTAAAGCGGACCCTTAGTAACAGCATGGGGGTCTGTCTTGGAATTCTGCCAGCAATCATGTGAGCTGAGAGGTAGGAAGGGAAACACCAAGGGACAGAAAGAAGTTGGTCCAGCTAGAACATAAATGAATGTCAACCAGTTGGGAACCTTAAGAGCAGACATAGCAGACTGTATCCATGTTTTGGACCTACTAATGCTGTGAAAAAATACACAGGGACTGTTTTAAAGACGCTAAGTTTGTAGTTATTAGTTTTACAACATAGAGAATGTATATAACCCTGGTATTATTTTCACGTGAAAGATACCAAAGTGGAGACTGACTGGAGAGAGGTCCATGATGTCCACATGAATACTGCTATCAAGTAAATACTAGTACTGGAATTTGAACTCAGAGCATTCAGATGGCAAAGTCTGTACTCTCCTACCACTGTATAGTCAGTCCATCTTTGTGGTTTGCCTTTCAGAAGTGGCAGATGTACAGGAAAGACAAGCAACTCTTACTATACCTTGTAGGAATCAAGGCACTGGCTTTGCCAAAATTCCTGATACTCATGGAAGTCAATGTGTGGTTTAGAAACACTGAACACAGGAGAAAAGCAAGCACTTTCTCACTGACATGACAGTCAGATCTCAGGCATACTCTCAGAACTACGCTGAACGTTTTCTGATACAGAGCTGCAAAGGTTAAGGACTTTTAAATCTATTCTTCAAGTAGGCTGATGTGTTATGTACAAAATTAAACTATGGCATGAGGGTGCTACAAAGCCTTTCATTTATGCTTAGCTCTGTTGCCTGACTGCACAATTTGAAATTAGAATTTGCTTCTTTTGTGTGCATCCCAGGCTGTCATTTTCATGCCGATTGTTCGATGCTTCATTTTTAAAGATGCGTCCACTCTATAGGATGGAGAGTCGGTTCTATTTCCATTTTAATCCCTCCAAGTAGCATTATTTGGAAGTGGCCACAAAGTCAAATCCTCTAGCTAGACAAGGAAACAGCACCTTTCTATATTTTACCTCTTCTTGTTAAATACATACAATGTGCATAGCATACAGATTAGAAGGAAATCATGATGTCATTGGATGGTGCCCCTCCCTGCACATTCATATTTTTTTGTCTTACACTTACTGTACATGAAATGGTTCCTGAGATTCTACAATTCTCTATTTCCTTAAATTCCATAACTATCCTACCCTGCTCTTTAATTTGCAGTATCAACATAAGAATCATTTAAAACCCAGGACTGAAAATTTTCATAAATTATCAAGGAAGTTTAGGATATCAGATGCTGTTTTATTAACCACCATGTCCTGAGTTGTTAGCAGCTTGCCTGCTACAAGGTAGCTGAATCCATAAGCATCTACTCTGTTCTCTTTCAATGCCTTCTGATCTTGTTTAAATCTACCCTCATTTTGGAGACTTCTCAGATACCAAATATGTTCAATGCCATATAATATTTGTTGTTTACTATTAACATTAGCTCATTGATAGAGGGATTAATAAGTAGAAGAAGTGGTAAAACTGGAAAAGTTCAATAGATAAATAGAATAAATAAAGGGTGGATGGGAGAGTAGATGAATAGACAAGTAGAAGGAAGGATGGATGGATGGATGGATAGATGGATGGATGGGTGGATGCGTGGATGGATGATGGGTGGGTAGATAGGTAGATGAATAGATGGGTGGGTGGGTAGGTGGATGGATGAATGGATAGATGGATGTGTGAATGGATGGATGATGGGTGGTTTGGTGGATGGGTGGATGGATAGATGGATGGATGGGTGGGTGGGTAGGTAGGTATATGGAAGGATATGTGAATAGATGGATGATAGATGGTTCGGTGGGTGGATGAATGGATGTGTGGTTGGGTAGGTGGATGGATGGATTGATGGATGGATAAACAGATGGATTAAGAATGGGTAACTAAGTGGATGGATGGGTAGATGGATGGGTAGATGGATGGATGGGTGTGGATGGATGGATGGGTGTGGATGGATGGGTATGGATGGATGGATGGAAAATGGATGGCTAAGTGGATGGTTGATTGGAAGGAATAATAGGGAACTAGTCGAATGAATGGGTAGATGGATGAATGGATGATCTCTGGAATGGTGGGCACCAGAATGAGTAGATGGATGGATGCCTCTGTGTGGCTACTATTTTCTCCTTTAATACAAATAAAATCATGAGAATGAGAAACCATGAGACTATCTTTGCCTCAAAACCAAATGACAGCACCCAGTTCCCACTAGATGTACAAGAAACATTTTCAACCAGAAAAAAACTTGTTTTGCTTAAAAGTCAAAATGTTGAAAAATACCGAGTAAATCATGCCAGTGCTTAAATTACAAGCAAAGAAAGGGCTCTTTCATTCTGAGTGAATAGAAGCACAATTATCTCCATCATTTTATATTCAAACCACTATTGTGGTAAAAGACTATTTATGCAACAAACACACAGTATCTATGCACTGCTACTGACATGTGGGCTGACGAGATGGGGCTGGGGAAAATGACACTTCTGCTCGTTGGTACCTTAAATCATTGTCAGAACCTCTTTGCAAATATCATCTCATTGTCCTCTCAAAAAAGCGACCAAGTGTGGTAATTGTGCTCGCTTGAAGATGAGGAAATCAGAGCTCAGAGAAGCATCATCAGCTGTTCAAGTCCCCAGAGCCAGCTGTTTAGATGGCTCGGCAAAGGCAAGGTAGGAGGCCATGAAGCTACTGCAGCGCTCAGTGCTTACCATCAGATAAACATGTCAACAGGGTGATGCGTGTGTAACGTGCATCGAGGAGGTGAACGCCATCCACCAATCGCATCTGTGTCCTGCAAGTTCTTCCTTTACAGAGAGAAAGATTCTTGGGCTTGAGAGGACGGCCAGACTACGAAACGCTGGGTATACAACCATGAGAGCTGGGCATAGGTCCTAAGCACGAACATCAAGGTTGGCCATGGTGTCATGCATCTGGAACCTTGGTCCCAGAGAAATGGAGCCAGGAGAACTGTGAGGTCCCCTGGCCAGCCAGTCTAGCTGAAATTCTGAACTTCGGGCTCAGTGAGAGACCCCTGTCTCCGAAAATAAGGCAAAGAGTGATTAGGAGAGGCAGAAAGATACCTAATATCAAATTTCACCCTCAACACACATTCCATCTGCACACACACACACACACACACACACACACACACGAAGATAAATATGGGCACACACATACTTGAACACATATGCACACAGACTTAAAAGCCTGCTTTAAAAAGAGAAGAATTCTTGTATTACTATGCCATGGTAACTGGAACTTCTCCTCATGTCTGGAGAAAGCTCATTCTTGCCTGTGCCTGTATCATCAAGTCCCAAGCAGAAGGCTATTCTCTGAACCTGGTGCCAGAAGGGGAAAGGTCAAAAGTCGGAGTCTACTATAAATTACAAAATATAGAGTACATCGTTTGGTGATTTGAGTTCAGAAGTCAGATTCCTGGGATAAGCTCTCTCTAACCACAGGTGAGTCGTGCCATTTGCCAAGATTTTCTGTTCCAGAACTACAGAACCAACTGAAAATGGTCTGTAACAGAGGTGTTGTGGGGACTAATAAATACCTAGAAGTACAGGAGGTGTTCAG
Source organism: Apodemus sylvaticus (assembly GCF_947179515.1). Taxonomy (NCBI): domain Eukaryota; kingdom Metazoa; phylum Chordata; class Mammalia; order Rodentia; family Muridae; genus Apodemus; species Apodemus sylvaticus. The sequence goes on along the minus strand of NC_067476.1, from coordinate 156,725,585 downwards.
CAGAGGGCCTGCCATCCAGAAGGGCTACACCACGAATGTTATATTCTTAAAGTTGATGGCCTCACAGACAATCTGTAAGGCTTTGTTTCCCTTCTAAACTATTCACATAACGTGATGCCTTTGTCAACAACCTCCATTTGGATTTGCGCACCGCGCTGGCTACAGATGAGAGAAGCGATAGTTAGACAATTACCTGGAAGGGCAAGCACAGCCGTTGACAGATCCTCAGATTTACTGCTCATTGCAGGCCGCGGACGCCCTGGTACCTGTCTCCTTCCCAATGCCATGCACCCAGAACAAAGCAATCAACATGATAAACAGGATCTTGACTCATTCATATAATGACGGAAAGATCCAAATGAGCCTTTGCCTCTTATTAAAACCAGCAGATTTTGCCCCAGAGTGTTAAAAGTTTTAATCCGACATTCTGTGTGCCCGCAGGCAAGACATTCTGCTAGGTAAAATAAAAACACATTTCCAGTTCTGCTCCCAGAATGTGATAAATCAAGGTTGTAAACAAAAATGGCAGTTGCTGTGTCTGTGCAGGAGAGCGTCTCTGAGGCCCGGCTCTGTGGCTGCTCTGCACATCCTGTTCCTCCAAATTCACATCTGGAGGCACATGGGATGTTTGGCTCGATAGTGAGGTCTAAGGGTGATCCCCAATTATTCCTGAAACAGAGTTTTTCCATCTCATGTGTATGGGTCCTCATGAGCATGAACCATCTTATTTGTCAACCTCCATCCTGGAGGAAGTGGCGTGTGCCTACCCTCGATGAAAATGAGCAACCTTCACCATCAGATACTCTCCCAAAGCTTTGTCCTCGTCAATGCAGAATCTCTCCAGTAGCCAGCTACTTGAGAGATCTAAAGCACTGCGCTGAGCGAAGAGCGCCGGCTCTCAACTGCGGTTGGGCTGCATTGTGAGAGAAGGATAGATTTTAAAAAATAAATTAAATATCTGGAAAAGCAGTCACCAGTGTGTGCCAGTTCTAGCCAGACAGCCTTAGCACTCATTGTTCAGCGGAGACTTGGGACAATTCAAACTATGGGGAAATACTTCATTTCCTCCTAAGCAGTGGGTGTGAGCTATGAAAGTAACAAAAATCAAAATTACATGAAAACATATGACAGAAGCCTGTAATTCCAGCTTTCAGGCTGCAGAGGCCAGAGGATTACTACACTGAGTCTATCCTAAGTGACAGAAGACAAGAGCTAGAAAGAAAGGAGAAAGACAGACAAAACACGGCTTTGTTACTCAGAGTTGCCCGCTGTCATCTCCTCTCCCCTGTTTCCCCCTTCCCCTTCCCCTTCCCCTTCCCCTTCCCCTTCCCCTTCCCTCCCTCCCTCCCTCCCCTTTCTTCCTCCCTTGCCCTTCCCTCCTCCCTTCCTCTTCTTTCCTTTCCTCTCCTCCCTCTCCTCTCCTTCCTCCCCTTCATTTACCCACCCCCTTTCTCTCTTTCAATGTTATTAGCTTTAATTTCCCAGAGTCAGAGCTTACAAGTTGTGAATTTAGGCACGTACACCCTTTATACTGGAGGCATTTACCTCCAAGTTATTGTGGAGATTCAACAGAGTATTGTGAATAATTTTGGGAAGGGAGGCAGTCCTCAGCAAACAGAAACCTCTCTGCACTGTCAAATTTTACTTAATGATCTATGTCTTAGTCAGGGTTTCTATTCCTGCACAAACATCATGACCAAGAAGCAAGTTGAGGAGGAAAGGGTTTATTCAGCTTACACTTCCACATTGCTGTTCATCACCAAAGGAGGTCAGGACTGGAACTCAAACAGGTCAGGAAGCAGGAGCTGATGCAGAGGCCATGGAGGGATATTACTTACTGGCTTGCTTTTTTATAGAACCCAAGACTACCAGCCTAGAGACAGTACCACTCACAAGGGCCCCTCCCACCTTGATCACTAATTGAGAAAATGCCTTCCAGCTGGATCTCATGGAGGCATTTCTTCAAGGAAGGCTCCTTTCTCTATGATAACTCCAGCTTGTGCAAAGTTGACACACAAAACCAGTCAGTACAATTGACCCCTTGTCAACTTGACACACAAACACATCACTATTAAACCTCAACCCTTACTTTCTTATTTATCCTCAAGATTTAAATAACTTTAAAAGTCCCACAGTCTCTACAAATTTTTAAGTATTAACATTTCAATCCCTTTAAAATACCCCATCTCTTTTAAAATTTAAAATCTTTTTACAATTAAGTCTCTAAACTGTGGGCTCCACTAAAATGCTTTCCTCCTCCAAGGGCGAAAAATATCAGGGCACAATCACAATCAAAAGCAAAAGCAAGCTCCAACAGTCCAATGTCTGGAATCCACTCACAATCTTCTGTATTCTTCCAAGGGCTTGGGTCACTTCTCCAGCTCTGCCCTTTGTAGCACACACCTTGTCTTCTAGGCTCCAGATGCCTGTACTCCACTGTTGCTGCTGTTCTTAGTGGCCATCTCATGGTACGGGCATTTCCAATACTCTGAGGTCTTCTGCTACAACTAGACTTCACCAATAGCCTCTCAGAAGCTCTCTTCATGGTGCCAAGCCTCAACTCCTTTGCATGACCCCTTCAGTCCTGGGCCATCAACTGAAACTGAGGCTGCACCTTCACCTTCCGTGGCCTCTCACAGTGCCGAGCCTCAGCTGCTCTTCATGACCCCTTCATGCCTTCAAAACCAGTACCACATGGGTGACTCTTACACATTACCAAGTCCTCAATTGTGTGACAATATGTTATATTACATATTACATACCATACATTTTATATTTGTCTTGAGAAAAAATTCACGATAATTTCAGAGTCCTACTAACGTACATTGGCAGCATTTTAAATGTGTGGAGTGTATTCCACAACACACACAATGTATAACCCAATCTACTCACTTCATTTTTTATTTGGGCGTATTTTGTTGACCCTAATTTTTTAGAATTGTGGCCTTCTAATTAGTCTCTAATCAGAAATCGTAAGAAGGCTAATTAATCTCTGCTTTTGTCTTTATCGCATTCCTTACCTGCTTGTTCCTAGGAAAGAGCTCACGTGATCAAAGGATAATGGGCTTCACCATGAACAAGACCGATGTGGCCACGAAGGAAGACAGGCGCTCGGCGGTGGGAGGCAGTCTGTTGGAAAAGCACGCGCATTTGAGATTAGATGTAACAGAGACCGTCAGCTCCAGGTCAGCACACAATCTCCAGCAAATCACTTAAAATCTAAGTGTCTTAGAATTTTTAGTAAGAGGATGCAGGCTTAAATGAACCATACTACTGCAGTAACTTAAAGAAAACCATGCAAAGAAAACTACCCCATAACCTACGAGAAGCAAAGCAAACATGGCCTCCTGCCGCTGTACGCACTGAGCAAGCAAAATGTTGTCCTGCAACTTAAGATGTAGGCACAAAGCTTTAAGTTTTAATAGTTCTGTGTCTTTGTTTTTTGTTGTTATTTTTGTTTGTTTTTTTGTTTTGTTTTATTGCTACTTATCAAAGAGAGGCTGTCAGCCAACTGAGTGACCGAAGTATGATTTTAAACTTAGAAAGCTCCTGGAACCAATTGCAATGCCTTCTATCCCACAGAGAATTCAGGTAAATTACACCATTCAGTAATTAATAGGAGATGAGGTTCAAAACGCTGAGAGTCTTTCTTCATTACTCAGAGACAAAAGATAAGATAAAACTTCCTCGTCTGTCAGTCTTTATCGATTAGACCATATATACTTTTAAATGATTCTAGTCTGCGTGGTCTCTGTAGGAAGGCAGGAGTTACGTAATAGATGTACTCGTGGGTGTGTGTTCTTTGGGGAAGCTGTAATGATCAGTTTTTAACAAACAATTGGAGCATCATTTTAAGTCCCCGGCTCTACCACAGGACGTGGACAAGTGACTGGCAAGCAAACTGGAACAGAAGCAATATTGCAAACAGCCTTACGGCCTGTTATGGTTGTTTGAAGAAATAGAGAGTAATCATAAACAGAGAAGAATGTAGTCAAGACAAGAACGGGGGCATAGCCATAAAATGAAAATAAAAACGCAGCAGAGTCCTGCTGTACATTCCCCAGACGCATAAAGCTCAGCTTGTGTTCTGAGCGCCGTGTGCTGGGAGCGGGAGTCCCCGACAGCTGCGGACGGAGCACGGGCCTCATAGCGCCATTTCGGAAAGCGATATGGTCATGGAAGAGTGTCCTCTCCACTCCCTCCCGAGTGTGTGCCCGGGGAAACAGAATCTAAGTTCCGCTAAAATAAGTGTACACAGTAGCTGTATCCACAGCGCTTAAAAGCCAGAAACAATCGAAATCACCATAAGCACAGACAGTCGAGCGGGGCAGCTCTCCCAGCGCAACAATACACTGAAATAAAATAAGATGGAATCCTGATGCGTGAGAGGAGGGATGAAGGACAGACATGGTGATTCGGTGAAGCCAGCCACAGCCAGGTCTGAGGTGAGGCTTAACTGATATCAGCTTCTGAGACAAGCAGTCTCTAGTCTCCTGATGTGGGCATTGTTTTTAGTATGATCCCAAAAGCACAGAAAAGAAAGACACATACAGACACACATAAAAAAAAACCTCTCTGAAGCACAGGAAATAATCAATAAAGAGGCAGTCTGTAGAATGGAAAAAGGTTTGCAGTCATGTATGTGATATATGGATAGGCCTAATATCAGAAATGAGGAACTCGATTCGACAGAAAACAAAAACCATTTAAAACATGCAAAGGGATTTTTGTGTCTCAAATGAAGACATACAAAGCACCAATTAAAATTAAAAAGTCTGATGTGATCAGGAAAATATAAATTACAAGCATTGAAATATAACCCCATATTCATCATTGTGGCTACTATATAAAGACAACATGTAACCCATGACAACAAGGGAGTAATAGAAAGCTCTTGTTCATGCTGGTCTGAATGTGGGGAAAGCCCTCCTCAAAAATTTAAACCTCAAAATACCCTAGACTTTAGCCTTCCCTCTAAAAGGTATATACCCAGGTGAAATGAAGTCAACAGACTCAGAGGATATGTGAGTAAAGTTCCAAAATGGGACTTACCTCATACCTCAGTGTGTAGGAAGAAATATTTTGCAGCCTAGTTTTAAAAAGGGTTCAACCTCTCCTCTAATATACCACCCAGCAGAGGTAGTAAAAGAGAAAAGTTATTAGATATGGGGGACATGGACCTGTTCAGTAAGAGTTCTTTGGAGGCGAGCTCAATCTTCTTTCTTAGCAGTTCAGTCCTGTAGCAAACACCAAATGCAAATCAGCAGCTAGCTACAGACAAGTCTTGAGCAAGTTTCTCTCAAGGGTTGCATTGCCACAAGTTGAGTTCAGCAACTCTTTATAAAGCAAACCAATGCATGCATGTCCTTAGTGAAGAATAGCGAGGTGGAACAAACCAATCCAATGCTCATCCTCCACTGTCTGTGGGGTCATATTTATGTTCCTTCATCAAGCACCCTTTCACGTGTTTGCTACATCAAACTATCCTTTCACCTGTGTCTGCTTCAGGAAAACAGTCTTATGCCTGCTTTAGCAAGACCTCCTCTTACCTCTGTGCCACAGCAAAACATCATCTGTCATAACTGACTTTCCAAAGAAATTACAAGTTTCCACTGCATCGGTGTCTATCAACTGATCTGTAGATGAAGATAGTGTGGTCCATTTGTACAAGAGAATAGTAGTCAGCCTTTGGGAAAGCATGAATAAACCTGGAGGGATGGTCTTTGGTGAATGAACCAAGCCAGGCATAGAAAGGCAAGTTCTACCTGACCCCGTGTGTGTGTGTGTGTGTGTGTGTGTGTGTGTGTGTGTGTGTAGACTCTAACAACCCTGGATCCATAGAAACCAAGGGTGCATTTGTGAAACTTTCACACTGGGGTCCAGAGGCTGCTGAGGAGATGGGGAAATGATACTCTATGACTTCCATTTGCAGAATAAATTCAAGAGGTCTATTGTGTAAAATGGTAGCCACAGCTTGCAACAGTGTATCATAGTTGTTATTAAGAAGAGATCTAAGTGTTTTAGTCACACTAAATAAGATACACATGTGCCGTGATGGATGTGTTAGTTACTGTGACCCATCAGTGCTCTACCATGATGCATAGAATGTTCAAAATGTCATGTTGTAAAACAAAACTATTCTATTTTCTCTTTTCTTCTTCTTTTTTTGAGTTTTCAATTACAATGATTTAGAATGAGTTACAAGCAAACAAATATTGCATCATATTAAAAACTAGCTTTGGGTTTGTTTGATAACTCGGTGCTGAAGAGCAGAGGACTGGAGTTTGGCTTCCAGCGCCCATATTATTGAATCTCAACTCCAGCTCTGAGGAGTCTGATGCCCTTTTCTGGCCTTCAGAGGCATTGCATGTACACACACACACACACAGAGAGAGAGAGAGAGAGAGAGAGAGAGAGAGAGAGTAAAATAAATAATTAAAAAAGTGATTTCTAAACATTTTCAATTCAGCTCCTTGCCACTTAGTAAAACAGGAAAGACCACAGTTTTTGCTGACCTTCTCAGTGGTTTGGGTCAACCTTGAAAGGGAATTTTACTTGATCATTTGTCTTTGAAATGAAAAACCCTGGAATTCAAGTGAAGCTCAGATAACGTCATTTCCATCTGAAGTGCTTCCTAATTACAACTTTGCTCAATACAGGGAGAAATATCTATGCTAATAGATAGCAGAACAAAGTCTACTTCTGATTATACATGTTATTACAGGTAGGAGTTCTAACTTAGTATTCTTTGATGCAAATGCACTCATGTGTATGCATGTGCATTTATGTGGTAAGTGTATAGGTGTACATGGTTGTGTGTGCACAAGTGGTGTGGTGTGTGTGTGTGTGAGAGAGAGGGGGGTCTGTTCACTCTGGTTTTATTGAGGCAAGTCTGCTGCTAAACCTGAAGTTCACTAACTGGCCAGAGAGCTCCAGGACTCGACCTGTCTCTGCCTCCCAGTGCTGGACCACAGGCACGTCCTGAAGTTCCCACCTTCTACTTATCTTTCCACATCCTACCCACACATACACAGGCATTTTTGTTCAGATTATTATAGGGGGGAATAGAACATCTGAAGGCTTAAGCTAGGAATTCTCATAAGAAATGTGCGACATCTTACTTATCATTCTCTAAAATCGTGTCTGAAATGTAATCCCTAAATCCGTGTAAATGGGCCTCGTAGGTGAACCATTGGTGATTAAATAACATGTTATGAGATTACTAAGGGGGGTGGGGGGACGGACCCCATGGTGGCTTCAGAGGCACCTAAGAGGGGATAACTAAGCTAGTGCAACTGAAGGGCCTAACTTGAAGCTGCAGCCATCCATCTCCTTGAACTGCCAAGCCTCCGGGACGGTGTCCTAAATGGCCTTTAATTCTTCATAAATCACCTGGTCTGGGACATTGATATGCAAACAATGAGACACTCTCCAGATTTCCAGTTAGACGTGTTTGTGATATCAGGAGCCAAGCTCTGAAGGGACTCTACATAATTGACTGAGCGCCACTGCTCAGGAGAGGCCTCACTCAGCTTTAGCCCTACTCCAACCCACCGAGGAAAGTCTCAGTAAATATGTGTCCAGTGGACAAACAAGAGGAGCCATGCATTTGTGTACAGATTACAGGTTGTAGCTGGACAGATGGCTCTGAGGTGACAAGCTCTTGCAGCCAACCCAGGCTCAGCCCCCAGCACCGACATGGCAGCTCACAGCTGCCTGTAATTCCTGTTCCGGGGAATCCAACACCCTCTCCGGGCCTCCTCGGGCATTTGCCAAGGGTAGAAGAGAAGGCGATGGTTGATAGTATGAAGGTGCAAGAGATCTTGGCAAAGCATCTTGGGTTTTTTTTCTAATGACAGAGTTTGGGTTATGAGCACGCTTATCACGTTTGCCTCCTGTCACTAAGGGATAGTGACATAAAATAGGGCTGATTTTGGAACTTTACTATAAGATTTATTAGTGGCAAAAACCGAAGATAAAACACCACAGTAAAAGCGCATAATAAATATTCCATAAACAGAATGCACACCGCCAAATTAAATATTTAATAGCATCTTTTATCAAGAAAAATATCTCTGAAATCAGGAAATTTAAGCAAGTGACTAAAACTTCAGATAAGTTTTAGTTCACCAAAACTAACTCAGCTACACAAAGCCTCCCCTCCCTTGCAGACAGAAGGACGCACAACAGAAGATACTTGTTTTATATAGCTAGCTCTGATCCCATCTTGCAGTCATAGGTTGACAAAGGTGTTAGAATCCCCTGACCAGCAGGTAACCCTTGAAGTTACAGAGGGATGACCCATGCATGGAGGATAGGAGTTGGTATAAATGTCTTCGCTGTCCAGAAAGCTTCTGTGATAGGTCACTTGTTAACTTGATTAAGACAAGACCCACCTGGGAGATAGGTCTCTAGCTGTGCCCGTGGGGAATTATCCTGACTGATTCATTGGAACGAGAAGACTTGCTCATTGTGGGGGCACAGCTCCCTGCCCACTGTTCTAAATGTGAATAAAAATAAAGAGTTAGCTATGGGCCCCCCTTCATCACCCCTTCTTTCTGACCTCAGATGAGATCAACTGCCTTAAGCTCCTGATATCTCAGCTTCCCAACCGTAGTGCCTACATCCTTGAACTGTGAGGCAAAAGCATTCTGTTTCCTCTCTAAGTTGCTTTAGTCCAGGTGTTTTATCACAAGAATAGGAAAGCCAATCAGTTTCCAAATAAAACCTAAGGTAACTGATTGAAAAATTCATTTCCCAAAAGGCTATTTGGCTACTAGCTTCTACACACACAGAGAGAGAGAGAGAGAGAGAGAGAGAGAGAGAGAGAGAGAGAGAGAGAGAGAGAGAGAGAGAGAGGAGAAGGAGAAGGAGAAGGAGGAGAAGGAGAAAGAGAAAGAGAAAGAGAAAGAGAAAGAGAAAGAGAAAGAGAGAGATGTATTCAGGAAACATTACCTTTAAAAACACATCCAAGATGGCCACCACAGCCACAATTGATGAGTTTGTGAGTTAAGGTCCCAGGCAGACAAGATCTGTACTCAGTTTATCTGAACACAGATCTAGAGTCTGGCCCATTTCCCACTTTAATTTTGGATGAGAAAATACTCAGATTTAATAGAGAAGCTGACAGGTAGGAGGTCACAAGTACTCAAGCTAGCGGAGGCTGGGGTTTGGGGATAGAGGAAGATTTTAGGAGGGACTTTTGATATGGAATCCAGAGCTGAGGCAGCAATAGACTGAGGGAAAACATGGAAGTAGACTGTTGTAGAGACAGGAAGCAGAAAGGATGAAAACAAAGGATGCTGAGGTGAACCAAGAAAGCCAAAAGGCGTCCGCAGGCTTTCTGTGCAAATGCTCAGACATTAAATATGTCTTGACACGCCATGAGATCTCTACTGCACCAATTCAAGTTGGTCTTCCTGTCTCAAGCCAGCTATAGGCAGCATGTAAATAAAGGATCTGGGCCACTTCTCAATAAAACTTTCTTTATTAAAAGAGGTCTGTGCTGGTGAGTTCTGTTTGTCAACTTGACCCAATTAACAATCACCTGGAAAGGGAGTCCTAATGCGGAGTCATCTAGGCCAGGATGGGCTTTGGGCGTGCCATGGGGAATGTGTTGATTGTTAATTGATGTAGGAAGACCTAGCCCATGGTGGGCAGCACCATCCCCTAAGTCAGTTGTTCTCAGCCTAGATGGGTGGGTCACAACCCCTTTGGGGGTCAACGGACCCTTTCACATGGGTTGCCTAAGACTATGACAAAACACAGATATTTACAGCAATTCATAAGAGTCCTAAAACTACCATTATGAGGTAGCAGCAATAAAATAATTTTATAGTTGGGAGAACAACACAACATGAGGAACTGTATCAAGGCTTGCACCACTGGGAAGGTTGAGAGCCACCGCCCTAGAGAGAGGGTTACAAGCTGTAGGAGAGAAGAACAATGGCTTAGGGCAAGTAAGTGTGGGTCCTGGTGTTTATTCTTTTTCTTCTTCACCGGGCACCATGTGGCTAGCTGCTTTCCCTTACCCTCTTGGTTTCTCTGTAACCCTGTAATCCTGGATTGGAAGGCAAATAAACCCTAATTTGTATTTTGTTTGTTTGCTAGCATTGTGGGGTGTTTTATCAAAAAAAAAAAAAAAAAAAAAAAAAAAAAAAAAAAAAAACAAAACAAAACCCAGAAAAGAAACTAAAGAGGGCCTCATTCAGACCCTGGACTATAATTTACCAAAAATTTCAGTATTCTCAATAAGCATACGTTGTTCATACTTTTTCCTCAAGAATAAGTTTATGCTGTTTCCATTCCTGTAACAATTTATTGAAGTCCAAACCTCTAGATTCCTAAAATCTACCGACACATTAATTTTAACTCAGTCTTATTTCAGAGCTTCCCGCCAACACCAGGAAGTAAGATTTTTCACACCCGGCATTAATAGTGAAAACTACTTTTATTTATATGCAAAATACCACCATCCATGGATAATTAATATTCCAATAAGTTATAGCCACTCCAGTGCATCATGCATTATGAAACAGGAGCAAAATAATCTATGGGATGTTACAGTGTAGAAGAAAGCAAGAAGAAAATGCTATGAGGGGATGGTGTCCAATGATAGCCTTGAAGGTTAATTGTTCTACAAATCAGTTATTCCCTATGGCCTGTTTTTCCTTAAGGAGATAGATATGGTCAGAAAAAAGTAGATTCCCAAACACGCACACACACACACACACACATATGCATGTGCATATGAGCACACACATATGCATGTGCATATGAGCACATGTGTGTATGAACACACAGAAGTATACACACACATACATACATACATACATGTGCCCCATGAGCACATGTGTGTATATACACACACATACATGAACACACATATACACACACACCACACACACGCGTGAACATGCACAAATACAAGATACAAAAAGTAGTCAGAATATTGGCTTGTCTATTTGCTGAAATTGACCTGGATTTCATAAATTCTCTTCTGTGGTCACCATGTGGAACTGAACATTGCCATCATTGTTGTTTAGCTTATTTCCTATTTTAGCACATCAATGCCTTGAAGTCAGAGCATTCTCTTATTTATCCCAGTCTCTGAGAGAGACCGCAGGAGAAGACCTGCTGACTGCTAGCTCGGGGTGGAGAAGAGGCTCTGCTGACAACTGGGATAGACTGGAAGTGATTCCTGAGCCAAGCGTGGAAAGTGCGATCCAGAGACTTCTGTATACACAGTTTCAGAAAGGGGCATGTCTAGGCCACTGGAATCTGTGTTCATATGTTAATTCTTTTGTGTGTGTGTTCTTATATATGCATGTATATGTGCATGTGTGTATGTACGTGTGTGTAAGCATTGTGGGGGGGGGGCGTGTGTATGCAAGTGCAAGTGCCTGTTCACACAGAGTCCAAGGGAGGATGATGGTATCCTGTTCTGATACTCTTCACCTTATTCTCCTGGAACTGGTAACCAGGAAACCACCACAACCCCGTCTCCAACGCCCCACTTGCAGCATTGGGATTATAGGTACATAAGCAACCATGCATGGCTTTTTATGTGGGGATTGAGGGTTTTCAGCTCCCCTTGCTTTTTCAGCAAGCATTTATAAGTTCTGAACCATCTCCCTAGCATCAATGTGTTAATTCTTTCATTTAAACTGCAAAAGCAGGAGCTGGGAGATGACTGGGTGTGTAAAGCTTGCTATATGAGTGTAATCACCTGGAGGCTGATCCCCAGAGCATTAAAAAAAGGTAGAAAAAGTTGGGCAAGGCAGCAGGCATCTGCAATCCCAAGTCTGGGGAGTCGGGACAAGCAGACATCTGGAACTTGACCAGTCAGTCTAGCTGACTTGGTGAATCCTAGGTTCAATGAACGAGTTTGTCTCAAAATGTAAGGTGGAGAGTGACTAAGGAAGACACCTGATGCTAACCTCTGAACTACTCCACACATGCGAACCTGCACACATGCCTGCACATACATATAAGCACACACACACCACACACATACACTGGCAAATCAATGCCCTGACCTTGAATAGTCTCTCAAGGAACTTCTGATGAACTTCAAATGTTTGGCAGGATAGTCACCCTGGCTTGGTAGTTTATACAGGCCCACTTCCTCCTCAAAATTCCCAAGAAGGAAACACTTACCTTGGGATGACAATTTTCATGAAACGTGGCGGTGGCTTCACCGGTTAGCGCAATTCCCGACACTTATCTTATGCGATCGGTAGTTTTCTCGAGATCGCAGCTATTTGTGAAGGCACCAGGACTTCAAATCAAACAGCAGAATATCAACTTCCGAAACTGCTAATAAAGACGGAAGGATTCCCCCAAATGACTAAAGTTCCGAGTTCTAGGTGTTCATTTCTCCTCACTGATTAGCTTTAGCCCTCCTCTTTCTTTCTGTTTCTTTAATCTTCTGGGGAGAAAAAGAATGTCTCTTTTGCACCAAATTCTCATTACCACTCATTACAAAAGCTGCACAAAACTACGCAGAGAATATAAGGATGATGGAAGTAATAGTTCAATATTTGAACTAGGAGAATTTTTTTTATTATTTACTAAATTGGGTTTACATTCTAAAATAACATATAAAGTTTAAAATACCATTGTGGTATTCTCAGGGAAGAATATTTTAGGAGATTCTCCATCCCCATCTCCAAGTCCTGCAGCCCCCACCACCTCCCACCCCCCACCCCTCCCCCACCACCCACCCCCAACCCTCCCCCACCCCCAACCCTCCCCCTCCCACCCCCACCCCCTTCCCCCCCAATTCCACATGTGTCACGCCTGTTCCCCCACAGCCCACCGGTGGTCATCTGTGCCTTTAGCTGTCCTCACCGGCACCACCACCTCAGTGTGCTGTTCTCAGCTCTGCCTCCTCTCTAGTTTTCCAGGCTTCATGCGTGACTACATCCCTTTATATGCATCAAACATATGTGTATGCTTTGTAAGTCAGGCTCTACATATGACCAAGAACACATGCCTCTTGTCACTCTGAGTTTGGGTCACCTCGATTAATACAACACTTTCCTAGACAGACTGGGAGATTTGTAGGGGACTTAGAAATGCTACACACAATGTTGGTGTAGGTGTCACTGCACCTTTGTGATTTTTTTATAGCTGTCTCATGAGAGGCTCTGCCAGTGCCTGACAAATACAGAGGCGGATGCTCACAGCCAAACATTGGACTGAGCACAGGATCCCCAATGGAGGAGCTAGAGAAAGGACCCAAGGAGATGAAGGGGTTTGCAGTCCCATAGGAGGAACAACAATATGAAACAGCCAGACCCCCAGAGCTCCAAAGGACTAAACCACCAACCTAAGAGTACACATGGAGGGACCCATGGCTCCAGCTGCATATGCAGCAGAGGATGGCCTTGGGACATCAGTGAGAAGAGAGGTCCTTGGCCCTGTGAAGGCTCAGTGCCCCAGTGGAGGGGATGCCAGGACAGGGAAGCCAGAGTGGGTGGGTTGGTGAGCAGGGGGAGGGAGAATGGCATAGAGGGTTTTTGGAGGAGAAAGGAGAAAAGAGGATAACATTTGAAATATAAATAAAATATCTAATAAAACATAATTATGAATTCAAAAAAAAGAAGAAAAAGAAGAATAAGGCTTGAGAAAAAAAGCAAAAATGGTTTTTTTAAAAAATACCTTCCTTCCTTTGCAGCTTGTTGTGAGGATGTAAGAACATTCTAGATAAATGGACTGGGCAAATACCATCTTGTAGGAATCTGTCATACATGCTGGTTTGTCCCCACACATTTCCACTTTCCTTTCTGATTCTACTGTGTTGAATATAGATACAGCAGGTGATTGATCAGGCACAGCCTGAGGAATAAAAAGCAGGATTGTCCCCCTAAAGCTGATAAAGATGGAGGTGAAGCTTACGATATCAAGGAACAGAAGGAAGGCACACTTCACAAAGTTTGTTACTTGCTATGTATGATAGAACTCTGGATTTTGAGAGTTGTTATTGTTGTTGTTGTTTCAGTCTGTGGCTACTTTGAGTCTATTTTACCCATAATCCAAAGGTATGCTAAGTAACAGAAATGCTTGAAAAGTTTTTCCTTGTCATCTGTTGACTACAGCTGTTTACATATGAGATAGTACTTAGGGGTGAATAAGAAAATAAGCTCTGACCTCTACGTATATGAAATCCATTAAGAAGATGCATGCTTGCACACAGACAATGCTGAATAATAGATATATGAATTTAAAAACGGATCTTGTGACTTCATGGTAAGTTATGGAAGATGTGAGAATTTAATAAGAAGTCTCGAGATTCATGGTCTCTGAGCTCGATTTTCCATTGGTCTAGATACATTAGAATTCAACCACAGAAATTCAAAAGAAATTTGAGAATACTGATTCATTAAGAAGGGCAGCCATGGAGTGCAGGTGATGGAATACTTGTCTAGCATACATGAAGCCTTGGGTTCTAATCCTAGCACCAGATAAACTGAACACTAGTAGACTTGTAATCTTTGCTAGGGTAGATGGAGGTAGAAAGGTCAAATTTCAAGGTCATCTGCAAATACTGTCCTCGTTCAATTGCTTTGTTGTTGTTAAACAAACATTAAGCAAATCAAACTAGCAGAGAAGAGACCTTTGTTTGGTTTTGCTTATTCTTCCCCAGCAGATGCTGGGATCCAGGCCGAGTGCTGCTCGCTGGCTCCATCCTCATGGCTTGCTCAGCCTGCATTTAAACAACCCAAACGTGCCTGCCCAAGGCTGGTGCCTCCTGTAGTGGTCTGAGTTCTCTTACCTCAGTCATCATTAAGAAAACTACCCCCCCCAAGAGCAAGAAAACATATACATACCAGATGATAAAGACTATACCTCAGCCAAGGAACCCTCTTTCCAGATGGCTCTGCTTTCTGCCAAGATGACAGGAAAAACTAAGGAGCATAATTATATAGTGAATCAAAGACAGCCTGGCAGAGGTGAGACCCTGTGTCAGATTTTAAAACAAAAGAAGGTAAGAAGGAAGGGAAGGGAAAAGAAGGAGAGGGGAGGGGAGAGGAGAGGAGAGGAGAAAAGAGGAGAGGAGGGGAGAGGAGGGGAGGGGAGGGAAAGGGAGGGGAGGAGAGGGAAAGGGAGGGGAGAGGAGGGAAGGGGAGGGGAGAAGAGGGGAGGGGATGGAAGGGGAGGGGAGAGGAGGGGAGAGGAAGGGAGGGGAGGGGAAGCAGGGAAGAGAGGGGAAGAGAAGAGAGGAGAGGGGAGTAGGAGAAGAGGGGAAGAAGAGGAGAGGGGAGAGGAAGGGAGGGGAGGGGAAGGGAGGAGAGAAGAGGAAAGGAGAGGAGAGGAGAGATTTAGAGAGGGAGGGAGAGAGGAACTGAGGGAAGGAAGGAGAGTGGGAGGGAGTAAGAAGAGTGGGAGGGAGGAAGAGAGAAACAAACAAAAGGAGAAAACTTCAAGTCTCTGCACAATGTATCACTGCCTAGCCCAAATTGGATCTGATGCAATTATCACCAGATTTCAAATGAAAGCTGTCATGGCTTTGGGTTTAATGACAACACCTGAATTATTTACGACATAAAAGCCACACACATCCTTGGGAGGACTACTTAAATCATTTTTATTTCCTCTGTGAGCCTGCATCAGTGTTGATTCAGGACCAGATTTAGGCTTATGGTTTGAAGGTCCTGATTGACAGAAGTTCTTGGTTGAAAGGAAGACCTGAGGACCAGGCGGGTGTGTGGCTGCTGTCCTGTCACCTCCCTCTCCTCCCTCACTCCTTTCTGACTTCATTCCATCAGCTGCTGGGACCTGTGTTCAAACACTGGGATTGTGCTTGCTTACTAACCATGCATGGCTGGCTTTCTCTACCTGGAATGTTCTTGCCTGGAAAGGCACTGTACTGGCTGGTTTTGTGTGTCAATTTGACACAGGCTGGAGTTACCACGGAGAAAGGAGCTTCAGTTGGGGAAACGCCTCCATGAGATCCAAGCCAATAAGTAACATCCCTCCATGGCCTCTGCATCAGCTCCTGCTTCCTGACCTGCTTGAGTTCCAGCCCTGACTTCCTATGGTGATGAACAGCTGTGTGGAAGTATAAGCTGAATAAACCCTTTCCTCTCCAACTGGCTTCTTGGTCATGCTGTTTGCACAGGAATAGAAATCCTAAGACAGGCATCTTTGAGAACACCAATACAAATTTCTCAAGAAGGCCTTCCAGTCTCATGCCTCTTCTCTGTTTTCAATACTTTCTGGGCAGGTGTGTGTGTGTGTGTGTGTGTGTGTGTGTGTGTTCTTGTGTGTGCAGGTACATATTGTATACCTTCACATGGAAACCAGAGGCCAGACTTAAGCCTCTGGGACACTGTCCTCCTTTGAGGCATGGTGTCTCATTGATCAATATATAGCCCCAGGGATCCTTCTATCTCCACCCCTACACCATAAGTACAATTATTACAATTATGTGCCACCATATCCAGCATTTTTACATGAGTCTGGAAAAGAAACAGTTCCTCGTGTGTGTAAGACAAATACTTTGTTGTTCAAATTGTCTCCCCATGCCACACTTTATCCCACTTAACCTTTTAATTACAACTTTTCCTTATGTCCCTTTTATTGCATATCATCCAGTGCCTGGTTTTTCTCCAGGTGTGTTTGACTGATGCAGTACCACGTGGTACCCAGCACACAGGTCCCCACTTAATGTTTGTGGATGGTCCGATGAGTCTGTAAATCAGCAGTTCTCTTTAACTCGTTCCGTGTTTTAGACGCATCAGTTTTTCACACTATGAGAAGCCTGGTGATGTGCACATGAGCTGAGCAGTTATCAGTAGTTTATGAACAGAGTCTCTTGGTGGAAACACCGCTATCATTTGGTCCATAGATAGTATCTTTGCATGCAGTAAAGGACTTCTAAAGCAATAGCGAAGGAATGACTGCCTGCCTGTTTACCCTGTGTGGCTGCAAGGGGCATCTCCACGCATCGTGTGAGTCTCTCAGTCGGCTGTGTGCCTCTTAACAGCATCACTGCTGCCTTTTGTCCTTTGAGTGGTCCCGAGAAAGTGTTCTTATTCCTGACATGTCATTTCTGGTGATGATGACCAGGGAAACCCTGATTGTTAGATGACTAAAGGGGCAGCTAAGGAGGAGATGGGAAGCAACCCATAGAAATCCCTTCTAAGTTGAAATCCAATGGTAGTCTGGACCACTCTGTAGTTCAAAGATCATGGCAGACACTTGGTCAGGTGCCTATTAAAATGATTTATTCTCAAATTATGGGACAATGTCAACCCGTGGTAACTTTGAAGAAGAAAATCTTTGGGTCTGGTACGGAAGCCGCAAACAGGAGACCGTGAAAATGGAACGTCGACTCATTAATATTAAAAATGGGCTTCATCTTTCCTGCTTGTCTAATTTATTTGGTCTGAAAGCTTTTAACTTTTAAACTGAATCCAAGTCTGAACACTTGCAATTTAGTGGCTCTTTTGAAACTTATCTGTTCAGACGGCGTGAATATTCCTCCAACCGAAGGGATAATAGGAGAGTAAATTAATTATATTTTAACTTTCCAATCTCATTTCCTCTTCACAAGAGCTATGCAGGGTAACTATTAACCTTTCATTTTAAATGAAAAATTTAAAGAATTACCGTCAGGTAATTTCTAACTACAACACAAAATGATCACATAGCATCGATTGCTTCCTGCCAAAATTATCATCCTGAAATATAGATCAGTTTAACATCATTTCACAATTTTTTTTTAGCAGACTTACCCCCTGTCCCCATTTTATTGACAGATATTCAAACAGATGTTTATGGAATTGATAGTTATCACAATAGACAGGTTTTACAAGTATGTATTGTTTTAAGCAACTTTAATTTCCTCTCCCTAAAAAATGCAGAACAGAATCACATATATGTGTCCCTGATCTAAAATCTATTTATGAAACAAAATGTATAGATTTTTTTACATTTAAAGTCTCTTGTGAGTTTGGATCCCAAAGAACAAAAGTAATCTTTTTTTTTAAACCAGTGTGTCATAGAAACCACAGAGTTACACTTCCCTGGTTTATGTGCCAAGGGGACCAGATCTTGTCACTTCCCAGCTTAAACCTCTGTAAGCAGGGCCATTTGCTTTGGGGATAAAGCATATAATCCCTAATACCCATGCTCTCCTCTCTCCCGGCTCTACCCCCCTCCACTGGGTGTCCTGAGTCTTCATTCCAGGCAGAAGAACACCATGGGCCGTCCACTGCTGTAACCTGGACAGTGAGCTCTGATGCTCGCCTCCCTCCCTTCATGCAGGAGAGGGAAGACACCAGCACACACCCACTACTTACTTTCCTGGATAGCTAAATACTTTCCCTGTGGGGCTAAATAAAGCACTTCCTGATTTCAAGAAGCTTATTGAAATGTTTGCATTAATGTCTAACTTAGTAAACATCTTTTAAGCACTACTTATCTTAATTACTGATAATTTTTTAAATTCATTTATGTCTTTGAGACCCTTACCCATGTATGCAATGTATTTACCTCCACTTCACTTCCTCCTGGGCTCCCCTCCCCATATTTCCTCCCCAGCTCTATGTCCTGCTATTCTTTTGGTCTTTTATAACCCATGTAGTCCAAAATGGGCATTACATACATGTGCACCGTTCACAAGAGCACGGTCAGCCTACCAGGCAACACAACTCTAAAAACGAATTTTATTTAAATTTTCCCTCTCCCTCCCTCAGCAGCTGCTAAGAACTCTGAGCTAGGGGTGGGGCCTCGTGATCCCCTCCCCCTATGCCTCCTGCAGTGCTGGCTAGCTTGCAGTTGTGTAGATCCCTGTGCAGATATCCACAGATGCTTATGAGTTCACAAGCACAGTGGCCATGTCAAGGCCTGGAGACACTTTTGCTGTAGTCTCCCTTCTACTTGACTCTTACAACCTCCGCATCACCCATGTCACCCCCTATCACCCACAATCCTGTGATGTGGCCACTGATACAGATGTCTCATTTAGGGCTGAACACATCACACCTTGACAAGTTGTGTGTCTCTGTATGAGTCACCACCTGTGGCAAACAGAGCTTCTCAGACAAGGAAAACTGATCTAATTCATGAAAATAGAGATACCTCGAAGGAAGTTTGACACAATGTCAACTTAGCAAACAGAAGTGATGCTCATTCCGTATCTTTAATTTTGTCTCAAGGAGGGCGAGGCCCACGGCCCCTGCTCCTTCCTAGTGGTCGCATTTTCCTCTGCACAACCTGATTTAGATAGCTAGTAACTTCCTGCTGAATTCTGGGACATTTGAAGATTTAGAAGCCAGGTTATATACGGAAAGGAAATGGTGCATTCAGCCAATTACATGATAAATACAAACTCGCTCTCACACTATTTTCTATGAGCCACACTCGGCGTATCAACTCCATTGTTCCTCTGAGAAAGCCAGAGGAGTTGAGTCCATAAACCGGAGTGTCAGGTAATCCCAGGAAAACACGTTAACCTTAACCTTGTAACCTTGTACCAGATCATACAGATCTTAGATTTAAACCTGGAGAAGTAGTTATAGGAACTCCTATTTACAGGTCTCCTGCATAATGGTCACCTTAAATAGTGTGGGTCGTGGCGAGATCGATTTGAAGGGAGATTAGGAGGGATATGAGAGCGTGAGATCTGGGAAAGGGGGCTATGGCAGGTCCCAGGATGTTCTCTCAATGGGAGCAGGACACTTCTCCCAGGAAAACAGCAATGACGTCACCGGAAGCAGTCAGCCACATGCCCAAGCGCTTCATGGGAAGGACGATCTCTACTCTCCTGCACTCTTGCTTGGCCCGGCTCCTAGTGCTGTAAGCCCTGGATAGAAACTCCCCTCCAGCACCCGTTTTATCCTGCCTTAGTCTATGCCAGTCAGATGAGCCCTGTGAAAATGTTATTTCACAAAGGTCTGGGTCTCACTGGAGCCTAATATGAAAATCGTTGCATGTTCATGCACTCGACAAAAGCTATCAATCACCAGTTTATAAGGAATATCTGAAATTATTCGAATGTGGAATTCTATAAAAAGTCCTGACAGTGGCCACCTTTAGGGGTCTCCTGTCCCCTCTGTCCCACTCGTGACACCCCCATAGATTTACCATCACCCTGAGATAATAGCTCAGAGAGGAGTCTCCTCATAAAGCCTTCTGGCCTTCAAGGCCTGGGGGTGTGAGGCAGTTACACAGCCAAGTCAGCTCATCAGACCAGAAAGCAACAGGCATCTTCCTCTTTCCAGGGCATGATCCCCACCTCAGGATTGAATTCTAATGCTGTATTGAAAAAGAAGCATCCCAACACATAAGCAACCGAGTATAGCTTTGTCCCAATAAGTCCTTATTTGCCCAAACAGGAAGTAAAACACATTTGTCCTGGAGGCAAATATGTTGGTCTGGTCTTGACTACCTAATCTATGAATGCCGGATTTTGCCCACCAGGACCAGCGTCCTATTGGTTTCTAGGATTCCAATTTTTATTAATTAGTTATTAATAATTATGTAATTGCTAAGTACATAAACTGAATGGGTTTCCTCTCTGTGGGTTTATTTGTGTGTATGAATGTCAGGCCTGCATGTATGCCTGTGCACCATATGTGTGCTTGGTATCACCTGGGCTCAGAGAAAGGGCATTTGACCCTTTGGAACCGTAGTTTTGGTTGTGAGCTTCCATGTGCATGCTGGGAACTTAACCCCTGACCCCTGGAAGAGCTATAAGTGCTCTTAACCACTGAGAGCCCCCCTCTAGCACCTGAAAGGATTTCTTAGCATAAAAACTTAGCTATCATTGCTATCCACACCTGGAAAGACCAAAAAAAGTAGCAGCCCTTATTTAAAAACAGATTACAGGGGTGTCTTAGTCAGGGTTTCTGTTCCTGCACAAACATCATGACCAAGAAGCAAGTTGGAGAGGAAAGGGTTTATTGAGCTTACACTTCCATGTTGCAGTTCATCACTAAAGGAAGTCAGGACTGGAACTCAAGCAGGTCAGGAAGCAGGAGCTGATGCAGAGGCCATGGAGGGATGTTTCTTACTGGCTTGCTTCCCCTGGCTTGCTCAGCCTGTTCTCTTATAGAACCCAAGAGCACGAGCCCAAAGGTGGTACCACCCACAAGGGGCCCTCCCACCTTGATCACTAATTGAGAAAATGCCCCACAGCTGGATCTCATGGAGGCACTTCCCCAACTGAAGCTCCTTTCTCTGTAATAACTCCAGCCTGTGTAAGTTGACACACAAAACCAGCCAGTACAATTGACCCCTTGTCAACTTGACACACAAACACATCACTATTAAGCCTCAACCCTTACTTTCTTATTCATCCCCAAGATCTAAATTACGTTAAAAGTCCCACAGTCTTTACATATTAAAAGTTCAATCACCTTAAAATGTCCAACATCTTTAAAATTCAAAGTCCTTTAAAAATTCAAAGTCTCTAACTGTGGGCTCCACTAAAATACTTTCTTCCTTCAAGAGGGAAACATATCAGGGCACAGTCACAACCAAAAGCAAAACTCAAACTCCAAATGTCCAATGTCTGGGATCCAACTCACGATCTTTTGGGCTCCTCCAAGGGCTTGGGTCACTTCTTCAGCTCTGTCCTTTGTAGCACACAGCTTGTCTTCTAGGCTCCAGCTGCCTGTACTCCATTGCTGCTGCTGTTCTTGGTGGTCATCACATGGTACTGGCATCTCCAAAATGCTGCTATTTTCCACTGTAATTAGGCTTCACCAATAGCCTCTGATAGGCTCTCTTCAGGGTGACAAGCCTCTGCTCCTATGCATGACACCTTCAAGTCCTGGGCCATCAATTGCAACTAAGGCTGCACCTTCACCAATGGCCTTCCGTGGCCTCTCACTGTGCCAAGAGCCTCAGCCGCTCTTCATGATCCCTTCATGCCTTCAAAACCAGTACCATCTGGGTGACTCTTACACAGTACCAAGTCCAGCCACAACACAAAATACAACTGTGGCTATCTCTGGAACACATTCTCTGTGCCCTCAGAAAACACTTCCAAGAAGATTTCATCTCAGTGATGCTGGTCTCTTCTTAATCACCGCTAATTTCTTAGCTCCAACTAACCAGCACCAATAGTCCCAGTAACACAAAGGTTTGCTTTAGTGGTTCTGGTATCTTGTTACTCACAGCTGATTCTTCAGCCCCAGCTAACCAAAACCACAGAATCTTCACAATCAAAACATTGCCACTCTAAGAGTCTTTAATCTTCCCTCTGAAATTTCACAAGCCAGGCCTCCATCTTTTGCATTGTTCTTAACATTGTCTTCCAAGCTCCTACAGAACTTTCCACCGAGCTCTTAATATTCTAATGGCTTTTCTAGCTCAAAGTTCCAAAGTCCTTCCACAGTCCCCCCCAAAACATGGTCAGGTTGTCACAGGAATACCCCACTACGCTGGTACCAATTTGTCTTAGTCAGGGTTTCTATTCCTGCACAAACATCATGACCAAGAAGCAAGTTGGGGAGGAAAGGGTTTATTGAGCTTACACTTCCATGTTGCAGTTCATCACTAAAGGAAGTCAGGACTGGAACTCAAGCAGGTCAGGAAGCAGGAGCTGATGCAGAGGCCATGGAGGGGTGTTTCTTACTGCCTTGCTTCCCCTGGCTTGCTCAGCCTGCTCTCTTACAGAACCCAAGAGCACCAGCCCAAAGGTGGTACCACCCATAAGGGACCCTCCCCACTTGGTCACTAATTGAGAAAATTCCCCACAGCTGGATCTCATGGAGGCACTTCCCCAACTGAAGCTCCTTTCTCTGTAATAACTCCAGCCTGTGTCAAGTTGACACACAAAGCTAGCCAGTACAAGGGGTTAGAGAGATGACTCAGCATTCAGAAGCAACTGCTCTTGCAGAAGACTCAAGTCTGGTTCTCAGCAAACAACTACGGCAGCTTATGATCATGTGTAACTCCAGTGGGTACACAAGTCACACAGTATTTCATTTTGTTACTGGGGAATTTCAAGTGTCTCTCTCTCTTTGAAGTGAAGAGAAAGAAAAGCCTTCTGTCCTCATCAGGATGACCGGATTCAGCTGAGTTTTAGACAAAGACAGTATAGGCACAGATAGAACAATCCCTAGATCCAGGATGCTTCCTTGGGAGAGCTGGTAGCCCCAAATCCCCGAGGTAAACACAGCATCACCCGAAGCACCCACTTCATGGTTAAGCACCAATAAGGACATCACTCGCAGGTGGCTCAAAATGCTTTATCCCCTCATAAGTACACTTCATCGTTAATGCCTGAGATGATGGTTTAGGAACACAGCTGTAAAGAACAGCTTAGGAGTAAGAGAGAGTACTCTGGAACTGCAGAGGCGGTAGGACCTGAAGCTCATCATGGTCAGCATTCACAGGAGCGTTTCACCAGATGGGAACCAGAGGAAAACTTAAAAGCCAAAGGCTTTTGTTTCTATATCTGTTTTAAATTTGAATATTCATTAGTGACCAGCTAACACAGATCTTGTCAGTGAGGGTCTGAAGATAGAGACACTTTGCATTCCAGCTGCAAAACTGAAAATCAAGATGGAAGTGAGATTCTTCAAGAGTTCCTTTCCCATTTCTACTCCTTTTACTTTAACAAGCATTCATCTCAAAACAGAATTCTGATCATTGGTGAGTGTGATGGTTTGTATATGTTTAGCTCAGGGAGGGGCACTATTAGAAGGTGTGGCCCTGTTGGAGTGGGTGTGTCCCTGTGGATGTGGGCTTTAAGATCCTCATCCTAGCTGCCTGGAAGCCAGTATTCTGTTAGCAGCCTTCAGATGAAGATGCAGAACTCTCATCTCCTCCTGCACTGTGTCTGCCTGGATGCTGCAATGTTCCTGCCTTGATGATACTAAACTGAACTTCTGAACCTGTAAGCCAGTCATAATTAAATGGTGTCCTTTATAAGACTTGTCATGGTCATGGTGTCTGTTCACAACAGTAAAATCCTAACCAAGACTGTGTGTGTGTGTGTGTGTGTGTGTGTGTGATGTGTGTAGATGTCTATGTGTATGTGTGTGTGTCTGTGTGTCTGTGTCTGTGTGTGTGCTCGTGTGTGTGCATGTGGAGGTCAGAGGACAATCTCAGATGTGCTCCATGCCTTCCACTTCTGTGAGAGGAAGGATCTCTGTTGTTCACCACTGTGCCATGTATGCAGGGCTGGCTGCTCCTCTTGCCCTTTGGTTTGCAGGGATGCTCCTGTCTCTGCCTCCATTATGCAGGAAGAACGCTGGGCTAGCATAGGTGCAGCACTGTGCCCGGCTCTATGTGGGTTTCTGAGGATCTAAACTCAGTCCTTATGCTTGCTTAGCAATTGTCTTACCCACTGAGCTATCCCCCACCACCACCCAGCCCTGCATACTTTAGAATACACTCACTAAAATGCATTGAGTTTATTTACTTATAAGACAAAGTGAAACAGCCAGTAGACAGCTAAGATACCATGATCTGTCTGTATGGAAGTAATGGCAGCTCCCGTGACACTGAAGCTTGCCCTCTCTATGTCTGTGATGAATGAGTGCCGTACACAAAAGAGGGAACTTGGGAATACCCAAGATACAATTCACAGACCACATGAAGCTCAAGAAGAAGGAAGACCAAAGTGTGGATACTTCGGTCCTTCTTACAAGGGGGAACAAAATACCCATGAGAGGAGATAGAGAGACAAGGTTTGGAGCAGAGACTGAAGGAAAGGCCATTTAGAGACTGCCCCACCTGGGGATCCATCCCATATACAGTCGCCAAATGCAGGCACTATTGTGGATGCCAAGAAGTGCATGCTGACAGGAGCCTGGTATAACTGTCTCCTGAGAGGCTCTTTCAGAGCCTGGAAAATACAGAGGAAGATGCTTGCAGCCAACCATTGGACTGAGCATAGGGTCCCCAATGAAGGAGCTAGAGAAAGGACCCAAGGAGCTGAAGGGGTTTCCAGCTCCATAAGAGTAACAACCATATGAACCAACCAGTACCCCCAGAGTTCCCAGGGACTAAATCACCAACCAGATCACCCATGGCTCCAGCTGCATATGTAGGAGAGGATGGCCTTATTGGACATCAAAGGGAGGAGAAGCCCTTGGTCCTGTGAAGGCTCGATGCCCCAGTGTAGGGAAATGCCAGGACTGGGAAGCAGGAGTGGGTGGGTGGGTGGGGGAGCACCCTCATGGAAGCAGGAGAAGGGGTGATGGGATAGGGTTTTTGTGGGGAGGGGGCAAACCAGGAAAGGGGATAACATTTGAAATGCAAATAAAGAAAATATCTATTAAAAAATCAAAAAGAAAAGAAAAAAAAGAGGGAACTTGAAGTTCCCAGTGATCTTGTGTTTCGCTTTATCCCCCCCACCCCCCACCCCCCACCCCCCACCCCCACCCCTCGTGAAATGCTCATCTGCTCACTCATCCAACCATTCCCATATTTGCCCATACAAATTATGGTTATGGGAGTGCATGCTGGAATATGTCAAAGAAGAAAAGCGTTACTGTGGAATGCACTGGTCCTTTTCAAGCGAGAGAGAGAACATAGAAACAGACCCACCTTGTTCTTACTGACACAGTCACAATTCCCAAGGAAATTCTTCTCCCAGAAAATTGTGATGCAATATTTCCCAGTCCCAGCTGCCCACAAATACAGACACTGAAATTGTTTCATAGAAAGAAGAGGTGCCAGGAACGGTGTGGTGTGGCATTTAAGAGTTCCTGCTGTGGATGAAGGGCCAGAATCCCACAAATCAGTCATTTAACCCAGCTCGGCCCTGTCTTGTTGCCCAGGTCACAATGGAGGAAGAAGATGTGGACATGTGGAGTTAGAAGCAGAAATGATGATGATGATGATGGTGGTGGTGGTGGTGGTGGTGGTGATAAACCTCATATTCAATTTTGTGAGGTTATAAAATTTACTGAATGAAAACAATGAAACATTTTCCTTAACAAGAAAAAAAATTGAATTATTCCCTATTTGTGAAGACTTTTCAGAAGACTTCATGATCTTTTCTTCTCTATGAGATCTGAAACAAGACCCAGACTGGAGGGAAACTCCTGCTGGGAAGAAGGCAGCATGAAAGGGGACAATGGCGGGGCAGAGATCAATGTAAACAGAATGCAGTAAGACATATACGGGAAACAGTGGAGCCATTACTGCCTGTGTTTATTTCTTTAAATATAGGCTGAGACACACTTAAAATTTAGGCACTGTTCAGAGAATGCTTGGACATCAGGCTCCCTGCCAAGGCAAGGCACAGGGATGACTGAAGCCAGCCTCCCTGTGTCAGGTATGGAGCCAACAGAATGTGACTACTGCCCCTCCCCCATGCACTTTCCAAGTCCCTCATTCCTGTTTGGAGTCACAGTGATAAATTCAGAGAGTGTGTCTTCTGTAAGATCACCCAGTTGCTAACAAGCTTCCATGCAGGCCGTTTTTAAAATTAGGACGTCAAGAACACACTCATACCTCGCACAAACTCGTGTAGAAGTCTTCCCTCAGTCTTCCTATGGGGAGGATGGGATCATCAAAGATTTCTGCCTCATGTCTGTCCCTACTTGGTCAGCCCACAGAACTAAAAACTGTTCAAGGAACCTGTGAATACAGCACATCTTTCTAGAATATTCAAACCATGTTCTAACCAAGATCACTGAGGGCCTGAGATATAAAATTTACACAATTATACACGAATGAAAGGAGTATAATAACACTACCTAACCCTCAGTCTGGCCTCATTCATTCTCCAGAAGCAGTACCCAGAGCTGTCCAATCAATGGATCAGTTCACTTCTTCCTCACATAGCATCTTGGTGAGATGTGTGTTCCTAGAGCAGAAGATGCACTGTCGTTTACATTTTGCAGTTGAGGCACTAGGAACACAGAAATTTTGGAGAATTTGGGCATACTCCCACCGCTTGGACAGGAACAGACACAGCTGAGTTTCAAATCAGAGCTCATCTTTGCATTTTAAGCCCCAGCAACAACTCAATGCTCCTTGTAAACTGAGATCTATGGTTTCTACAGCGTTGTCTGCTCTTCTGCTTCATCTATGTGATCTTTAGAATTGATTGATAGAGCTGCACAGATGGTTTGGTGGTTAAGAGTATTTGTTGCTCATTCAGAGAGGGCCTGAGTTCAGGTCTTAGTATCCACATGACAGTCCACAGCTATCTGTAACTCCTGTTCCAGGAGACCCTCTTTTGACCTCTGTGGGTACAGGGCATGCACATGGCATATATATGTATATACATGTGTGTATGTATATGATGTATATGCATATGTATATGATATACATATAAGATAAGCATATGCATATACATATGTATATGATGCATATGATATATATGATGTATATGATATGTATATGTATACACATATATGCAAACAAAACACTCATAAACATAACAAATAAGTCTAGAAGTCAATTTAAGAGTTGAGTTGATAGAGGACAACATTGAAAGGTTCCCCCAATCAATATGGCAGCCCTTACCAGTTTAGAAAGCTCTTGTCTTTCTGCTCTGGTCGCTCGAAGAACTCTCATGCTTTTGAACATGTATAATTATTTCTTTATTTAAAGCCACACAAAGAGTGTGACTACAAGAGAGTCTTTCATCTCTCCCCTTGGCCCACCACGCGCTCTACCTGCTGGCACTTCCTGGCTGACAACTTTCCCAAGGCCTCTTTACAGAGAAAGCAGGCAAGCATCCTTTCAGTGGAGGGGCACCAGCCATGACTCCCTGCGAGGCCTGTTATTCTGAGATTATTTGTACCTCGAATGCATGCTTAACAATTGGCAGTTGGAAAAGCTACTATTTTACATGCAAAGGCCGAATCAAATGAATGCCAGTAAACTCCCCAATCACATAATTTATGTACAGTATTTAGAAGTGAAAAGTTTCAGCTCAGCAGGCATGCTCCACCTGACAGGAACCTAGAAAGGGTCGGACTTCAGAAAAAAAAACAAAACCCAAGGGTATTTTGTGGAGATGTTTATTTTGCCTTTCATCTCTTCTCAGACACTGTGCCTATTTGCTAATGGGGAGGGGGAGATTTTTATACATCCTGATTCTTAGAATTGTAGAGCAGTAGAGGAAAATTGAATCTAGCCATCCGAAGGACCTGAATTAAACCAGTATCTACCCGCAAATGAGAGAAAGATAAAATGCTATGCAAGTGACCCACTGATCAATCGCATCCTGATAAAAAAATCAGCAAGTGGTTTCTGTGTGTGCATATGCACATTTTTATATTAGTGTATTCAGAGTCTTTATGAACATACAAATTTAGTATTTAATTAAGTGAGGCACTAGTTGGCCATGTAATTCCCAAGACACTACACAAGCAAATTAAATAACAAAGAAAAGCAAAAAAAAAAATCTGACTCTTCCTCTCACCCCATTTTAAATTGGCAAATTATTCAGTTAAGTCAGTACGAGTTAGTGCTGGTAAAATTCTTGACCCCGTCCAGTGAGAAGAATATTTTCCCAATCCCTTAATAATATTTACAGGAAACTAATTCTAATGTGTAAAATGTAAATTTGGCTAAATCTTTTCCAAATGAAATGACTTACTTTGCCTACTTAAAATCAGAGATGCTGTTTCATTCCTGAATTTCCCCATCATCACCAGAGTCTTTGAGAATAATTATCTTTTGTACTCCAGCCTGGTTCTCAATATTAAAGATTTTTTATGAACACTACCTTTTGTTCATTATTTCAGGGTATCTCTGTCATCCCAGTAGACTTGATCTTCTATTAATGTAATATGTTTGATTTCTGAATTTGCGGACACAGGAGATACAATTAAATCCCAGTACATCTACCATGTCAGCTTTATGATGTTTCTAGTTAAGTTCATTTCATCCTAATTTAGGGTAAAATTTCTACTTTCATCAACGGCAAGGCATTTTAATGCACAGTATACAATGGGTGTGTTTGTGGGAAGTGGTGAGAAAGCTAAGGCGGGCCCCGAATAAAGACAGCTCTGTAGGGCGCTCTCACATGCAGGGTTGTGTGTGGTCATGAAAGGTGAGGAGACAAGAAAGTCCCTTCCAAGGTCAGCATCAACCTTTTCTCCATGTGTGTCTATCTCTTAAGTTACCTAGTGTTAACTCACATATTAACAGGACGCTTTTGGAGGGGAGACCAATCAGACTTTGCAGATTGTGGAACCAGAAGGAAAACACAAATGACCCATATTAGAACTGTATGGCTTTTTTGGAATGGTAAATACCCTG
Organism: Apodemus sylvaticus; assembly: GCF_947179515.1. Lineage (NCBI taxonomy): Eukaryota > Metazoa > Chordata > Mammalia > Rodentia > Muridae > Apodemus > Apodemus sylvaticus. Next base: position 156,696,389 of record NC_067476.1, on the reverse strand, counting down.
GTTTTGTGTTGTGTTTTACACACACACACACACACACACACACACACACACACACACACACGTTTTTTGTATTATAATGCACGTGATGTAAAAGTTACCAACAGTTTATTTCAAAGACTTACTGTGGGGGAGAGTTGGGGGTAGGTATATATGATTGCATATGTGGTGAGTTTATACACAAGTGTTTGGGTTCCCACATAAGTCAGAAAAGGCTATCAGATCTCCCATTGCTGGATTTGAGACATTGGTCAGCTGTCTGACATGGGTACTGGGAACCAAACTCCTGTCCTCACGAGTACCCTTAACCACTGAGCCATCTCTCCACCCCCCAGTGGATTATTTTGAGTTACAAATTTACTCACAAGAAAGGCATTCTCCAGGGTTGCCTGGTGATCACCCCTGACCACTGCCAGTATTTTTAATTATCCCAGACAACAAGCCTGTGTGCGTGACATAGGCACTCCCCATTCGGCTCTCCTGCAGCCTCTAGTATCTTATACTCTATATTTTGCATCTATGAATTTGCTCTTCTAGACACCTGTATAAAGAGAATCACACAACATATGCCCCAACTTGTCTGGTTTACTCCACTTGGCTGTAGTTTCTGAGATCCATCAATGATGTAGAATGTCCGTATTTCATTCATTTATAAAGTATGATCGAAAAATAAAATAAAATAAATAATGTATCATCATTCCTCATGGTAGGTGTATGCCATATGCTTGTATGTCTACATCCACCCTCTAGTGTAGAGCACCATTACCAACCCTGGTGAAGGAGCATTGACTGTTCTATCTTCATCTGCCCAGGAAATTGTGATATAAACTTAACTGCTGACAGAGTAAGGAGCTCCATCTAATTAACCTTCTGATTAGAACTAACCAGCATCATAAACTGGACAGAAATATGCCCTTCGGGCTGGCACTCTGGCCATCTTCAGTATCTTGTATAGTTCTCAACTAGAATTTTCCAATCCACACCAGGAGAAAACTTTAGCATATTCATTTTACAAACCACAAACCCAGCAAAAATAAGTTTGGTATTTTTGCTTAGGATAAATCTGATAATGTGAAATTGAAACCCAATTTTTCGATTCCTGAGGCTGGACTCTGGTTATGTGTGTAACTGCTAACATATAAATTGTTTTAAATGCTGATTTCTTATCTGTTGGGAGTTGAGAGATAGAAGGAAAGTATATACATGAAAAAGGAAACAAGCTTGGAAAACATTTCAGTGCACAGAGAAATTAAAAGCGTAATGACAATATAAAGAGAAATAACAAAAACTGTAGGTCAGAGCCAGCCAACCCCCCTCCTTCTTTCCCTTCTTTGATCTCTCTCTCTCTCTCCCTCCCTCCTTCCCTCTCTCCCCCTTCCTCACTCCCTCCCTTCTTTCCTCCTTCCCTCCTCCCCCCTCTCTCTTACACACACACACACACACACACACAGGGGCAGGGAATAAAAATGGATCCCTTTTAAAAATCTTTTTAGACACCCCTCCAAACACCATGACAGATCAACAGCAGTGTGTTTAGATCAATACAGAGGGTCTTCTTTCTATGAAACTATAGTGGTGGACACAGGACATTTCATGTTGCTAAACAGATAGAGTTTAGCACAGGAAGACTGTCATTTATATCTACATGCATGTGTACCTGCAACTAAGATTTAAAAACCATTTAGAAAATGAAAGGTACAAGTAGAAATGGGAAGTTCTGTTTATGCTCTTATTTATTTGTTTGTATATTATTATGTGTGTGTCCGTGATACGCATGCACAGGTGGATTGCCACAGTGGATGTGTGGAGAACAGAGGACCATGTGCTGTGTCAGTTGTCTCCTCTCACGTTTCTGTGGGCTCTGGAGACGGAGCTCAGGCCACAATCTTACTATTTTACCAGCAGAGTCACCTTAAAATCCCTCTATTGGGAATCTATGAATCAATATTGATATTCATGCACTAAGAACAGGTTCAAATCCCAGAATCATCCTAAACAAGTGACATTTTATAAGTTTGAAATGAAACAAATTCTGTATAAATACACTCAGATAGTAATATTGGTTCCCAGAGGAGGCAAACAAGATGTGCTGGAGCAAAATCTGCACATATTGAGTTACCAAGCAGTGTGTGAGCGCTGGTGATGGGATTCGGGTTTCATATTATCTGATGGGGGAGGGGGGAATACACACATAAAGCTGGGTCTGAAGTGATGTAGTGGGTGGCAGATTAGGATTGGAGACGTCGGTGTGATCACAAACTTGACTTGATACAGAAAGATGCCTTTATAAGTATTAAGATGTGTGCCTATCCGAGTGGGCCTGTGTACATCCATCTTCTTACTAAATCAACCGAGAAGACTAGGAGCAGAGACCTCAACAGCAACATGTGCATCCTTAGCCATCCATCCGATGTTGCCTAACACCATCCCCCCCTCTCTATGGGAGCTGTGAATGCTTGGAGCAGAGGCTGGTCTAGGACTGCGGTGAAGAAGAGACAAGACAGGCTTAGGGCATCTTGGAATATCAGAAAGTAAGTCAATACTACAAAGCAAATGTACAAATTAAATTTTTTCAGTAGCAGGAGTATGTCAAGGGTGTAAAGGAGCAAGCTTTGGCCTGTGGTTAAAGCTACAATTTTAAAGAAAAAAAACTTACTTAAAGTCACATTTAATTATAACCCATACTATAAAATATCACATGTTTTTCTGAATATTAATAAATGATTGAATAATTAAGTGAAAGGAAACAGTCAAGTCTATACAGAGGGTCTCCATTTCCCTGTTCCCTGTACATCTGGCCAAGGAAGAGCAAATCAACTGTACAGTACAACGGTAAAATGGAGCAGTGCTTTAGCCAAAGGGTTAAAGGTCAACCCAAGCAGTGACAAAGGGTAAGGGTCAATGTCAACAGTGTCAAACCATATTAGGAATGAGAATATTGGATAGGACTTGATAAGAGAGGGCTTGAGAACAAACCTAATCTTCTACCCAATGATCCATCATCCTAATCAAATAACTGAGTAATATTCTTTAAAATATTTCACATGGCTCAACATTTTTTGAAGCCGTTAAGATATCAAGAGAAACATAAGATGCCACCAAGGCTGAGCAAAGCCCAAGGAAGCATAATCAACGAACTTCATGTCCTAGACGGAGTCTCGGAACAGAGAAAGAACATTCAAGGAAAGGATAGACTAGCTCAGAGCTAGTCCATTAAAATGTTCGCTGTGCACGGAAGAGGGACTGTGTTTCATCCACAGAACCTGCATGAGAAGCCTGGTGTGATGGTGCGCACCCAGCAGTGGATGCAGGTGCTGGCAGGAGAATGGATGTCTGAAGTTCTCTGTCCAGCCAGCCTAGCTGAATGGGAAAGCCCAATCCAGTGTGCTAGATCCACTCTCCAAAACTCAGAGGGATGACTCCTGGGGCAGAATTAACATGTGTGTACATGTACACAGAGTTAATGAGACAGAAACACGCGTGTCGCTCGCTGTCACTAAATGTCACAAGCGTGTTGTCCATTGTGAGCAGGACAACTACACTCATGAACTCACAGCAGTTATGGCTGTCTTCACAAGACCTGCGCAAGATGAAGTCAGTCAACCTTCTAGCTTAGAGAAGAAGAGGCTTGTGAGCCCTCATCCCGACTGTGGAGCTGCTACAGATGGGTTCCAGGAGAGGGAGAGGCAGTTCTCAGGGTGTGGCCAGAGCTTAGCAGGCCACGTTCCAGTTGTTGATCTCATACCTGGAAGCTTGTGGACAGCCAAACGTCAGCCAAGGATCATCTAAACACAATAAAACACAGGGCGTTATCTAAACACAATAAAACACAGGCCAAGAAGTAATGGAGAGGTGGGCGTTATCTAAACACAATAAAACACAGGCCAAGAAGTAGAGGAGAGGTGGGCGTTGACCTGAGAGAAGTTTGTGTGTGGGGAGGGGGGACAAGTGGAAAGGAATATGATTAAAATGCATTGTACAGAATTTTCAAGGACAAACAAAATATTAAAGTTAATATTATCGAAACTATATTTAAGAATGTGAGTACCCTGTGTGCTATTTTTACAACTTCACAATAAATCTAAAAAGCTGCTTAAATATAAAACATAATATCTAAAAAAGCTCTATCAACCCTTTCTAGAATAAATGCTCTTATTATTAAAACTATAATTAAGCAAGCACATAAAACAATAAATGCAACCCATTTGTTGAAAATTAAAATCAGATAAAGGGCATGACTGTGAACATGATTATTAACTATAATGAACTGATTAACTCAAGAAATTAGAAAGATGGAAATTTGATTTTTATCTAAAAGCCAGGAAAACTAGGGAAAAATATAATCTTGAAATAAATTAAATGGGGAAACTCTGGATTAATAAAGGACTTCAAGCAGTTTGAACCTATACTTACAAGATTTAGCATATATTTTTAAATAAAACTGGCAATATATCTTATTTAAATCATAAAACATACTTAACCATATGAATATGCTTAACACACACATATAGATAGCATACATGCACACACATACATGTATTAAACCCACAGAGATCACACTGATATAAAGTTTATCTGAGTGATAATATTGTTTCAGATGGAAGTAACCGCTTGCACACCTAGCTTTTTATGTGGGTACTGGGGATCGAACCTGCTTAAGAAGAGGACCTGAATGCAGGAGGGGATAGGGGGGAAAACAAGGGCTGAGGTAGAAATGGGATGAGGGGGCAAGGAATGGGGTCAGGATTCCTTGTATGCATGCCTGAAATTGTTAAAAACGTAGGTGAGCCAGAGGATCTTCCAAGAATCAGAGAGTGTACAGAAAGACCCAGGAACTTTACACCAGAGCAAAGCCCAACAGAAGATGCAGGTTACAGCAAACATCCGCTAGAAGCCTTGTATCATTTTTAAATACATGTGTATATGTGTTGTGTGATGTACCTGGACATACGTGTTTGTGTGTGTGTGTGTGTGTGTGTGTGTGTGTGTGTGTGTGTATGCTTCTGAAGTTGCTATTTTGTACTTTTGTCAATGGTTCTCCACTGTGATTGTTCACTGGGGCAGCAGTTCTCACTGAGCCCAGCTCTCACAAGTACAGCTAATCTAATCTGTTCCCGCCTCCTAAATGCTGCTGAATGCTGAGATGGGAGGAGGTTGCCTGCCATGTCCAGTTCTCACGTGGGTTCAGGGGATCAGAACTCCAGTCCTGGTGTGTGTTTTATCTACTGAGACATCATCCCAGTCCCTGAAACCACGCATCTCGGGGATCAGGCGGGGAGAGCACTTCACCTTAATGGGTTCCATCCCCAAACACCATAAAGCCAATCTCCACATTTGAGAAAACCCGGAGAAGCTCAAACTGAAGAAGACCCTGCGATGTGTCTCACTAAGGTGCTTCAGAGTTGTCACAAAAAACAGGGCAAGTCTGAAGGCCTGTGTCCCCTCAGACAAAATGGTCATGACAATTTAGTGCAGAGTGGGATCCTAGATTCTTCTGGTAGAATAAAGGACCCATGTGGGAGAGCAGAGGAGACAGCTGGGTGGGGTCAGGAGTCCAGCTGATTGCATGTGTCAAAAATAATGTCTCAGCTGTGAAAACTTACCAGATTATATGGATTATATTAACATTGAGTGTAAGGGGGACTGGGAATAGGAATAGGAATGAGTTTTCTGGAAATCCATAATTATACTCATATAAAAAGTTTGTTTTGAAAGGAATGTCGAGTGTGATAAAAAGCCATCTAGGTCTGGATGCTGTTGTCTAGACCAGGTGCTGACTGTTTGTCATCAGAAAAAGAAACTGCTTTTTATCTTTGGTTTGAACTAGACAAGACTCGATAGCTAGCCTTAAGACAGCTGAGTTGTGCCTGAAGTCAGTCTGTGTACACTTACATTCTAGTCTGGATAAGCAATTTTCAAATGAGTGTTAAATCCAGTCAGCCAGTTGTAAAACTGTTAGGAAATCTGGGTCGCTTGGTGAGAACAACCATTTTGACAGATCTTTGCAACTTGTTTAGCATTACATCACAATTTCCCACTTTTTTATGTGCCTTTTATCAGACTATGAATTGCGTCTCAATTCTAAGATGTCTCTGAGTAGGCTGATGAAGGATTTAAATCAAATGAATCAAGTTCCCTGTGTCTGGAGAGAGTCTTCACTTCCAGTATAAACAGCAGAGCTCTGAGTGTCACAGGGGAATTTCACAGCACCATAAATGTAGTTTGAATATTGCCTATTAACAGTTATATTTAAAGACCTGATATACTAGAACACTTGAAATGCTTTTAAGAAAAATTATTATATTTTCACTAGGAAAATTTGAAGTGCTGATGGAGAAATAAATACTTCAGTGTGATTCAATACACTGGCCTAGATTTAAGAGAGCTATCACCCCAAAAGTTAATAATAACTATTTCCCCTTCACATTTTTCCTTTCCTTCACTTGATAACTCTCCTCGCCAGCTGTATCTCGCCGAGCATTGGGGCTTTGTTCTTCTTTATCCACTGCCAGGTAGGTATATGAAGGCATAAAACCCATCCTGCAACTCCAGTGGTCTCTCCAGCCGAGTGGGGCCCTTCATTCTCAGTGGTTGTATTTAAGGAGGCCACGCAACTTAGGTCGACATGCAGCTCTGTATGGACAGGCTACCATTATTCTAGAATGCTCTGGTAGGTTTCCTGGGTATGAACGCTACTCCATCATGCTTGGTGCAGAAAAGATCACGTTCTCTCCTCCATTCTAATTAGAATTCACTCAGAAACCAAGTGTCCCATAATTGGATAGCTACATGCTTCAAGGTCAAATTTATTGAGGGCCCATCAGCCTTCCCAGATGTTTCTGAGGCTCACTCACTAATAATGGAATCATATAATCATTGAGGGTTGGGGCAACCATCTACAGAGCCCAGATTGGTGCCTGGGGAAAGGTCTCTTGTTTTCGTTGATCTTTGTCCGCTGTGGTCTATTGTTGCAGGCAACTTGGCCAATCATCTAAGGAAGTGCCAGCAGAAAGGATTCCGTTAGGCTAGAGAGGATCACCAAGGCAATTTCTATGGTCCTTACAAATACATGGGCAGGGGAGCAGAGAGCCAGACATCAAAGTGGAGTTGTGTAAGTATGTTAAGGGCTCACTGTCCAACTTTCTGGAATTTTACAGTCAGTTCAAGAGATTAATTACTCAAAATTAAATAACTCACAATTCTATCCACCATGTTTGAAAATACAGATCGCAAGTGCTCATCCCCTCTTAACCATTTGGCAGCACACTGCCATAATTTACACTGAGTTAGACTGAGCTCCTTTGTTTGTGTGATGGAGACACTGTGACCGACTTAATCTTACAACTTCCCCAGCCTCACACTAACTAAGCTCCTTGCCTTTCAATTGCTTGAGGTCAGTGATGGGGGTTGGGTAGGGGGAAACTTTAGACCATGGAGATTCAGGAAGTCCCCAATCCCTTCTTTCTAGAAGTCATAATCTTGATATACGGCCCAGGCTGTTTAACAACTCATTGTAGAGCCCAGGCTAGCCTGGAAATCAAAATCCTCTTGCCTCAGCCTCAGCATGACAGAAGGATTGTCACCCAAATCAAGGATCAGGGAAATGCGACCAATGGTTATACTTAGTAATAGCAGGAGCAAGAGCAGGAGCAAGAGCAGGAGGCACCTGGTCACGTGGCACCTGCTGTCAGGAAGTAGAGAGCAAAGAGTACTGGTGCCCTGCTTGCACTCTCCTTCTCTTCAGGTCTGAGACTCCATCTCAGGGGATGGTGATGCAGTCTGAGTCTGGCTTCCTTCCTTGGTCAACCCTTTGGAAGCACGCTCTTCTTAGACACAGCCAGTGGTATCTGCTTGGTGATTCTGAATCCTGTGGGAAGTCTGCTTTGCTGAGGTTTCTCAAACTTTATTGACTGATTTTATCTGGGGAGGGAGGAAGGATGTTTGGCTTTTGATTTACTTGTCCTGAATCTTTGTCATGGTAAAACTCAAAGACTTTTCTTCCAAAAGAGTCTTTCTACCTCAAAGAACACAGTTGTTTAAAAATTTTGGAAGGCATGTTCTCTCTCCCACTCTGAGTCTTCCTTCTTTTCCAGTGTCTTCTTGGTAATTTTAATTAAGTGGCTAATATTGTAGTCAGTGCTCCTTAGATCCTCCCTAGATCAAACTAGGCAAGCAGACCCTGGTCATCGGGTAGCCACCCTTGCAGTGTGGGGGAGTTGGGAAACAGTAATCTTCCATGTGTTGTTCAGTTAATCTCCATGGGCAAATCCATGTGTCTGTGAACTGACTCAACTACCTGGGCTTTACAGTGAGGTAGGGTGGACTTCACCTGCAAGGGAACACCTGGAAATTTTAGGAGACATTTTTCAGTGACTCCATATTCAAGAACACACAGGACCGCTCCCAACAGAATGATCTGTCCCCAAATATCAATAGTATTATGTGTAGGATTTAAACCCTGTAGTAGAATATTAATAAGACCTTCCTGGTCCAAAACTTGTGATTTTTATGTTATTTTCTTACCCTCGATTCAACGTTACCCATGTGTGGCCAGTGCACCATCCACAGAGGTCCTGCCTTCTGGAACACTCCTTGGACACATGCTCTTTCAGAATTGAGTTGGCAAGAAGACCTCTGTTTTATGGACTTACCATCTCTGAAACTCCATCTGTGCCTCCTATCCATCAACAGTTTTAAATCTCTGTGTTTGAAAAATGCTACAGGGTGGAGGCTGTGGCTCAGATGACAGTGTCCTGTCCCAAATTCATGCAGAAGATTAATCCCTGTTGTACCAGGATGAAAGGATGCTGGCTTTGAGAGCTGACTACGTTATCACAGTTCTGCCTTATTCAATGAGACCAAGAGCCATCCCTTTACAGAAGGGATGGAGGCTGAAGGAAATGTCATGTGAGGATATACAGAAGAAAGGTGTCATCAGGAGGTGCACTTGCCATATACCAAACCCTGTGCCTTGGTAGTGGAATTCCCAGCCTCCTGGACTGAAAAAAGCAAAGGCCTGCTGTTTATAAATTGTTAGTACATCAGCACAGATGCGGTACCTTGGCATTGCATTTCCACAAGAGATTTAAGTCATCAATAAAAGTTGACATTGCAGTCATGCCATTATGGTCATCTCGTGTGTAATGAAAGCACCACCCCCACCCCACCCCCACCCTCACCCCCACCCATAGACGATGGGAAAAGGCTGAGGAGTTAGGATTCCACCTCCCAGAGGACTTCAGTCCATGCTGAAATGGCCACAGAACATGGGAAGATCAGGACAGATGCAGAAATTTCTAAGGAATATGATTATTAGTCATACTCTTCACGATGTCAACAAGCCCATTTAAAAGTTAAAATCAGATTAGTATTTTGGTAGCCCTGTCCATAAAATGATCACAATCAAAGCCCTGTGGCACAGATGGGCAGAAGATACCCAGTGGCCCCGCCTGCAGTGGAAGCCTTTATGATGTAAAAGTGTGTGGTGAAGACATTTGAGAGAAAAAGAAGCCAAACAGTTAGAGAGTTGTGAGGAGAGGTAGAACTGCACCTGCTAGGGTGGCGAGGAACAGCCTGATGTGAGTACCCTGCCCTGCCACCTGTGGTTGTCGTCGTGAAGTCCAGGCTCCTGGTGCACTGAAGGCCATGTCTGGGTCTGTGGCTAGGCTGTAGCAGAGGTCTGCATCAATGTCCGCAGTCCATGTAATCACCAAAGGGCATTTAGATGTCTCTGCTCGAGGACTCTACCAGGGACCATGTCGGTGTCCATGGGCTGTGCAGAGCTGACCCTGCCCCTCACTGGCTGTGACATTCAGGAAAGCTAGCCCCACCCCTCACCAGCTGCAGCACTCAGGAGAGTGGACCAGGCACACCTCAACTGGGCATCACAGCAGAGCTGGCTTTGGTGGCAGGGACTTGGGCAAGCTAGCTCTGAGGACATGAACACTGGAGAGCTGTCCATACCACTCGTCTGCTGTATGCGCAGCCTGTGTGTGTGTGTGTGTGTGTGTGTGTGTGTGTGTGTGAGAGAGAGAGAGAGAGAGAGAGAGAGAGAGAGAGACTCACACATACCCATTCCTCACCAGTGCAGCAGGCAAGAGAGCTGGCGACCCAGGGATCATGAGAATAGGAGAGCCAACCCCACCCCTCATTGGCTGCAACACTTAGAGCGAGCAGGCCCTGGTGGCTTGGGCAAAGGTGAGCAGGCTCCAAGGGCATACGAGCTGGTGAGCTGGTTCTGGGGGTGTGCGTGAAGGGGAGCTGGCAGCCTGACTACTCAGCCATCACACAGGCCAGATCCAGAGCTCTGAGTTGTCTCATCTCAATATGTACCACATCGATGGACTGCTGGAGTGTGTGAAAGGGCCGGTCCTCCAAGGCCAAAGCTGCGGGACCCCCATGACACAGGGCAGCAAGACGAGAGAGGAGTCCTGGTGAGGATTCAGTATTGACAGTGTAACAGAAGCCAGAGGCCTCAAACCAGATCACTGACTCATTGCAATGACTACTTGCAAGTAAAGATGTCTGGACAAACCAGTACACTGTGTGACATATTGAGACACTGCAGTTTCCATAACAAGATGGTTTGGGTTTTTTGTCTTTGCTTTTTTATTTTCTTTTATGGGGGAGATTGCAAGGATGGGGAGCAGATACACAGGGATGGGGAGATGAGTGGGATTGGGGTACATGATGTGAAATTAACAAAAGAAAATTAATAAAACATTTTTTTAAAAAAAAACCCAGTTGGTCCAGTTTTAGTTTTCATTAGTGTTTGGCTTAGTTCAACCTGCTAGTCTATCTTGGCATTGTAACTTAAATAGGATGCAGGCATTTTAATGGACATTTCTAAAAGTGAATTTTGTGAAGATGGGCATTTCATAACAGTGCTAACATGCTATGCTCGCTCCCCAGAACAGAGCAGACCATTTATGTCCCTGGTGCTTCCATACATTAGTGAGGTTTCAGTCACTGAGAAGGGGCAAACCTTTCAGGCTGGAGAGAGGCCTCCGTAGGTAAAGTGCTTGCTGTACAAGGTAATGTGAGGAGGTGTGCAAGAGAGAGTCCAGGTGCCAGAACCCACAGAGAGCAGGCTGCACTCGACAGTGAGACGACAGCAGATGCAGGAAATCCCCCAGAACTCACAGCAACTAGCTACATGGGCCACAGTAAAGAGAACAAGAGACCCTGTCTCAGTAGGGTGGAAATCTAGAAATTGAGGATTAACATCCAAGATTGTCCCTCTGACCTCCACTCTATTGGTATGTCAATGTAACACACACACAAACACACACACATACACCAGCATGCATGTACATATACACACATGCATGTACACACACGATGACATGCACAAAGATATATTTTATTTTTGTTTAAGACTGACTTTACTATTTAATGTGTGTGTGCAGTTGCATGTATGTGCACGTGTACAAGTGCATGTGCCTGCAGGTACCCACTGAGGGCAGAAGAGAGCATTGGACCCCTTGAAGCTATAGTTCCAGGCAGTTAGGAGCCACCCACTATGGCTGCTGGGAACCAAAGCCAGGCCCTCTGCATGAATAACAAGTACTCTAAACTGCTGAGCCATGTCTCCAGCCCCCCACATACAATTTTTTCAAGTAATGAAACTATGTATAAGAACAGTGTGACTCTAGCACACTGGAGTATCGTGTCACCTATCTTTTGGTAGTGAGGCAAGAACAGAAGGAACCTGGCTTCGAGAGCGCCTGGGCATGTACGTATTTGTGTTTCCTGCCACACGAGTAATTACATTTTCTTCCCTGGGTTCCAAACTCATTAACTCTGATTTGCTCATTCATCTCAAATTGCTACATTTATTATAATGGCCTAATCCAGCTGAGGTATTCTCCTCATGGGGAAACAGTCTTTGGTCTTTGTTACTGCGTGTGGCAAAGGATAAGATGCAGGCTGTGAAATTCCATCTCTGAATGGGCGCCGATCAAAAGATAGCTGATAGCTAGGCGGGGTAAACAGCCCCGATTGGGACACAACATCCCTGTGCTCCAACTGTTGATTTAGACAGGATCGGATCGGATATTGTGTCTGTGCAATGGTTAGCAAGCATTGCTTCTCCGAAGTCTCTATTTAGCAACACAAGAATTAGCCAGACATGGTGCAGAATATTTCCCTTTTTCCCAGCCTTATCACAATGCATTAGCAGCACACCAGAGCTGAGTGCTAGCTAGCGGGTTCTGCTTTTTGCCGCGGCTGAATTAATTTTTTTTTAATATTCAAATTTGATTTTTCATTACACAGAGTCGGGCTTCACAATGCAGACCTTGCCCTCTCTAACACACTCAGATCAGTTGATTTCAAATAGCCTGGGCACCTGTCGCTTTGGAGAGGTACTGCTTCAAGTTTAATATCCTGGGAAAATTACCCGAATCAAGAAACCAGACAGTCATTTCTCCCCTAAAAGTGTCGAATTTTGATCCGACCTTTAATTTATAGATATTTACACCTGTGTTTCATCAGACAGATGATAAATACAAGATGCGAACTCTCTCCTTTGCTCCCCTTTCTTACTCTGCTCTTGGAATATAGATGTCTGCACTGATAATGGCTTTGTGGAGAAGGCTTTGAAATGAGAGATGAAAATTACACCATTTTAAAAGCGCTTCAATCATAGGGGACCTGTAGATGATACATGAATTGTTTTGGAGGGCATGGGAAGTGCACCAAACCCCATTTGCATATGTTGCTTTTCATCTTCAGAGTGGTGATGTTATCAGCTGTCAATCAACAGATCTTTACAGAATGCTTAATATCAGCTAAGAAACCCTCAAGGCTCTGGGGAAAATAAAACCACATGGCATCTACTCACAGGATCGATAAATTGGTAGGGAAAGAGTAAAACACATGAAAACTCAACAAAGTGGGCTGTGTGGGGTCAGGTGGGAGCCACAGAGCTTGTTACCATGATTACTATCCCTCATGGGGGTCCTAAAGTACTGCAGAGTCCATGGGGGTAGTAAGGCATTTGGACAACTGTATCAATAAGTTGGTATTGAGGTAGTAGCAACAGGATGAAGTAGAACCAGACATATACAAGATGCCATTGTAATTTGAATATAAAGTATTCCCCCAGAAGGCTCAAGTGTTGAACTGAAGACTTGGCTCTTGGATGGCTAGTTCTATCATTAATGGCTGATTAGTTCATGAGCATCTCACCTAATGGACGTATTGAACCACCACTGGAAGATCCTTTCTCCACCTCTCTTGTTTGGAAGGCAAACTAGGCATTGCTTGTCTCCCCTCTCTCTCTCTCCTCCTCCGCTTCTTAAATTGGAGCCTTAGCTGACAGAGAAGTGTTGGAGGGGACTTCAGTTTGTGGGTCCTTTGAATATGGGAAGAAGGCTAGGGCTGTCATCTGTGTTAGTCAGACTCTTCATTGCTATGAAGAAATATCTGATGGATGCCATTGAAATAAATTCTCAAAAAGATGTCTCACCTCATGATTTCAGTGTACTCCTGCTAAAGCCGTTGCTGTCTTGTGGTGTCTTGTGATAAACATCTTTGCATCTCCAACATCACAGAGAGGAATAAGGAACAAGTAAGTGAAAGAAACACACAGAATTATAACACACAAGAGGCAGATGGAGGTTAAAATGTCTGCTGTTTTCTGCACAATAGAAATAATTAATGAAACAAGGTATAAATCTCCAGATCGTACCAAGCTACCACACTCCTCCAGTGTTTTGTAAAACCATCGGGTGCTATTGTTTGGTGACTAGTACTTCTACAAAACTCATGTAGAGGTTTAATCCCAAACTTTATTTGAAATTTTGGCAACCAGAAAAACAAATCACATTTAAAACTTTCAGATCCAATATCCTGAGTATACATGTTTGCAATTCATTAGGCACAAACAATCAGGAAAGACGAGATAGCTTTACATAATTCATTGAATTACACATGCAAGATTTTCATTTGTGTACGTCATGATACAAATCTTTTTTCCCAAAGAAACAAATTAAAAAGGAACCATCATTTGCATGGTATCAAATTTCTGATTTTTTTAATCTATTGTTATCCAAGAGTTAGTATTTCCATTTCCTGTATTTAATTCAGATAGTCAGCTACAAAGCATTACCAAAGATTAAGAAAAGTTCCCACAAATATATCAGATCAATTATGCAGAACAATAGTCTGAATAGTCATTTGAATTTCATGACTATTCTCAAAGAGCATTCTGGGTAAGTATTTGGAAATAAATTGGAACTGCTCAAGACTGGTATGACCTGAAAACAAGCCCTGACAGGATGTGGGGCCTGGAGAACTTTGGTTCTTTGTTTCTGTGCTCCGCCCTCTTTGGAAGAAGTCAACCTCAGAAATGGTCTCCTCACAGTCCATCCACTGGACCCAGGCAGTCATACCTAAACCCTGTGTGCCAAGCTAACCCTACATATACCTTGACAAGGCTTGAAAGAAGGGTCGAGACTTTCAGATCAACTTAGGGCACTTCTTTTTTTCTAACTAGGACACCAATAAACAGTATATAATGAAAACTCATACCTGTGGGCACAAATCCTTCAAGATAAAAATCACAATAAACTTTTGAAAGTTCCCTTAGTCTTCACTTGAAATACAAGTTTTAAGCAGATTTTCATGGGTCTGCCTCTTCTAGTGACAGTGTAATTTTCTACTGATGCCACTCCCACTGATGTCACTCCCACTGACGTCACTACCACTGATGTCGTTCCTACTTTCTCCCTTCCCCCGTAGTCTGCTGCCTTCTATCCACAGAGTCCCAGGTAACAGCTCAGGTTTGCGGATGGGATCATCATCTTCCCCAGCAAGAATCAAATCTATGAAAATGAAATAGCCTGGCAGGCAAGATGCAGGAGAAAGAGGGCGAAAGGGAGGGAGAAACAAACCAGGTAAAATGATGAGGGCCCCGGAAAAGACTTGCTCACAGCTTTCTTTTTAAAGGTGTAATATGCTCACAAATGCCTCTCCTAAGCCTTGTGTGGATGTCTCTGGCAATGGAGTTTAATAAACAAATAAAGCATTCGGCTTCTATAAGAAATTTTAACGGAATTATTTCATTCATGTCGTCAGTAAATATATGTCTTGTATTCAACGTACTTGGCAGAGAATGACATTAATAAGATATGACCTTTGTAAGGGACAGTGACAAACAGATCCCTGCTCTTACCACATTAGGAGTTGCTTCGAAACTCCTAATCCTAGTCCTAATCCATCACATAAAATGCCCAGTCCTAGCCATCCAGTGGCTAGACTCTCCCTCCTCCCACCGGTGCTCCCCACCAGGGCTCCCCTCCAGCTCAGCCTGCATTTCCCACTCCTCTGCCTGCCTTTGAGCTTCTTTGCAAGAACTCCTTCCTCTCTTGTTCCCAGCTCTGCAGAAAGAAAAGCCTTGGAGATGCCTGCATTTTCTCTACAAAGAAAAAAAGACAATAAAGATGCCAATAATCCGACCCTACCCAGTGACCTTCCACGGAGACAATGACCTTCACACTAAAACGCGCCCCCATCTACATCCGGAAAAAGCATTTTGTTAAACCCACAGTCCATTGCTGTTCATCCAGAAGCTTAGTCATGCAGGGTCTGCTGCTGGGGATTCTCCTGCGGTGCTCAAGCACACCTGCCCTCGAACCCAGTCTTTCAAGTCTCTCCTCATTGACCAGTCCTTTGAACAATTTCCGTTTCAATAAATGCAAATATTCAAAAACAGGCAAAACCAATGCTTCTCATCCAGATATAAAATTAACCCGTATTCAAGATTGTACTTAACATTCACTGATTCAATGGGAAAGCTAGGCAAATGTTACAACCTGGTGTGGTGGAAAAGCCAAAGCCACACAGATATCTAAGTAGAAAAAAATTCTGAAGTGAATATGCAAATGGGAAGCAAGACTGGTGTTTGTTGGAGAAACACACAACTCATTTGCATACGTAGATATAAAAGTCACTGTGCTTTGTTCAGGGCTGCCTACGATTTACAGGACTGCAGGATAGCCACCATAACAATCAAAACCCAGCAAGAAGAGGAGAGAACTCCAAGCAACCCACCATTGTCTATGAGGTGTAAATGTTTCCCAAAGAACCTACATTGTTGTTTTGTGTTCTTTCATATGACTGATGGTTTGTTAAGGACACCCGAAGAGGCTCTAGGAGACTCAGGAAAACCAACTTTCCCATGTTCACAGGTGCTAGAGACAGAACCATGCAGGCAGGGCTAATGAGAGAGCCAGGGTAGGAGGAGCTAGGGGGTCTCTCCAGCAGAGGTAGAACAGCATGGAACTGGCTGCCTTGAATACTCCTGGAGTTCTCTGAGTCCCAATTGCTGGGACTGATGCTAGAATTATGAAGTCTACAGAAGATGGCTTCATGATGTACACAGGTTAGGTGGGGGAGGTCTGCCTCTTGGTTGGTTAGTGTATGTATCAATGATACATACTCCTGACTGAATCCTTACCATCTCTCAGAATTAGAATGGTGTGGCAGCCCATCACTAGTCAGAACAACGTCATGATATTGTAATATAGAGACAAAGCAATATAAATATATACAATGTAATAACCGACCCAAGTTTTTAATGAAAATAATAACACCATAGATTAGGGACTTTTCATTAACCAAGATCTGTGATAAGCATTTACATCTTTTTGTTTCAGACAAGAGCCTTGACAGTCCAGGTTGTCCTCAACTACCCTATATCCATCTGAGGATGACTTTGGACTTCTGATCCTCCTGCCTCTGCCTTCTGTGCTATGAGATTACTGTGTGCACAACATGTGATGCTGGGATAACTACGGGCCTTCTAAGGCTTATGTATTCTCCATTCACTGAGCTACAACCCCAGCCATAAAGGTACCATCCTCTTGACTATTCGGCTGCAGAGCAAGGCAGCCGTTGTCATCCCCACCTCACAGGGAAGGAGGAAGGGCATGGAAAGCTCAAAGTTGCTTTCATTAGCAAAGAGGCAAAAGAGTTAAAAGCAGAACCCCAAACCCTTCAACCAGAACTCTACCAAAGGGCATTCAGCAAGCATCTACTATGCTCAAACAATTGTGTAATTTGGCCACTTGTAGCACATTTTCTTATAGCTGACTATTTCGCTTGCATATATTAACTTCAGGATCCCCTTAAAGTGTATCTCTTCATGATACCTCTCAACAAAACTATCCAGATATAATCATGCTTCGTATGAATCAGGAAATATATAATCTAAAATGCCTAGACATGCATAGGAAAGAATGACTGGATAATGCTTTCCAAAGACCAAAACTGAGATCCATCCTCCAAGCCCAGAATTATGGCCCTGTATGACAGTAGGAAAGCAAGGACATTATCCTAGGAGGTGAGGAGGTGACGCCATTTGGTAAAGTGACAGTTGAGTGTGCATAAGGAGGTGATCATGGATCCCAGGACCTTTATGAAAGGTGTTGTCCCACCACACAAATGCATAATACACCACACACTTAAAACAGCAATAATACACATTGGTGGGAGGGGAGAGAGAGAGAGGAAGGAAGGGGAAGGGGGAGGAAGAGGGAAAGAGGAGAGGGGGAGGGAGACAGGAAGGGGGAAAAGGAAGGAGAAGGGGAGGAGGAGGGAAAGAGGAGGGGGAAGGGAGAAGGAGAGGGGGATGGGAGGGGGATGGAGAGGGGGAGAAGGGGGGAGAGGGAGAGAAGGGGGGAGAGGGAGAGAGGAAATAAGAGCTACTACTCCCTAAACTGAACTCCAGGCCACGACCACGTCCACTGTGCCTCTCGCCACAGACAGACTTGAGCAGAATCAGTGACTCTGTGGTTTTCCTCCCTGCCTGTCGCAATGGCAGCCGGGTTCCATTTGGCTGTGACTGTAAGAACACCTTTGGGAGCAAACAGGCATCCCTTTCCCTAAATGGACCCAGAGAGGTGGCTAGCAAATGGAGGAGCAGACTTAAAGGATGAAGCATCCAGCTTAAGGAGACATAAATGATGATAGCGTGAGTCCCAGAAGCCGCGAGTTCAAATCTGATTAAAGCTTTTGACTCCTCATTAGAAAACGCCACCCAACTTACTTTATTTTGTAGGATATGAGGAAATGTCTATGCATTTTCATGCCCTCTTTTGATAGGCTCAAGATGGATTTTCTAGCAAGCCATTTTCCCCTGGAGAGTTGTATTTCAGCTACAGGGCCTGCCCTCTGCCTGAGAGACAGGTTCAATACATTACAGGCATTCCCTGCCTCACTCCTCCTGACCCCAGGAGTCTGTTCAAATGCCATCTCCCCAGGGACACTAAGTCACTCTACTGTTGTCTCCCTCCTCTCTGGAGCCCTTACCATCTCAGCCACCATCCAGCATGCTACCTGTCTTCTGTGTTTAAGCTCCCTCTTTCTGGAATAATAAAAGCGTAATGGGAGGCGGGACCTCGTATGCGCCACTCTCAGCTAAAAGTCACAGACTAGCACAAAGGCTCGCCCGACACATACTCTTGCTGGGTGAATATGTGAATTTTGATCAGCGTCTCCACCCAGGGGCTAGTCACTCAATCAAGACTCAGAGTAAATACTTAGAGTCTTTCCTGTACCCTTTCTGCCACAATAAATCAATCAGCAAATGACATTGAATTACATCACACGTCTTATCTCATTAAAATAAATACTCGGCATACGCACCACCCAAATTGCTTGTTTCTGACCCAGACTACTGTAACAGCCTCTATAAACCCTATCTCTCCACCACACAGAACCATATTGATATTTATTATCATTATCTGTCACAGAGAGTTTTATCCCTATGTTAATATCTCCAACAGCTTTGAAACAGAATGTGAGCTGCCTCCTGAGGCACCCAACAGGTTGCAGGACCCAGAACCTCCTCTCCTCATACTCTCTCCTGTACTCTCTCAGGTCTCCCAATGTGCCAAGTCCAATCGAGGGAATGGAAGAATGGGCCAGCAGCTAACAGCACTTGTTGATCTTGCAGAAGACTAGGGAACAGTACCCAGCACCTGCATGGCAGCTAACAAGCACCTATAGCTCCTATTCCAGGTGACTTGGTGCCCTCCTCTGGCCTCTGCAGGTATTGCACTTATGCACACACATGCACATAACATACATGTCTCCCAAATGTGATCTATCGTTGGCATAAACAGAATCATTCTCTTAGTTTCTTTCTCCCCACTTCTAATTCTTCCAAACTAGATTTAGAAACTAACTTCTTAGACTAAGACCTTTACTCCCCAAGTTCCTGATAATACCCACACAACCCCTTTGTCTGAGTTCCATATCTTTCTGCTTTCTTCGTGTCTTCTTCAGACCACAAAAAGCAGTGCATGCGTACTGTTCCTTTTCAGCCTGCTTCCAAAGGTGAGCTCCATAGTCAGGACCATGACTCAGACTCGCTGGCTTAGGCTACCTTCACGGCTTCGCACACAGCAGACACTCACTGTCTGCCTGTCAAAGTGTAAATCACTAAGAGAGGATAGCGAGACTCGCTTTCAGGCTCAGACAAGGACACGGTTGAGCCTAAAGCCTGAAAGCCCTTGCAAGTTGCTCTCCCAGTCACTCCATTCTCCACCCTTCAGCTTGGCTGAAGTCATCACCCTTTAAAGTTTCTCTCCAACTGATACTGACTCTCACCCCCAGCTTCCTTCTGCACAACCAAAACTAAGTCTTTGGTCTCTTTCAGAGGGTCAAAGATTCGGGATGGCCATTGTAGCCCTGTGGGAGCTTCAGTGTTCTTGAGTAAGACCATGCTAAGAGTCTTCTTTTGAGTGCACCGTGTTTTTTTTCCAGTACACTTTAGCAATTATGAGGAAAATGTGGACATACAGTCATCCACTGGGTTCCTAATAAATAAGTGACTTCATTTCAGAAATGGATGGGGACCATTGCTGTCACCTTCCTGCTACTTGTCCTGCTACTGTCCAGACTCCTGTCCCATGCCTCTCTCTTCACCCACACCTCCATTACCAATTTTGCCTGTGTTTCTTCTTTGACCCACATTTCAATGTACCTGATTACTAATTTAGTGTCTTTTAGTTCCAACACTCTAAAACAGGAGAATTTGCATTCCTGTAATAATAGAAACATCTGCTGTGGAGTTATTAAATCCCTAGGAGGTTCCTGGGAGACAGGAGCATCATGTGAGGCAGCTAAGTCTTGTTGGGTTCTTAGATGGGGACTCGTCACCTTGATTAGAAGCTCAGAAAGTTCATCTCCATTATCCTTCCATCTCTGGGAAGGAAAGACAAGCTGGAGATGTTAGTTACAACTGTTTGTACCTACAGTATAAACATTCCCTGAAAATCTTTAGGCTACAGGGTTTGGACAGCTTCCAAGTCAGAGAATCTGTATTTGTGCTAGGATAGAGGTATATTCCATTGCAGTGGAAACAGAATTCTTTCCTTTGGGATCCTTCCAGGTAATTATCTATGGATTTCCATCTGGCTGTTCGGCTATAGTCTTTATTAGATCTATTATTCACATAAATGTTCTGTGAGAAATTCTGGCAAATTATGCTAACTCAAGAAAGGGCCATGGAAAGACAAGGCTAGCTTATCGGAAGTATATATCAAATTGTGTTCAATGACTTGTGGTTAGTACCCAAAAGGGTGATGAACTTGTGGTACCTTTAACCCATGGAATCTGATGTGCGCTCCAGGTAAATGATAACAAATGTAATTAAACCTAAGTGAGTCAGCTGGTAAGCATGATGGGTAATATTAATTGTCAACAAAGACTCTAAAATGGCCTTGAAAACAGGATTCTGTGCATGACTGTAAGGATTAACTTGATTATATTAATGTTGCCTGAAATGGGGAGAGAAGCCCACTGTGGGTGGTGCTTTTCCCTGACAAAGGTCCTGGACTATACAGAAAGGGAAACTGAAGGCAGGCAGACATTCCTTGCTGGTACTTTGGGGTAACTACAGTGTGACCAATTGCTTTAGACATCCATTGCTGGTTCTTGAGGGCAGCTACAATGTAACCAATTCCTTCAAGCTCTGCTCCTGCTGCTATGATGTTCTATCTATGAAACCTGGGTCTCTGAAACAAAATCAAACCTCTATCCCCTAATTGGTTTTTGTCAAAGAGATAGACAGTATCTGTTGTAGATGGTTGGTATGTGTTGTACACATGTGCAGTATTAGAGCTGTGGTCCCAAGTAGCATGTGAAGAGGCAAACAGAATAAATATCCCTTAGAAACCAGAGATGAGTACTGAACTGTGGTAAAGCACACATTACTAATTTAAACCTAGCTAGGGTACAGGAAGAGCAGAACATTTGAAATAGAGCTATTATCTGAAGAAAATAAAATCTACATGGAGAGCTGAATACAAAATAGCCCATTAGCCAGGTGCTTTAGTGTGCCTTATGTTGCTACAACAAAATACTCAAGGTTTAGCATTTCATAAATGGATAAGGTTTACCTAGCCTATACTTTCACAATGAGAAAGCCTGTGAGTCAGATAGCCCATCTGTTTGCTAGTGGTGAGGTCCCATCAGAGCAGAGAAGCAGAAAAGGAACCACTGTGATCAAAGGGGGCAAGGATGAGTAGTCACGCCACTCTACCAACACACCCTGAGCTGTTAACGTGGCCACGTTAAAGCTAGAACTCCCTCAGGGTTTTCCGTGGTTCTGCATGAATGAGAAGTTCTCCTGCTTCATTTCCATCCAGTAAGCTCAGTCTCTTAACACATCTGATACTGTAACACCCCGTTCCAGGGCCAGTGTGGGAGATCAAGCTTGGTCTGGTACAGTTTCATGTGAACTATTCCCTCATAAGCTCATGTATTTAAACACTTGGCTCCCACTTGACAGTGCTGCTGTTTTGGGGTGACCTGTGAAACCTTTAAGGAGTGGAACCTAACTGGAGTTAGGTTCCCCATCTCTGTCCAGTGGGTCTTGAGAACTATAATCTGCCTGGTATAAGCTCGCTCTTTCCTGCCAGTTACTAACATGGAGCAAGCAGCCAAGACAAAAGCTTCCTTCTGCCCCACCTCCTCAGCCACTTCTGGGAGCTCTGCTCCTTCTTTACTTCTGCAGGGGACTTTGTTCAAGTGCTGATAAATGTGAAAGAGTAAGCAAATAATTTCAACAAGAAAGAATGAGACAAAAAAGACGTTCCTGAAATGGTCATATAAAAAAACAAACGTGATAGACACATTACATTACCTACTATGAAAACAGTCCAGGTCTACCTTGAAAGAGATGTCAGAGGTCAGCCTTAGGGTCAACATGAGAAGCCTGAGCTTCATGGTGAGGAAGAGAAAGGACCTCAAGATTGTAATCAGGCTCCTTGCTTCTGACCCGCTGCCAACCATCAGCTCCGTCCTATTCCCTTTCTCTCCCCTCTTACCTTCCTCACTCCCTTCATTCCTTTCTTCCTTATCTTCTTTCTTTGTTGGTTTTTGATGTCTGTGCTTCTCTATGTAGCCCACGTTACTTTAGAACTCACTATATAACCCAGGATAGTCTCAAACTCACTGATCTGATCTTTGCACTAGTATTGTAAGCGTGCACGGCCACAGGCTGCCCTGCCTCCTGCTGTTTTCAGTACTTCCATTTCTTCTCAAATACAATTAGGACAAATTACTTTTCCTTATTAGGATGTCATGGCATAAAGGTGGATAATGCATATAAGCACCAGACGAACAAACACATAGAAAATCTGCCATGCATCAATTCAGAGCTGGTCAGCAGCATGTTTCCTGGTGTGTGTGTGTGTGTGTGTGTGTGTGTGTGTGTATACACTAAGTTAAATATATTTTTTTTATATTACAAATTCTAGAAAGGCTAGAGAGCCGACATGGCACTGTTGTTTTACAGAAGCCCTGGATTTGGTTCCCAGCACCACACACTGGTTTATAGCCACGAGTAATTCTAGTTCCAAAGATCTAGTGCCCTCTCCTGATCTCTGTGGGCATGACACACATGAGACACACATACATTCATGCAGGTAAACATGTCTACATACAAACTAAAAATAAACATAGAAGCCAGGTGTCATGGTGCACACTTGCAATCTCAGCAATCAGGAGGGCCCAACAGGTTCAAAGTGAGCCAGGTAAGACACTATTTCAAGTAAGCGTGAAAGCAAGCAAACAAACAAGAGAGAAAGAGATACATACATACATACATACATACATACATACATACATACATACACATATACATTGTATTTTTAAACATGTTGAATAGAGTCACAAAAGACCTGACAGTTATGAAGTTTATGGGATAATATGCAATCTCCATGATTCTATATACACTCATGTCCTATTTCTTCTCAATTATCTGCATCCCAGTCTACATTAAACGAGGATCCATTAAAAAAAAAAAAAAAAAAAAAAAAAAAAACAGCTTCTGGCTGACTGGGAAGTTCTGCCTCTCTGAAATCACCCCCTCACCCATTTGGTATCCCTAAATGTAAACCTGAATTTTTTTTTAAGGTTTGAGACAGGGACCATTGGAGAGATAAATCTTGGAGTGCAACCAAGAGACAGAAACTCTGAGGCAGCAAGTTGTAGAAAGGAGAGATGCAAGGGACATAAGGCTCTGAGGGCCCCAACTGAGGGTATGACAAATAAATGCTAAACATGTATACATATATATGTATATATATACATATATATAATTATTATAAACTATTTAAATGGCAAGTACTGTTTTTATAGAAGTGTCTGCATACTGCATATTTGGGTATTCACTGTGACTCTCAAAGCCCAGTCCCATAATTTAGGATCCTGTGGATGTCCAGTTTAATATGATTTTTATTCTATCCTGGTTGCACAATGTTCAAGTACCAAATGGCCAGTGAGAAAGGACTGGAGATTGCACATTATCCCTTAAACTTCAGAACTGTCAGGTCTTTTGTGACTTTACTCGACATGTTTAAAAATGCAAAAGCCTTTTTTTTGGGGGGGGGGGCATCCAAGACAGGGGAAAGTCTAAAACCTTCAGAAATATGCCTTAAATTCTCTTCCAGAGAGCACATTTCCATAATTCCATTGTGCATTAACTTTAGACCCATAACCCTGGAAATGTGCCAGGAAGGGAAAAACAGAACAAGCACAGGAGACAGCCCCACCCTGACACTGGCTACCTCCGCAGCAACTCCGAATCTGATCAGAATTAATGTCAAAGCTGGAGCACACGGAGCAGTGGCTGCTGCCTTCCTTGAGTTGTTCCAGGCTGTTGTGCACCTCTAGCCTTCTCTCACGACACATCCGATGGGGACCCAGACACACGGAAAATCATGTATGACAAATGACCATGAGAAAAGCCGCAGCCACCACTAACAAACCCACTAGAAAATTCAGAGCCTGTTCATTTACAGACTCTGGTTTCTGGTTAAAATCCTGAGTACCAAATGCTTTGAAAAGCCCTTAGCATAATTACCCATGTGCATTAGACTTCATTGGCCTTCAAAGTCTCATTTCTGAGAAATTTGAAAGAATGTCTCCTTGTCCCTTCACTAGACCTAATAATGGGCATCTCCTGAGGGCTGAGGTAAGTTACACATTACAGAACTTATTCAGACATGTTGATTAAAGCTGAAAAATAAATAAACTCAATTTCAGTCTTGGGAAAAATTTTTCAATACAAATTTGACTTTGATTTTCAGATATTTGTCAAGCATATCCATGCTTTCCAATACAATGTGGATTTCTGGGTATCTTTTAAGTAGCACCCTTTGGGTTTTCTGATTGGAATCAAAGCTCATTTTTTGAGTTATGTGCTAATTACCCTCTTGTGAAATTGGCTATTAATACACACTAACTTTTGTCAGAACAGCTGCATGGGGCAAAGTGGCCAATGCATGCGGAAACAAAGCTTCCAGTATCTTGTTAATGAGCCAAGGTGTTCAAGTGCTTTAACTGAGAGACAGCTAAGATTAAGCTTTTAAATGAAGTCCTCTGAGTAGGAATAAAATCCCAAACCAATACTGAGAAAGCTCTAGTTAAAATTAGGGAAATGTCCTTCACAAGCCTTCACAAACCTGAAACACAAACACACACAGAGAGAGACACACACAGACATATACACACAGACACACAGACACACAGACACACACAGACACACACACCATCTGTAAGTTATGATGAGCAAATCCTAAGACTTTGAGTACCTTTTAAACTTGCCATAAATCAGAGAAAAATTGAAGTATGAACTACCCTTTATTTTCCATTAATGTTAGAATTATTTGTTCTTCATCTGTTTTAGACATGCTACGAGCGAGCAATCTCCTCTCTCAGCTTTGGCTCCCTCTTCAGTTCATCAAGAAGTGAACCAGGAACAGATAAAGGGCCTAATTTCTTAAACAACTGGGCCTCCTTTGATGAACAATTACTGGCATTTTGCAGTTTTTGTTGTAATAAGGCTATTCACTGAGACCTCGTTTTTATATTAAATAACAAAAAAGGAAACAATATCTCTCTCTCTCTCTCTCTCTCTCTCTCTCTCTCTCTCTCTCTCTCTCTCTCTCTCTCTGAAAGATCAAATCCAGAGTCTTGTGCTTTTTACACAAGTGCTCTACTACAGAGCCAGGCTAAAAGTCTCTAGGCTATCTATTCAATGGGTAGATATCAGATGGGAATTTGGGCATACAATGTGCTGTCTGTGCTCTAAGTCGTATATTGGACAATCCCAAAGCCCCACATAGCAGAGGCTTCTTCCCAGGAAGGAATCCTGAGGAGGGTAGTACCTTAACAGGAGACTAGTGGGAAGCCCCAAGATCATTGAGAGCATGTCTTAAAGGGTTTTGTAGGAAGATGGCCATGGTGACACACACCTTTACTCCCAACATGTAGGAGGCAGAGGGCAGCCTAGTACACATAGTGAGTTCTATGCCAGTCACAGCTACTTAGTGAAACTGTCTCAAAAACAGAAGGCAACAGGAACTAAGGAATGGCCTGGGACAGTAGCCTTCTGGTTTCTATCTGAACCCAGAACTGATCCTGTGCCACAGTGCTACAAACAAAATGCCACCAGGAGAGAGCTGGTCTCGGAGGAGTGCTGACATGTCAGCAAGTATGGGTAAGACTACCACTTCTCTTCCCGTTCCTGGCCCAAGAGAGACCCCACCCCAGAGCCATCAAAGGGAGACATAACAACAGAAACTGAGGAAATTCAAAAAATCACCAGATCCTACTACAAAACCCTACACTCAACACAACAGGAAATCTGGATGAAATGGGCAATTTTCTAGACAGATACCAATTACCAAAGTTAAATCAGAATCAGATAAACCATCTAAACAGTTCCATAACTCCTAAGGAAATAGAAGCAGTTATTTAAAGGCTCCTAACCAAAAAACAAACAACCAAAAAAAAATATCCCAGGACCAGATAGGTTTAGTGCAGAATTCTATAAGACCTTCAATGAAGACCTACTACCAATACTCTTCAAACTATTCCACAAAATAGAAACAGAAGGAATACTCCCCAATTCATTCTATGAAGCCACAGTTACTCTGTTACCAAAACCTCCCACAGACCCAACAAAGAAAGAGAACTTCAGACCAATTTCCCTTATGAATATCTATGCAAAAATACTCAATAAAATTCTCAAAAAGAGAATCCAAGAACACATCAAAACGATCATTCACAACGACCAAGTAGGCTTCCTCCCAGGGATGCAGAGATGGTTCAATATATGGAAATCCATCAATGTAATCCACTACATAAACAAACTCAAAGAAAAAAAAAACACATGATCATTTCATTAGATGCTGAAAAAGCATTTGACAAAATTCAATATCACTTCATATTAAAAGTCTTGGAAAGATCAGGAATTCAAGGCCCATTCCTAAACATAGTAAAAACAATATATAGAAAACCAGTAGCCAACATCAAACTAAATGGAGAGAAACTTGAAGACTTCCACTAAAATCAGGAACTAGACAAGGCTGCCCTTTCTTTCTCCCTATCTATTCAATATAGTAATTGAAGTTCTAGCTAGAGTAATTAGACAACAAAAGGAGAGCAAAGGAATACAAATTGGAAAGAAAGAAGTCAAAATATCACTATTTGCAGATGATATGATAGTATACTTAAGTGACCCCAAAAATTCCACCAGAGAACTCCTACAGCTGATAAACAACTTCAGCAAAGTGACTGGATATAAAATTAACTCAAACAAATCAGCAGCCTTCCTATAATAAAGAATAAACAGGCTGAGAAAGAAATTAGGGAAATGACACCCTTCACAATAGCCACAAACAATATAAAGTATATTGGTGTGACTCTAACCAAACAAGTGAAAGATCTGTATGACAAGAATTTCAAGTCTCTGAAGAAAGAAATCGAAAAATACTTCAGAAGATGGAAAGATCTCCCATGCTCATGGATTGGCAGGGTTAATATAGTAAAAATGGCCATTTTACCAAAAGTAATCTGTAGATTCAATGAAATTCCCATCAAAATTCAAACTCAAATCTTCATAGAGTTAGAAAAAGCAAGTCTCAAATACATTGGGAATAACAAAAAAAACTAGGATAATGAAAACTATTCTCAACAATAAAAGAACTTCTGGGGGAATCACCATCCCTGACCTCAAGCTATATTACAAAGCAATAATGATAAAAAATGCAGGTATTAGTACAGTGACAGGCAGGTAGATCAATGGAATGGAATTGAAGACCCAGAAATAAACCCATACACCTAGGGTCATGTCACTTAATCTTTGACAAAGAAGCTAAAATTATCCAGTGGAAAAAAGACAGGATTTTCAACAAATGGTGCTGATTCAACTGACAATCAACATATAGAAGACTGCAAATTGATTCAATTTTTATCTCCCTATACAAAGCTCAAGTCCAAGTGGATCAAGAACCTCCACATAAAGCCAGATACACTCAAACTAATAGAAGAGAAAGTGGAGAAAAGTCTTGAACACATGGGCATAGGGGAAAAGTTCCTGAACAAAGGACCAATGGGTTATGCTCTAAGATCAAGAATTGACAAATGGGACCGCATAAAATTACAAAGCTTCTGTAATGCAATGGACACTGTCAATAGGACAAAACGGCAACCAACAGATTGGAAAAAGATTTTTACCAATCCTACATACAATAGAGGGTTAATTAATATCCAATATATACAAAGAACTCAAGAAGTTAAACTCCAGAAAACCAAGTAGCTCTATTAAAAAATGTGTAACAGAGCTAAACAGAGAATTCTCAACTGAGGAAACTCGAATGGCTGAGAAGCACCTAAAGAAATGTTCAACATCCTTACTCATCAGGGAAATGCAAATCAAAACAACCCTGAGATTTCACCTCACACCAGTCAGATGGCTAAGGTCAAAAACTCAGGTTACAGCAGATGCTGGCAAGGATGTGGAGAAACAGGAACACTCCTCCACTGTTGGTGGAATTGCGAGCTGGCACAACCACTCTGGAAATCAGTCTAGTGGTTCTTCAGAAAATTGGACATAGTACTACTTAAGGACCCAGCTATACCACTCCTGGTCATATACCAAGAAGATACTCCAACACATAATAAGAACACATGCTCCACTATGTTCATAGCAGCCATATTTATAATAGCCAGAAGCTGGAAACAACCCAGATGTCCTTCTGGGACAGAGGAACAGATACAGAAACTGTGGCACATTTACACAATGGATTACTACTCAGCTGTTAAAAACAATGACTTCATGAAATTCGCAGGCAAATGGATGGAACTTGAGAATATCATCCTGGGTGAGGTAACCCAATCACAAAAGAACACACACGGTATGTACTCACTGATAAGTGGGTATTAGCCCAAAACTTCGAAATGCCCAAGATTCAATTCACAGACCATATGAAGCCTAAGAAGAAGGAAGACCAAAATGTGAATGCTTCAGTGCTTCTTAGAAGGGTGAACAAAATACTCACAGGAGGAAATATGGAGACAAAGTGTGGAGCAGAGAATGAAGGAAAGGTCATCGAGAGACTGCCCCGCCTGGGGATCCATCCCATATACAGCCAGCAAACCCAGACATTATTGTGGATGACAGGAAGTGCTTGCTTGATGGAAGCCTGACATGGAGGCTGTCTCCTGAGAGGCTCTGCCAGAGCCTGGTTGGCTACAGAGGCAGAAGCTCTCATCCAACCATTGGACTGTGCTCTTGGGTCCTGATGGAGGAGTTGGAGAAGGAACTGAAGGAACTGATGGAGTTTGCAACCCCATGGAAGGAGCAACAGTATCAACTGACCAGACCCTCCTACCCAGAGTCCCTGGGGACTGGACCACCAACCAAAGAGTACACATGGAGTAACCCATGACACTAGCCACATATGTGGCAGAAGATGGCCTTTTTGGACATCAGTGGGAGGAGTGGCCCTTGAGCCTGAGGGTGTTCAATGCCCCCACCCCCCACCCCATGTAGAGGAATGCCAAGGCAGCAAGGTGGGAGTGGGTGGGTGGGGAAGCACCCTCATAGAGGCAGGGGGAGGGGGAATAGAATAGGAGGGTTGTGAAGGGGAGACCCTGGAAAGTAGAAAACATTTGAAATGTAAATAGAGAAAATATCCAATCAAAAGTTATTTTCAATAAAAGATAAAGATAAATAAAAACAAAAAATCAACCAAGCAAACAAACAAACAAAACAGAAGGCAGTGTGGGATTCTGCCGTCTTCTTGTCTCTGAGCCTTGAGGTGAGCAGACTTGTCCCATACCTGCCTTCCACCTTAGAGTTCTGTCTCTCACAGCCTCAAAGTCATGGGACAATCAATCATTACAAACATTAACATTACAAGCCAAAACAAGTCCTTGCTGGCTATAGTTCAATTGTTACATATTTGTTATGGTGACAGAGAGGCAACTAACATAGTCTCTCTCATTCCAACTCTGGGCCATGAAGTTATGGGTCTTCATATCTTGACAGTGCCTTGAAAGGAACCCTGGTCCTAGTGAGGTCCAAATAAATAACTGGTTAAATAAATAAATATGCTTTGAAAGATGATGGGTCCTTCACATACCACTGACTTTAAAAACATAACCCCAGGCCCTCTTTGGAGGCCAAAAACCATGACATGTAACCTTTGAAGATGAGAGAGATAGATATTCTGTACTTGGAAAGTACTTGGCATATAATAAGACTTAATTATTAGGTCTTGATAATATTACTTAGCATTGTTATTATTAATTATAATAAGAAATGCCCTTTTATTTAAAAAAAAGAAAAAGGAAACTGTTTTCAACTTTGAGGTCCTTCAGCTTTCAATGGAACTGTCAACTTCAGAAGAAGAGGGAGATTTGAGCCGTTCAATCTTCCCTGTCAATTTTATTAGAGTCTGTTAGGAGGTGTTCTCATTTTGTCTGTGTCTCTGCATCTCTGTGGTTGTTCTCTGTCTCCCTCTCTCCCTCCCTCTCACTCTCTCTCCCCTCACTCCTGACAACAGAGAGAATATGATGAGGCTACTGCCATCCCTCCCCCGCAGTGATGGACCACACCCTCACACTCTGGTATGAAACCTTCCTCCTGTAAGCTGCTTTTGCCATGTATTTTACAATAGCAACAAGAAAAGTAACTTTAGAATTCAGCCCAGGATACTTTATACTGTTTGTGGCTATTGTAAAGGGGGTCATTTCCCTAATTTCTTTCTCAGCCTGCTTATCCTTTGAGTATAGGAAGGCCACTGATTTGCTTGAGTTGATTTTGTAACCTGCCACTTTGCTGAAGTTGTTTATCAGCTGTAGGAGCTCTCTAGTGGAGTTCTTTGGGTCACTTAGGTAGACGATCATGTCGTCTGCAAATAATGATAGTTTGACTTCCTCCTTTCCAATTTGTATCCCTTTGACCTCCTTATGTTGTCGAATTGCCCGAGCTAGTACCTCAAGTACAATATTGAAAAGATAAGGAGAAAGGGGGCAGCCTTGTCTGGTCCCTGATTTCAGTGGGATTGCTTCAAGTATAAAGTATCTTGGGGTGACTCTTACCAAACATGCGAAAGATCTGTATGGCAAGAACTTCAAGACTCTGAAGAAGGAAATGGAAGAAGACCTCAAAAAATGGGAAAACCTCCCATGCTCATGGATCGGTAGAATCAATATAGTTAAAATGGCCATTTTGCCTAAAGCACTATACAGATTCAATGCAATACCCATCAAAATCCCAACTCAATTCTTCACAGAGTTAGAAAGAGCAATTATCAAATTCATCTGGAACAACAAAAAACCCAGGATAGCTAAAACTATTCTCAGCAACAAAAGAAAATCTGGGGGAATCAGTATCCCTGACCTCAAGCAATACTACAGAGCAATAGGGTTAAAAACTGCATGGTATTGGTACAGTGACAGGCAGGAGGATCAATGGAACAGGATTGAAGATCCAGAAATGAACCCACACACCTATGGCCACTTGATCCTCGACAAAGAGGCTGAAAACATCCAATGGAAAAAAGATAGCCTTTTCAACAAATGGTGCTGGTTCAACTGGAGGTCAGCATGCAGAAGAATGCGAATTGATCCATCCTTGTCTCCTTGTACTAAGCTCAAATCCAAATGGATCAAGGACCTCCACATAAAGCCAGACACTCTGAAGCTAATAGAAAAGAAACTGGGGAAGACCCTTGAGGACATCGGTACAGGGAGAAAGTTTCTGAACAGAACACCAATAGCGTATGCTCTAAGAGCAAGAATTGACAAATGGGACCTCATAAGGTTACAGAGTTTCTGTAAGGCAAAGGACACCATCAAGAGGACAGATCGGCAACCAACAAATTGGGAAAAGATCTTCACCAATCCTACATCAGATAGAGGGCTAATATCCAATATATATAAAGAACTCAAGAAGTTAGACTCCAGAAAACCGAACAACCCTATTAAAAAATGGGGTACAGAGTTAAACAAAGAATTCTCACCTGAAGAACTTCGGATGGCGGAGAAGCATCTTAAAAAATGCTCCACTTCATTAGTCATTAGGGAAATGCAAATCAAAACAACCCTAAGATTTCATCTTACACCAGTCAGAATGGCTAAGATTAAAAATTCAGGAGACAGCAGGTGTTGGAGAGGGTGCGGAGAAAGAGGAACACTCCTCCACTGCTGGTGGGGTTGCAAATTGGTACAACCACTCTGGAAAGCAGTCTGGCGGTTCCTCCGAAAACTGGGCACCTCACTTCCAGAAGATCCTGCTATACCACTCCTGGGCATATACCCAGAGGATTCCCCACCATGTAATAAGGATACATGCTCTACTATGTTCATAGCAGCCCTATTTATAATTGCCAGATGCTGGAAAGAACCCAGGTATCCCTCAACAGAAGAGTGGATACAAAAAATGTGGTATATCTACACAATGGAGTACTATTCAGCCATTAGAAACAATGAATTCATGAAATTCTTAGGCAAATGGATGGAGCTAGAGAACATCATACTAAGTGAGGTAACCCAGACTCAAAAGGTGAATCATGGTATGCACTCACTAATAAGTGGTTATTAACCTAGAAAACTGGAATACCCAAAACATAATCCACACATCAAATGAGATACAAGAAGAAAGCAGGAGTGGTCCCTGGTTCTGGAAAGACTCAGTGAAACAGTATTTGGCAAAACCAGAACGGGGAACTGGGAAGGGGTGGGAGGGAGGACAGGGGAAGAGAAGGGGGCTTACGGGACTTTCGGGGAGTGGGGGGGGGCTAGAAAAGGGGAAATCATTTGAAATGTAAATAAATTATATCAAATAAAAAAAAAGACAAAAAAAAAAAAAAAAAGAATTCAGCCCAGTATGTGTCACCTAAACAGCTGTTTGTCTAAGGGCACCGAGCCAGGTTGGGCCACCATGAACAAAGCTGTTCCAATTTGAATAAAGCCAACAGAGAGCAAAACCGATATTAACGTGATCAATGGATGGACTGGCATGAGGGAAGGGAGAAGGAAAAGAAGAAGGGACAGGGAAAGAGAGAGCAGCAGATAGAGAGGGACGATTGTGGTGGTATCATTTGAGCCCCTGAATCTATCAACTGCCCAGATTTAACAAAGGTCAACATCTTTCCTAAATGCTCCTTTTAATTTTTTTTCTACAGCCAGTATCAATTAGCTTGTGTCACTTACAATTAATAAAAATCCTTGACAAATAAGATCAATTATTTTTCTGCAAAATGAAGGCATTGGACAAAATATCTCCTTTGATATGCCACAGTCTTGTGCTACTGTGACAATGGCCTCAGACCCAATGACCCAAAAAGTTCTGTGCTGGTGGCCAAGAATGGGATGGATGTCAAAGTGGCAGGTCTTCTGGTGGTGTCTTCTCAGTGTGCTCTTTCAAAGTCCACTTCCAAGGTCAAAAGAGGAAAACCTGCTATCAGAAATGTAAATTTCAGGCTAGTGTGAAAACCCAGTTAAATGTTCACTTTGCAAGACAAAGGCTCAATTTCAGTAAAAGAAGCTGAACTGAAACAAGAGCTACTTGTTTCAGCCCTAGGGAATCAGAGACAGGTGGATCCCTGGGGTTCACAGGCTGGCCAACTTTAGCCTGCTTCTTGCCTTTAGACCCTGAAGGATACTAACTGCCTGAAAATACAAGGTGTGGGGCTGGAGAGATGAGTCAGGAAGTTAGCAAGAGCCCAGAAAGCCCAAGTCGCTGAATTTAACAGTACGCTGCTTTCTCTGTCTTCTGCTCAAGTTTTCTTCCTTCTCTGTTAAACTAAGATAAAGTTCGAGGGCATCAAGAAAAGTAAGATGATCTTAGAGTTTCTCTTTCAATTAGAGCCTCTATCAGGAATTCCAGCCACATTTAATGTGGTAATGTTCCTTGACTCCAAAGTAGTAGACACAGCAGGGGGAGAGACTGAGTTAATGACTCCTAAGAGGGGCTTGCTTGCTTCTTCAGACCTCAGTTCCAACCCTCCTAGGATCTGTCTACCAGCTCTGCCTGGCCCCACTCTGGTCTTCTGTCTCTCTGTGTCTTGTATATTCAAATTCACTAGTGTTATAATGAAAACGGGTCTTTGAATTTTATCCACATCCTAAGACATCCTCCACCCCAGACACACTTTCAAAGATCTCCCTACTTCCAATGACCTCTGTCCCCCAAGGTCCCATAGAGAGATAGACTTGGAAACATGATTGACATGTACTGTAAAATTTGAAAATGTCAACAGTAATTGTCCTGATTTAGCAATAGTCTTTTCTTTAATCAATTTTCCCAATAAGGTACCCTAGCCAATACACAGCATGAAGAAAAATTTTAAATATGAATTGTAATCAATTGGGAAGAATAAAAAAGGAGGCTCTCTTTCAGTCTTACTGAAAATCTGTTGCCCTGGAGAGCTGACTGATGGAAGCTTCTTTGAAGGACCAGAAGAAACTAAGCCAACCCATTCTAAGCTAGTTGGTCTTCCATCTTCATTTAACCCTATGAACAAATGGGGCTCTGTTTCCTTTCTCCTGGGTCTTTGTCTTTTCCCAATTACTTTAGCATATAATTTACACATCCAACATGCACTAGATAAAAAATACATGTTTTTGAATATTGGTGTCATCTTGGAACTTAGTAATTTCTGGGGGAAAAAAGTACAAAATTTTAGTTCTCAGACACCTTCTAAGATTCCATAAAGAACTTTCACAACCAGAAATTAAAGTTTGTCACCAGGGAGCCTCTCAGCAGCCACAGGCACCACCTTCCTGTAAAGCGATCAGAGTTCAATCGGGATGAATGATTGGATTCTTCTAAGGCAATGTGAACCTGCCATTTATTTTAAGTTGGTAAGAAACTGTGTAGTACTTTTAAATCTAATCACCTTGGGGACAAGCAAGGTGACTAAGATTAAAGACGCTGATGTAAAGGTAAGAGTGAAAGGGCCAGCAAGGGCCTGGGACCCAAAGGATAGAAGACACCAACTCCCTCAAGTTGTCCTCTGACTTCTACTCATGAGATGTGGCATGTATACATGTGTATGGGCACACACACAGACACACACACACAGACACACACACACACAGACACACACACACACACCTATGTCATTTTTGCTTGCAGACAGCAGTGGAGGAAGAGCAGGGTTCTTGGAGTTCCAAAGACCTGCATGGGGCTCAACTCTGTACAGACAAACTGGGTGTTCTCAGCGGTGGTTTTGGTGTTAATATGCAGATATCTAAAACCAGTCTGTTAGGATTAACTATGAGAATGTGGGCACAGGGCTTGGTGTATTAGTTGCTCATCAAGAGACATCTTTCAAAAACAAAAAGGAAAAAAGTCATACTTCTGTAGTGTTTTTAGTAAGACATATCTTGCATAGTTGCCTGTATTTGAACTCTTAATCTCCAGTGTGTGGATGTCCTAGCTTCTGCTGTCAGTTTGACACAGTCCAGTGTTATTTGAAGAAGTGACAATTGGGGGACCTCCCAGATCATGAAAACGTGATCTGTCAACTTCCTGTTACTGTGCTTTCCCTACCCTGACAGATGTCCCTCCGGAACCGTAGGTCAAAAGACGCCTAGTTCCCGCCTCATTTTCTTTTGCTTATGATGTTTATCACACAGAGAGAAAAGCAACGGATACAACTTACATCGTAGATTTGTTTTTGTTTTTGTTTTTTTATTTATTCGATATATTTTTATTTACATTTCAAATGATTTCCCCTTTTCTGGCTCCCCACTCCCCAAAAGTCCCAGAAGCCCTCTTCCCTACCCCTATTCCCCCATCCAACCCTTCCCACTCCCTTGTTCTGGTATTCCCCTATACTGCTGCACTGAGTCTTTCCAGGACCAGGGGCCACTCCTCCGTTTCTCTTGGACATCATTTAATATGTGGATTATGTCTTGGGTATTCCAAGTTTCTAGGCTAATATCCAATTATCAGTGAGTGTATACCATGATTAATCTTTTGAGACTCGGTTGCCTCACTTAGTATGATGTTCTCTAGCTCCATCCATTTGTCTAAGAATTTCATGAATTCATTGTTTCTAATGGCTGAATAGTACTCAATTGTGTAAATATACCAAATTTTTTTTGTATCCATTCCTCCGTTGAGGGGCACCTGGGTTCTTTCCAGCTTGTGGTTATTACAAATAGGGCTGCTATGAGCATAGTGGAGCATGTGTCCTTATTGCATGCCGGGGAATCCTCTGGGTATATGCCCAGGAGTGGTTTAGCAGGGTCCTCTGGAAGTGTCATGCCCAGATTTCTGTGGAACCGCCAGACTGATTTCCAAAGTGGTTGTACCATCTTGCAATCCCACCAGCAGTGGAGGAGTGTTCCTCTTTCTCCACATCCTTGCCAATACCTGCTGCTGTCTTGTAATCACTAAATCTGGTCAGCAGAAGCCTTGTGTGTCACAGCTTTAGGTTACCTTCCTGATCTTGAATGTTTACTATACTCTTCCATTCTAACATGTTTTAAACAAAGAGATGTCCATATTCAGGAATCAAGTCTAATTCATTGGCACACCCAAATCGAGAGAAGTGTCTGGTGTTGAGATGGAGAAAGCAGCAGCCCAGCATGTGTGAGCTGCTGAGCTGGAGAGTCAGGCTGAGAAGCCAGGAATCTCTCAGTCCTGCCATACTGCTCCCTCCTCTGTCTCTCACAAACACAAAGGAAATTTCTCTACAGCTTCTATTATCTAACAAAACTCCTTTTTCAAAATTATTTTTTAACCCCCATGTTGGATTTTTTTGTCTCTGAGACCAGATAGCTGACAAACATAAACTCAAGTGAGGAAGGGTTTATTTAGGGTCACAAGTTAAAGGTTTCAGTACATCGTGGTGATGAAGGCATGGTGGACTTCATGTCATCCGGAACACATGACTGGAAGTCCTCACACCTCAACAGCAGACAGGAAAGGTAAAGGGTGGGAATAGAAGCTGGGCTGTATTATTATACTCAAAGCCCAATAATGACCTGTATCCACTAGCTCCCCCTCATGTCTAGATGGTACCACGCCCTCCCCAAATAGTACCATTAGCTAGGTACCAATTATTCAAACACATGAGCCTATGAGAAACATTTTACATTCCAACTGCAACAAGCCACAAGTTCTTCATTGTTGTATTTTTTTTAATTATTTCAACAAATATCAAGGAAAAATATCCAATGGGGAAGAGAAAAATGACACACCAAAGTTGTGGTCTGTATCTCCATGAGCTGCCCCCAGGAAATTATATGAGAGATTTGTCTACATACTCCAACATGCACCATTCACAGAACAATCCTTCAACCCATGCTGTCATAGCCTAGCACCATCTTCCTCCAGGAAATGTAACATGTAGTGTGACATGCTACTAAAACATTGTCCTTCATTGAGTCTGCCACTTAGGTAATTCTGAAAATGAGTAAGTGCAGGTGACTCTTATTGTTTTTGTGGCCAGTTCATTGCAGTGAAACTTCAGAGGGCAAAGGATAGGCATCCCATCTGTCCTGAATTTGGCACATGCAGCCACTCAACTGATGAATGTGTGACACATTGAACTAAGTAGCAATACATTCCAGTTCCAGTTACAATGACCATCCATGTGAGAGGCTTGGTAATGGCTGGACCATCAAGGAGAGATCTTTCAACCGTTCAACAGCGTACTCACTGGATGGCATAGTTGGTTGGCTAAAGAGAAGAAAGCCCAACAGTTCACAGATCACTGTGTGTTACCACAGACAACATGATGAAGACCAGAAAATGAACATCATGGATGACCTATTTGACATACCAAGTTGAAAGTCAAGTGGAACTCAGTGACACAGTAGAATTAGGCTTAAAGGAAAAGAGACCTAGGTGGCAGAGTTCACAGTGAGTAGGGGGTGTAGCTGATCACAATGCTCTAGGCAGGTAGAGACAAGGCAAAACTTTTCGGCAAGTGGTCTGGTTAAAATGTTGAACATCACCACCATTCCCTTAATGATAATAACAGTATACTTACTCTTTCAAAATTATTATGAAAAATCAGCCACAGCTCAAATTCTACCAATACTGTCAGAATAAAATTATATTCTGTCTGATAATTCATTATACACAAGAGACTGGGTTGTTTTGTTTGTTTGTTTGTTCTTGCTTGTTTTGCTCTGTTTTGGTTTGTTCTTAAAGAAATTTTAGGTTCTTCTCAAAGTCCACAGGTATCCTGACTTATTGATTGCTACCTTAAATTTTTAAATTGCTTAAAGATTCCCACATTTTTTTGTTAAAAATAATATTCCTCTTGAACTGACATG
Organism: Apodemus sylvaticus; assembly: GCF_947179515.1. Lineage (NCBI taxonomy): Eukaryota > Metazoa > Chordata > Mammalia > Rodentia > Muridae > Apodemus > Apodemus sylvaticus. The sequence continues at coordinate 156,658,283 of NC_067476.1, read as the reverse complement.
AACATTACACAGTTCAGAGGGTGATTCTCCCAAGATCCAGTGGGATGGAATTATGACTTAGTTTTTGCTTCCATGCTCTATCACAATTCTCTAACCCCTAAACTGTACTACTTGAAATAATAAAAGAAGATTTTATTTGAAAAAAACAAGTATATAAGGTTGACTGGGGTTTATAGGAGATAAGCTACCAGTCAAATGGTACCTGTCTCTGATCAACTATAAAAAATACAGTTTTAATGGTGCCTTAAAAATTCTAAAGAAAAAAAACCCAATAGTCCCACGTGGCTTACAGAGGTTTTATTTTAAATGTCATGAATAATTTATTGAGCTATTAAATGAAGTCATTCATAAGTTAGTGGTTGGGAATAAAGTTATTAAACAGCAGGGAACATGCTCATTCTATACTCACTGGGTAAAATTATAAGGAAAACATTTATTTATTCTGAAGTTTTTCAACAGAATACATTAAGACACAGAGAGAGAAACAGAGAGATAGAGACAGAGACAGAGAGGTAGAGAGAGAGACAGAGAGACAGAGACAGACAGAGACAGAGAGAAATGTGGGGATTGACCTAATTCCTCTGCCAGTGTCTATGAACCAACTGTGGGGGAAGGCCTTCCTCTGCTTGTCTTTTCTGCTCCCAGTCAATGAAGAAACACATTTCACAGATACTTAATAACATGTTTCCCCCACAAGGTTCTGAGTAATGAGATTGTCTGGGCAAAGAAAATAGAATATCATGCTCTATCGAGAATTAACCAAGTATCCCAAAACACTGCCAATCCCACAGCTTCTGAATCCCACAGGAAGCAGGAACTCAGCAGAAGCCAGGACATCTATAATCAATCACGCCTCCACCTACCAGCCAAGACGGTCTACACACAAAGGCTTCACTGGGAAAGCAACCACATGACCTCTGCTCTCGTATGACATTACTGACAGTAAGTCACTTCAGCACCTTCAACCTTAGGATGTCACTGGCCAAGATACCTCCTCAGGCTCTTCTTTCAACATAGCTCAGAAGAAGGAAGCTGCCTCACTCCCCTGAACATTGTACCTGGTCTCTTGAAGCTCCTACATCATCATTAAAGCTTTGGTTATGACAAGAAGAGTCTGGAAAATCTTAGATAAAAGTAATGTGTATATATACAGGTACGAATGCAAAACCACATTGTCACCAACAAACAACCAGATGTATATATTTATATGCGTATGTGTAAACATATAGCTTTCATAATATCTATCCATACATAAAAACATCCACCTCCAAATTACCCATGCACACTTTTACATGGATATGCACATAAATGCTTATCTAAATATACACGTATGCACAGGTATATGTGTGCATGTAAACATGCATTGACATGTAATAAGTATATATTTATACATGAATGTATATAAATATATATATCACTGAAGACATAAAAATATGTACACACACATAAATACATGCTGAGATATCAAAAAACAAGAATAGCTGTACACATGTGTTTTGTGTGTTAATATGTATAGAAACAATAAATGAATGGATACAAATAATACAAAGCTTCTGATAGTATGGTTAAAGCAAAAAGAAAAATATTTCTCTTTTTTAAGTATAAATCGACATACTTTTTTCTCAGATGGGTTTTACCTAATCTGGGGCAATGAGGGAACCAACATGGAAACCATATGCTGCATGGCACAAAGATACTTCAAAAGAAATTGGCCTAAGGATTGACTAGCTGGAAAGGCTGGCTCAGTGGTTAAGAGCTCTGCTTATTCTGCAGAGTACCTCGGTTCAGGTCACAGCATCAACAACGTGGCTCACAAACAGCTGTAACTCCAGTTCTGGGGGATCCCATCCTCTCTTCTGGCCTCTATGGGCACCAAGAAAGAACCCATTATAAATAGATAAATAAATAAATGAATGAATGAATGAATGAATGAATGAGCCTGGGATGAAGCAAGCAAAAAATTGTAATTAACACAAACTTTGCAACATGATGAGGGTATAATTAATATACCTATGTATCAAGGAGAAACACATATTAAGGTGTATTAGGAACTCAGATCTCTATCATTTCACCCAAATGTTAAAGAGTTCTGACTGAGGTGTACATCTCTCCCCCATCAACTCCAATTCCCCTTTCCCAAACAAATCTATCAGGGAAAATATCACAGAACATGCAATCCCCTCAGTATCTTGCAAGCATCTGAACTTGGTTCTGATTGTCTCATAATGAAACATAAACTATACCCTCTGAAACAGCATTTAGCATTAGAGTCTACAGGAGAACTTCTAACCAAAATCTCTACCATTTCTTATGATCAGATAATCAGAGCCAAGTGACATTCTGGAGCCAGAGGTGTGAGCTCTGTGCTGTAAGGGGGCTTGATAATCTCAGTGTGGAAATACTTTTGCAAAACCCACATCATTCAGAGTCATCTACACAGGCAAGCATTTTGGAAGGGGTGCTAGGCAAATATGGGTATTTGCAAACGCAATCCCTTCCTTTAGATCAGTGAAACACATCTCTTTCCTTCTGAAACGCAGATCTGATTGTACTTCAAAGTCTTTCCCCGGGAGACCTCTAACTTGAAAGAAAAATCATGCCGTTTGGGCGCGAGATAAAGAGATTTTTCAAATGAGATTTGAAAAGGGCCACAAGGCGAAAAGCACAGTTCTGAGGTGAGAAATAACTAGAGGGTAGTCACTCCTGGCTCTGCTCCTGATACCATCCGTAACTGCCAGTTTCAGAAGGGGCCAGCAACAGTATCTAATCTCCCGAGCAGCAAGCACTTGCTTGCTTGTCTAGCTACACAGTAAACCGAGAGAGTGAGAGAGCAACAGGCAACAGGCAACAGGCAAACAGAATGTCTGTCACGTGACTCTGAGGGCGGCCATGCAGGCAGGCTCCTGGGAAGCAAGAGGGAAAAGCCACAGGGGCTCCTGCCTGGCTGACAAACTCTACAACATGTTAGCTTGACATTCCTGAAACACCCCATATCTCCCTTTTTCCCCCATCCTTGGCCGGCAGGTATTTGGAGCACAGATATGCAGCCGCTGCCCAAACGTAATGAAATGCAATTAAGAATTTATCTTTCTCTGCCAATTATAAGAGCAATCTTCAGAAGAAACCATCTAGCTTTCGAAGCTCCTACTCCACCACATCCACTTTAACTAATGGCTTCTAAATGACTTGAGTGGAAAATTAAGAATGCAAACCTTCACTTAAGGATGCATTAGGAACAAAGTGTTTTTGCAGTAAAATTTTCATTAAGGAAGTCATATACACATGCATTTTAAAAATGCGTTGTTTTTTCTGGAATATTGTGAAGAAGTCATCAGTTTGAGCTATGACACCTGGGGACCGGGATGCACTTAGATGTCTAAAGAATGAACTGGGGTTTTTCAAAACCATGGTTATCCAACATTGAGGTTCAACACATCCATCCTCCAGGCCCCATACCAAATATCTGTTTTCAATTTTGTCTTAATGTTTTTGTGGAGAAGAGATACTTCCTTCCTTTGTCATTATAACCACATTGGGAGACTGGCAAATAGAAAATAACACATAAAACATAGAAGTCTCCGAGACCGATGCTTCTTGGACTTTCCTGTGCATTTGGGTTATCAGAATCTTGGGGGGAAATGCAACTTTAGCTCAATGGGTCTGGGAAGGAGTCTATGCGTCTTTTCTCACTGTTAAGGATTACGTTTCTCAGAGAGAAGATCCAGAAAGCTCTTCGCCTGTCTTCTGTGACACTACACTGAATGAACAATGTCCTGAAGCAAGGCAGAGCCACAGTGCTAGGCTATGTTTGGTGAAATTATACTCTCTATGCTCGAGAGAATATATTAACAGGGAAATGATAGCTGCAGTAGCCGTAAGTGTAATTGGAGTCACCACAAACTTACCACAGATGCGACCCGTTTCAACCCCCTTTTCTTTTTTTTTTAATTTATTTTTTTATTTTTTTATTTGATATATTTTTATTTACATTTCAAATGATTTCCCCTTTTCTAGACCGCCACTCCCCGAAAGTCCCATCAGCCCCCTTCCCTCCCCCTGTTTTCCCACCCAACCCTTCCCACTTCCCTGTTCTGGTTTTGCCCTATACTGCTACACTGAGTCTTTCCAGAACAAGGGGCTCCTCTGTTCTTCTTGTACCTCATTTGATGTGTGGATTATGTTTTGGGTATTCCAGTTTTCTAGGCTAATATCCACTTATTAGTGAGTGCATACCATGATTCATCTTTTGAGTCTGGGTTACCTCACTTAGTATGATGTTCTCCAGCTCCATCTATTTGCCTAAGAATTTCATGAATTCATTGTTTCTAATGGCTGAATAGTACTCCATTGTGTATATATACCACATTTTTTGCATCCACTCTTCTGTTGAGGGATATCTGGGTTCTTTCCAGCTTCTGGCAATTATAAATAGGGCTGCTATGAACATAGTGGAACATGTATCCATATTACATACTGGGGAATCTTCTGGGTATATGCCCAGGAGTGCAACCCCCTTTTCTTTACCACTTCTCTAATTGGCTCCCTGACCATCTCTGCTCCTCAAGAGAAAGAAAAGCTGTTATTAAGTATTCAAACACGTGGTTATTACCACTCACCTTTGGACCTCCCTAGAGAGCTTCCCACAGAGGAAGCAACACTGTTGCCAATAGGCCAGTGTTTGAAGGAGGGAGCACACATCCAGGAGGCTATTCACAGCACTTCATAAAGAGTTCACTGATTCTGCCATATCTACGGTTGCACAAAAAATCATGAGCTGACTTTAGAGGCCGTAAGGCCGGGGCCATGTTCTTGGTAAGGTTTTCATTTCTGGCACACGGCAGCTTTATATTAAGAAGCCGTCTAAAATGGCCACCTCCAAATTCATTTATCCACACATCTTCTAAGGCTATCGGCCCTAAAATGCCCTCCAAAATTGGTAAAATTGACTCCAGAGATTTACGTGAGAAAAACATACAAATTTAATTCCACTCAACTGTGGGGCAGTGGACCAAGACACCAGACAGAAGAACTTACAGTAAAGTTGTAGCAGGTTCAGAACCCTGGTAAATCTCATAATTGAGAAGAGAAGGAGTAGAAACTAGCTTCGATCATGTTCCTGTCCTAGAACATGTGACCACAAAACCCCACTAAGAGGTCTATGACACCCATTCACATAGCATAAAATCCTAGAGTTCTCCATGCTAATGAGGTCCCAAGTATATAGCTAATGAGTTTCCATTCCTGGACATCCATTCCTGCAAAAGGTATTTAATCTCTCGTTCACCCTGAGTAAGATGTATACATCTGCATACGCCTTGAATAAAACAGTTTGGACAAGCAAGGACTGCCTCTTTCCTCAAGGACTGCTTCGGAGTGAAGACTTCTTCACTCAGAGCAATGCCTAAGTCTCTTCTTCCAGCCACTCCATACTGGCACCCACTCAGCGCCAAGGTGGATTTTGGCCCTGTCCCTGGCTCATCTCTAGTCTGCAGACCCCTGTTCCCAACTTCTCGTGGTCCCCAGCAGTGTCTGGGTACACAAAAGTTTGAGAACCATAACATCTGTCCCGGATCTCACTTGGAAGAACACGGACTGGAACCCCTGTCCTAGACTGCATTCTGCCTTCCCTGAACAACATCCCAGCAGCAAGGTAGACAGACATGTAGCCTGTCACCCCTGAAATTTTGCATCCCCCTGAGCAGTATACTGGCCACATTGTCACCCCAGCGGCAAAGCAGAAACACAAACCTGCACCTGACTGGCAACCAGTCTCTTGAATGCTACTTGGACTTTTGTGACATTGAGCTGAAAACTATTATTCCAAATAAGAAAATGTGATGTCCCATTGCATGTGTGCTTATCAAGTTTGAGTACAGAATGTTTGTCCAATATTAGTAAGCCAAAATCTGGTACATAGTAAATACGCTTGTGGTACTTTCAAATCTATTTTCAGAGTAAATGTGATGCCTCCAGTCTGAAGACCCAAGTTCAATTTCTGGGACCCACATGGTGGGAGGAGAGACTCCATTCTCTCGAGTTATCCTCTGCGCTCTACTCATGGGCTGTGACACACACACACACACACACACACACACACACACACACACCCCTAACTGGAAAATAAATCTGGAGGCACAATCAACCATGTTATTATCTTGGAAAGTGACATTAAAATATTGTCACCACCTTGTTAAAAAGAGTACTTCAAAGTCAGTGAATTAATCAGAAACATTTGATTAGATTCAACATTTCTTTGTGTTAAAGTCTAGGCATGCAGAGATTAAGGCAGGCTCCTCCAGTTCTTTCATTTCAAGAGACTTCTGATTTACAAAAGTAATGGCCTAGAGAGATGCCCTGACTGCTCTTCCCGAGGTCCTGAGTTCAAATCCCAGCACCCACATGATGACTCACAACATCTGTCATGGGATCGAATGTCCTCTTGTGTGTCTGAAGACAGCTACAGTGTACTCATACATACATAAACCTAAAACAAACAAACAAAAAAACACAAACTGGATCTTATAAAAAATGATAATAAAATAAGGCACAAATTTTATGCACCATGTACATCGGCTCATGCAATGGTGCAGCCTTCCTCCTCTTAAGCCTCTTATCTCATCTCATTGCGTTTATATTTAAAATAAGACAGATGGGCCATAGATGATTATTAGTACAAGGAGGATGAAGGAAAAAAGTTTTCCTTTACACTCAACCAACCCTGAAATATAAAAAGGAAAGTGCTCTGGTGTGACTAGCTGAGAGTCCCAGAGGTTCCGGGGAAACTGGCCTGGTGTCCATCAGTCAGCTGAAACCATATTCTAAACAAATGACAGGGACAGAAAGGAAGACAAAGCAGAATCCAGAATGGGTGTTTTAAGAGAACAAAGCGATTTCAGACACAGTCAGGCTGAGTGTCCAGCTCTGCTCTGGGTCCAGCGTACACCAAAGCAGCTAACTAGTCTATTGCCTGTGCCAGCCACCATGACGACAACAGAAAGGCAGTCACCACTCCCATTTCTCCACTTTCGAGATAGATTCCTGTCCCCACCAGCCACAGTGTCCCCTACTTAAGCAATCGTATGATAAAACAAAAATAGGCAAAGCCACTTGAGAGGAGGGTGGCCCTGAAGCATCCACCCTGTGTCTAGGTCTCTCCACTTCTGAATGAACAGCATCTCCAGCTCCCTCTCTCCTTCCAGAATTTCTAGAAGAACCACAGGTAAGACCTATACCTCTTAGTGAATCCAGGTAGCTCTTAGAGAGGATATGCATATCCCAATCCTCTCGACTACACAGAAAACCCACAGTCTGAGTGGACAGATGCTCATTCAAGGTCAGGAGTTATACAAGGAGGGAAACATGTATCTATTTTTTATTTTTATTTTATTATATATATAATATATGTTTAATATATTATATATAATATATACATATATTTATATATTATATATATATATATTATATATATAATTAGCAGAAATAAAAAGCCCACTCTGGAGAACCATGTTAGGAAATTACCCCTCAGGAAAGAATTTCTCCGACTTCATATTTTTCATTTTGTTTTTGCTGTGATCACCGCCACATATACATGATTGGTAATGGAACAAAATTGAGAGCAAAGTAATGGAGGCGCCCTTTGAGATCTGGGCCAGACCACCCATGTGATTAGAACACGGAGAAACAGATGTTTTAATTTTGTGGGGAAATTGACCTGCTGAAGAATTATATTAAGTTATATAGTTGGGGTGGTTAAAATGTAGAGTTATGGAAATGTTGACTAACTGGGTCTTTTTCATTAAATATCTGAGGTGACCTAGGGAGGCAGGGTAGAGAGTAGCAGATACATGCGCAGCTATATGATCATTCCAGCAGGCTGAGAGCGGCAGAGCAAGGAAGCTTCGTGGACTCTTCCTCACTTCCAAAGGGGAGGAGCTGGCCCTCAGGTAAATTCTACCCAACACCAAACAACACAGGCCTGCTGCTGTGCATGGTGATGTGTTAGCTCTTTCGCTATCTGCAGATCAAGCAAAGGAAGGCAACGCAGGGATTGCTGGAGCTGACACATTTGCATAGCGGCATCAGGGAAATGTGCACCTGTTGGCTACCGGATAGAATCTCATCAACATCAAAAGAAGGAGGGAAATCGGAGAAAATTGTTTACTCTGCCTTGGGGAATATTTAGCTGTAGTTAGAGACATAGAGAAAGAGTTCCCATAGACACTCACAGAGAAGAGGTTTTAACAAACACTCGGGTATGCATCATGCACAAACTATTCTGTGTGGTAACATGATCTTGCATATAGGTTGTTTATTGAGTGTCCTCTGAGGCAATCCAGGCAGGAGCTTCGGCGGAAGCAAGCGTCCTTCCATTTTCTCACCTCCAACAGTCCATAAAGCCCAAGCCTACTAATGATGTCAATTGTCCTAACTTCATTTCTCTTGCTCTGATGACATCTTCAGACGCAAAACAGCTTAGGGGATTAAGGTTACTGACTTAGGACTTCAGATCTTCACTGAGGGGATGGGAATGCTGCGGGCTTGCTCTCTTAGGCTCAGCTAGCTTTCTTCACCCTTAAGCAGTGGAGAGGCTTTGCCCATCTCACATGCAGGGTCCTCCTGCATAAATTAACAATCAAGACCATCCCACACAGGGCAACCCGATCTAGACGCTTTGAATTGAGTCCACCTCCCAAAGTAATTCTAGATTGAGACAAGTTGACGTGTAAAATTAACTACTGCCTCACTCTGTTTTCCCACCTTCCTACCTCTGTGATTTATTTACTGTATTCAGGCTCCTGTGCCTCTCTACCCAGGATGACTGCAGAGGCTTTCAAACTTCATTCCGTCACATCCATCCGCACTGGTTTGGCTTGCCTGAGGTGATGAGAGGGTGCTCCTCAGCTATTCCTGTCCCTGTTCCTCATACTATAAATCCAGTGACCAGACACCACCATCTCCCTTCAGCAACTCTGCCTAGAGACATAGATTAAGCACATTAATCAGTTACTCAGTGTGCGCTACAGCTAACCCTACTTACTATCCATCAAAATGTCGTCCCTAAGAGATCATCTGGTGTCAGCCCCTTCCTTAAAACCTTTCAAAGGCTTGATGCTACTGCTCTCATGACAAAAGAAATAGAATCTTTACTTCTTGTTAATGTAACCTATCTGTCAATCATTTTTTTGCAATTACAATTCATTGTACAGACTCTTAAAAGTAACTCCAGTTATCCAGCCCAACATACGGTTTATGATTCAGCTCACAACCCCTCCCCCTCACTGTATATACATATGTGTATCCATCCACATATGCAACAGATGGAAATAACCTATGCTACATTTATTCAGTGACTGTATCGTCTGGCATAGGCCTTAGTGTCTGGCAAATGTTCAATTAATAGCTGCCAAATGGTTCTAATTGAGTATCAGAAGTCACAAATCTATTCCTCTTCAGATGCCCCTGACATCACCTCCAAAGTGCTGGTGTGGAGAGGGCTGACTAGAGAGGGAGCAGAGTAAGTTTTGAATATCCATCCTGTGACACTTATATTAAAAATCTGTCAGGGAGAGGGAATGAGGAACTTATTAGCTGCATTTTCTTCTCCATGACTTTAAATGATATCCTTGTCAAGGAAGAGCATGCAGAGAATTCCTTAGGACAAAATGATGAGGGAGATTCAGCCATTAGCAAGAAGCTAATTTTGCTTTTAAATACTTGGTTAACTTTTGAGTTCTCTTTGATATGTTTATATTGATCTTTTGCGGTAGGCTCTCAAAGACAAACAGAAGGTGAGACTCTACCAAGGAACATCCCCGAAGGTATGTTCATGTACACCTTGTATGCACATGAACATGCAAGAAGACACACACACACACACACACAGAGGGAGACAGGGCTGGGGAGGGAGGGTGAGCTGGGGTGAGAAAAACAAACCATTCCTGTGAGTCATGACGGTTTTGTGCGTCTCAAATCTCATCATGGGCATCCCAACACAGCACATCCCCATATGCACATGACTGAGACCACACTCCACTTTTGCTTAAAATCCTCCAATGACCCCAACCAACCCCTAAGCATGATACCCTATATCACCTTCCTGGTCAGTGCCATACCTCATCCCAGCCTCCACCATGTCTCCTGGTACCCTATACTCCATCCCCAGGGTCCAAGAGGATTTCTACCTCTTCCCACTTCCCTTCTTTCTCCACATCCATGGGGTCTTAAAGGGCGGTGGTTTGTCATTCAAAAGGGCATGCCAATATCACCCACACTATAAAAGTTTATCACTGTGAACATATCTTACATACAGTGCCAGGCATTGCCTCTCTTCCTTATTGACTGGGGGAATCTGTCCTCAAGGACTTAGGTACACCTGTCCTGTGCTCCCAGGGTCTATACGCTCAAAAGCATAGGCTGAGCCCCAGTCCCAGACCCCTATTCCTAGGCTCCTTTTGTTAGCCTGCCAATTTCAGAAAGACACTAAAAAAATTCAAAGGACATTGATGGGGGGGGGGGGGGTGAAGGGGACCGAATAACAAGGAATAAAGTGGGAACGGAAACGTGAAAAGCTGGGAGCTCTGGGTCATGGGCAAGCATTCCCAGTCCTAAAACAGAGCGAATGTACAGTTCTTACAATGAGACCCCGAAGTCAGAGAGGAGCCCGCAGTGATAAGGCTGGTTTTACACAGCGCCATCATAAAGTCAAGATCTGCGGCTTTTCATTTCATTCGTCTGAGATTGGACGTCCTACATCCCGGGCCTGTGCAGACGAGTCAGCTAAGGGACGCACTCTAAGAGACTGGCATATTTAAAGAGATCTGGCAGGGAGCTTCACCACGGTGGCACAGCATGGCATGATGGGAACCGAACGGGCTTTAGAAAGAGGCTGGCTCTGGAACATTCTAACTCTGCGCATTTGCGTAAGCTATTTGAATCCCCATCGTTCAATGGAGACGGCAGCATGGGGCTAACAGAGCTTGTGTGAGAGAAAGAGATTCCTGAAAGGACCTCAGAGCAGGATCTAAGGCAACTTGGGCTCAGGAATGCTGGGTTGTAGCCTCTAACGAACGGCGCGTTGTCTGAGAAAACCCATTTTTAGAATGCAAGT